>NC_134568.1:77854215-78204215 GCF_050947875.1 Dermacentor variabilis | reverse complement strand
AGGCCTAGTTCAACAGCGGTCGGTGCTAGCACTCGCTGTCGTCGACACAACGAAACCGTTTAGGGGAGGCATTCTGTAAGAGTCCGCCTAGTGGACATGTCTGTTTCGTCTGCTGTTGAAGTTCTGATTGGCTGCGCTGCGCGTCCAGAGCAGCCGGCCGCCACAGCCAATCAGCACTTCAGCAGGAGATGAAATGGTCATGTTCACTAGGCGGACTCTTACAGAATGCCTCCCCAGGCCGCAGTGCATTTCACTGCTGGTCTCGACACATTGCGTTTGCGAACACGAATGTCGACTATATGACCAACGAACGAGTGGTGCACTGTGCACGCAAGTGGCTCCCCGATAGAGCTAAATCAAAACCCGTTTAATCCTCGAATGCGTATACGTAACAGCCAAAACATTTGACCAGCAGGCCTACTGGTACGAGTTCGCTCATCGCCCTTTCTTTTTTAAACCAAGAATCTCTTATATCACACACCTGACTCCATATAAAACCTGTTCTGCGCGCGAGCGTTACGAAAACTCTCCCAGGAAGTAAAACTAGAGATATGTCCTCTAAGCTTGGGTGCAGAAGCTTATTGTGTGGCTCTTGGAATCTTGTGACAAAGAAAGGATCTAGCAGTGCTGGCTCCACCTTTATCACAATACCTGCAGAGTTATTCGAACAAACGCCGCTGAAGGAGCTTTAGCAGTAACGAAGGTTACTCGGGAGTGCACGTAGGTAGCTAGGCACAAAGAAAGGTCTGCCTGTCGTCACAGACGTAGGTAATTTTACGAGCTAAATCAGAGATAGGTAGAATGACAGATCACGACATAGTATGGTAGCACGCATAGCTCACACAGGCTAGGTGATTATTTGTTACCACCCTGATTCAAAGGAGATGCGATTAACGATCGTCATCATCATCGTGCAGACAAGCAGCACGTTTGTACAAATGTCAAGGCGCCCGTCGGTATATGGTGCGGGTAAAAAGAGCCCACGAAACTCTCCTTCTTCTCTGTCTGCGCTTTCCAAATTTAATTCTTGCCAAGAAATTTTCAAAGCTTGCCCCTGCGTGCTAATCCCTTTAGAGAAAGCTTACGCCAGCGGAGTTTCTCCTAACTTTGTTTTTACTGCACTGAAATTGACGGCAACATCACTGCCTCTTCGTGACGCCACGCTATACGCAGCTTTTGCATAATCCGAATTGTCGCACGTGTGTTTTAGAGCGGTAGCCATCGTTGCGCCAATCCGTTTAACGACTTCTTCAAGGCAGGTAAAACGAAAAAAAAAAAAAAAAGCGATAGCAACCGCTCAACGTCACACCTCTTGAAGCGATTGCTATTGTTGGCGCATCGTCGAGCTTGGCTGCACATGCACAAATGATTTAGTGCGCTTCTAACGGATCATTGGCTTCTTTATTTCTCTCTTCTTCTCTCTAAAAGTATGGCGGCCAAATTTAATGAAAGCAGCGAGACGTGAAGGGAGAAAAGATGAAGACTGGCGTGACCCAGCGTTGTCCAAAATTGCGCCAGACGAAGCCATTATTGCCAGGCGCTTTCCCCTCTCGTTTCTGGCCTCACGACTTTCTGGCATGGCGTCGATCCGCGAGCTGGCCAACCACGTGCACACACCGCTGCTGATGCGCCTGCCCGATGGCTCAGGGGCGGTCCCCGTCCCTCCGTGAAAAGACCGTTACATGACCACGACCACGGTTGCTGATGTGGACAACCAACCACGTGCGCCGTTGTACATTGTATCCTAAAGATGAACACACGCGCGAATGAGCTCTCGCCACCACGCCTCAGTGCCAGTCCTACAATGTCGACCATGCTGCCTTCTAAGCGCTCCGCCGTACTCGGAGAGCGTAATAACAGCTACCGGAGGCTGTCCCTGCCCGCCGAGTCTCTCAAAGACGGCGCTCTAACAGACGACGGCTACGCTACAGATTTGTACCTTCTTGTTAGAGGAAGGTCATACTTGTGAGATCCTAAGACCCCACATACTATGTATAGGAGGTATAGGAGGGGGGCGGGAGGTGACTGATGCGAAGAAAGCGCGACAAATAAATATACATGCGCTACACTATCCTACAGATCCGCTGGTTTCCATGTAGTTCTCACGCGCTCGTGGCAAAGTATTCATCACACAACTTGGCAAAAACATGTGGCAAAGCGACCGATCCCTGTTGGGTCGTTTAGCCCGAACTGTTTAGTGCTCGTACTGACACTGCCAGGTGTCGAAATATATACTTCGGCCTGTGTCTACAGCTCGCACCGTGCTGTCCGACGGAATCAAAACGGGAAAGTGTGTGTGTGTGTGGGGGGGGGGGGGGGTGTAGGAGGAGGGGGAAGGATAAGGCGGCGTATATGCCTTCCCGAAGACAGGCTTCGACGGCAGCGTACGCACTAGCGCGGTTCCCTGAGGTCAGAGGCAGAGACGCCGCAGCTCACCGTGCTGGGAAAACAGGTTGCCGAGTAGGAAGTGCAGCCTCTGCCGCCGCCGCCGACGACGACGACGAGGCCAGACAAGCGCAGACGCTGACGACTGCCGGCCACCGCGCACGCAACCGGAAGACACGCCGACACGCTGGGAAACGGAACACCGCGTATACACGTAACCCAGCAGCATATCGCAGCATAAGGCTCGCAAAAATCTGCTGCACTCGCTATCTGCACTCTCCCTTTTTGTCCCCGGCGTGCTTTAGCGAGCACTGTGCCTGTACTTACTTGGCTGATGAATACCCAACACAGCATTATTACGCTGTGCCGCTGAAGCAGCGGTTCGGTGCCCATATTCAAGGAGCGCGGGCTGTACACGCTTCCGAACGAAAGATATGTGCCCTATACGTTGCTACATATTACGCATGTTATATTTTCGTTATAGCCACATTTACTGTAGCAACGTCCTTTTCTCGAAATGGTGCGCGCGATTCCACGTGTTCCATCCATTTCCCCCTTCGACATCGCTTAGAGAAGGTTGCCTGCACGTACCTTCGCGCGGTAGGGCGAGACGCCGAGTTTTAAACCTCCGGTCCATGCGCACAAATTGGAGCACCCACCTTCACCTTTCCTCCCAGGCTCACACCCATACCCCCCATTCTTTGTCTGCTTCCGCCTATTGCTGACAAGAACATCCAGGTCACGAGATGTGAAATTCCTGCACAAATACAGTTATTTGGCCAGCAGAATATACAAAAAGTGTATTAAAAAGGCAAAAAGAAAAAAAATATGCGGAACCACGCACGGTGGGAATCGATGTAAGCGAATCTTTCTGTACTGTTTGCTTTGATTGACGATAATTAGCGGTGACGTTGACGGCAACTGTTTCATTTCTTCAACGTTTAGTCCAAGACGAGAGTGGTGAGTTGATGTTAAACGTTATCTTGCGTGCACTACTGCTGTTTGTCTGCGTAGGACACAGAACACAGAGGGGGAGGAGTTTGCTTGAGGCGTTGTTGTGCGCCATACTTCATAACTTCTGAGAAGGTTGAAGATATTCATCGCTTCACATGGCACATGGCATCATGGCAGAAGTATTAAACATTAATTGAATTATGGGGCTATAATATAATATATATATATATATATATATATAATAATACAATAATAATAATATAATCCAGAACTCAGAACTTACACGTCAAACCTGGGCTGTCCAGAGAGCCCACGATGCGGCGGTTAGGCTCGGCCTACCCGTCCCCACGTTGGAGCGGCCCGCAGCTCTGCCCTAGGGCAAAGCTTCTCAGGACCTTGTTTTTAAAGTTCTTTGTCGGTCTGTCTATACCAGCTATAATAATTATAAAGCTACCATGGCGGGCACAGAAGTGTTGAATGGAAGTGTGACCGATTCCGTAGTGTCGCCTAGACCCTACGTCTGCTTTAATGCGGCTCTGCTTCTGCAGACCCTGCGTAAGTTGTCCGCTTGACAAATTTACATGGTGTTTATTTTTCAGAAATAGCAGAATCGTACCGTACCGTACCTTGGTATTTAAGTTTATCCCTTTTGCAAGGGAAGAGTGGCAAGACTGTTATTCACTCGCTTCGCGACTGGGTCTATTCTACCCCCATTCTATACCTGCTCTCTCCCCTCCTCTTTACCATTCTTTCTAGTTTACCTCTGGGATTGCACGTTAGTAGATAGGCAAGCGCTGAAATTTCTGCAATGCTCTTGCGGGGGGGGGGGGGGTCACTGATAATTACAGCTGTCAAGAGGCTAATGTGACGACGTGTAGGGAGTTCCAGGGGGCATTGTGCACATTCGACGCGGTGCAAAGGTCCAAATACGTTTCTCGCGTCGCCTATCGTCTCTGCCGCGCTCCTGCCATGCATACACACGCTCTGAACCAGCCCCCGACGGGGTGTGCCAGACAGCAGCAGTAGCAGCAGCAGTGGGAAAGTCGAAGGAAGGGGCAAAGAAAGCTTCGCTTGAACAGCAAGCAAGTAAACAAAAAGAATAACACAGCGTTCATTGAGCGCATAATGTATACAAAGGCGACGGCGTTGTGATCCCATAACTGGCTGGCGACTGCGTCTTAATCGCAGTAATTCTTTTCAGTGGAGATATCGGTGGAGTACTTGTTTAAATATAGATCTACTCGTTGAATGTAAATTGTACCGAGACATGATCATAAATGAGAGATAGAGAGTTTGCGCATTTGTAGCGACAAGGCTGAGCCCGCATACCGCATCCCTATAACACTATTGTCCCTTCCGAAAGTTAGCAAAACGACGTACGTAACATTAGCTTCGATCTTGCCCTGTGTTCATGCCGACCTAGGCTTCGCGCCCCAATTTCACTTCATTTCCGTTTCTTTGCCGCCGTTCCACAGCAATCAACTACGCGAAGTTTAGGGTATCTAACTGCCACGCCCGCCAACTTTAGATTCTGTCCACTGATACCGCGAACTTCAATATCCCCCATGATCCGCATTAGTTAGCCTTGCCTGCCGCGGTTTCTATTCTCTGCCACGCGGTGACCACAGTGAGATGATAGAGAAGGAAAAAATATTGTGGTTGTGCGCCAAGATTTTAGCGCGGCTTAGCGCAAGGAGCCCACGCGGCCACAGTAAGTCCTGAGCCCTCCCCTACATGAAGTCTCCCATAGAGGAGGTGCCGCTCTGCCTGCATGGTCCGTGGAAGACTCTTAACGGATGACTCCGGATCTGAGCACCCATGGTTCCTTAGCATGCGTTGAAATTGTATTGCGTTGGGACTTGGGGAAAAGACGATCCTCAGACTTTTTCATAAATCGACAGAAAAGCGAGTACGAACCGAGAAGCAAGGCTTACTCGGTGCGTACTCGCTCTTCTGTCGATTTATGCTTCTACCTTTCCAACGTGCTTATATTTCCGATCACTTCTTCTCTTTTGGCTGTTTGTCTAACGATTTGGAACAGTCTCATAATATTGTAGAAGCCTCCACATTCTCCGTAGCTTCCCACACAGACATTCATACCGCCCACAGGTTATCCGGTGCCGCTATTTGTGCGCTATAATGTTCTGAATTTTCTTTATTTTTCTTATTTTTTTCCAGGTACGGCAGCCAGTTAGCGCTAATATTAAATTACAATCAAAACAATTTTACGAGAAGTCTTGCAACTACTGGTCTCAAGGATGTGCCTCAGAGTGCATACTGGATAGGTAAGTGTCGAAGCTGTCAGCTTCCATTGATTAAACTAATATCATTGTTAGCATTGTTGGATGTGAATTGATATGAAACAGACACGACGAGGAAAGAAAAATCGGGAGAGTGAAATTAATACACCAACATACACGAAGAAAGGGGCGAAAGAGTGGTACTAATGAAAAAAGAAAAAAGAAAGCGTGGGGATTTCGTTCAGCAACTAAAAACATGGGGATTACTTATGACCTTCGCGGAATATCAACAAAAGATTGGTCTAGAATAATTAAGCCTGGCGAAACCGCGACGGTAAACTGATATGACATTATACATTTAGCGATGCTGTACCCACTGACATCTGAAACGGTAAAGCCAGCGTGGGGGAAAGGAGTTACGCGGCGCTGTTCTAGGGGGTTTCAGGCTATGGAGTCTGACGAGCGTGGGTTGGTTGGTTTGTTGTACTATTCCAGTCAGAAAAAAAAAAAGAAGGGAAAAAAAGGGGGGGGAGGGGCAGGAGGGAGATAACGGCAGAAAAGGAAAGGCCGCAGACATCGTAAGTGTATACTGTATCATCTGTCCGTGGACATCCCAGCTCTACCACCACGGAGAAAAGAAGAGCACGAGGAAAGAACGAAATTAAAGGGCCAGCAAAAGAAAAAGCATGTTCACGTTTTTTTCTTTTTTTTTTGCTGATGAGGCCGACTCACCCACGCGAAACGTAGAACGCGGCATAGCTCATACTGACTGTACTACAACCCATCCTCGTCGCTAACCGTCTGAATGGGAGATGACAAAGTATGTATAGTACAGCGGCACCAGGGCAACATGACCTATGCCAGCCATGCATCATGTGTTTCGCTTCGCCACAATCACTGCCCAAGTTTATCACATCTTCTGACCCTAAGCCTCTTTCGTATCCCCCCCCCCCCCTCTTATTTCTCACATATGTACAGGTCTCAAGTCTGTGGACGACCTCTCCACAAATACGTTGGAGTCATCGAGCGGCTACTTCATCCCCAAATACGTGGGCCACTGGGCTCTGGACCAGCCGCGACCAAAGGACGGCCAGTGCGTGCAGGCGCGCCTCACTGAACGCACCCAGGAGTGGCGCCTGGCTCCGTGCGAGGCACTGCTGCCATTCATCTGCCAAGTGCCTGCCTGCCCCGAAGGTCAGTTGTGCCTGGGCATCGCACAGCGAGCTCACGCGCAACCTCGAGTCACGCTTCCGGAAAGAGGTCGAGCTGCTATATGCGCTCCGGGCTGCAGGCTAGCGAGCGAACTCAGGACGAAAGCATGTTCGTGCACACTACCGAAAGTGCGCTGCTTCGATCCTCATCTTGCAAATATGTCCTTCCGACACCAGAAAGCTCAGGTAATAGCTGCTGCCGAGCTTCGGAGCGCACCACTCGCGCGCTGTGGACAGCTGTGACTACGGGTGTGAACTCAGGTCGTTCACTATAGAAAGAGTAGTTTTCTCAGTCTGCATTCGCTTAGCCAATGGCCTGCGATTTTCGCTACCAGCAATACTAGTCCGATTGTGTCCCTCGCAGAATGATAAGGCGCGCATATGCCAAGGACGAAACACTATTTAGACTGCTCAGTGCTGGCTTAAAAGACTACCGACACAAAAACTTCGTGTCGTGTCCCGCAGTTTTTGTTTTGTTTAATAAGGTAGCTGTTCACACCATAATTACGGTACGAAGCCCCAGTTCCTCAGAGCGCCACAAATAATTGTGATAATTGTGACCGGTTCAAAACGCACGCCAAGAGCAGCGAGGCTTCGGGCGCGACAAAGGAGATTATTCACATCACCAAAAGCGGAAGTGGCGGTCATGTGGTATGAGATGGTAACGCGAACAACACAAGAGCGCGCCAGTCAACCTGGTGCGGTGGCTAGAGGTGACAAGCGACCGGGTCGCCTGCGGTCTCGACTCTTGCGCTACGTCCCACCGTGCGTGAAGGAACGGTATCGTTGTTATAAATGTGCACAAAGCAACAGTCGATACGCAAGAATTAAGTCACAAATAAAATGACGTAAAGGCTGCGGAGTAATATGCTTAGTCAGTGTATTTATTTAAAATATATCCGTTTACAGGTTCCTTCCTGTGCAGCAATGGAAAGTGTCTCAATAACCGGTGGATGTGTGACGGACAGGACGATTGTGGAGATGAGTCCGATGAAATGAACTGCCCAAGTAAGTTCCACCTTTGAGACGCGGTTTCAAAGCAGACACGTGAGGCACAAAAAAAAAAAAAGCGTAATCAGGATCTAAAGATGTTCTCGATAAAGACAGGAGGCTTCCATTGCAATTCCAGGAACTGATTATGCAAGAAAATACGTGTACAAACAGAAGTCTTCCTGAAATAGCATGACTGACAGCCAGATATATGCTAAACAATGACCTTCCCTCTTTACCTGTACATATGGTTTACATTAAATCGCAAGCAACATACATATAATGGAAAGAAACTTATGCGGAATTACCCCTCATAACAATTTCAGAATCGTGCCACTTCTACATGCAAAGCTCAGGCGATTCTATTCAGTCACCGAACTACCCAAACAAGTATGAACCAAACCTTGACTGCAAGTGGACACTGGAAGGTCCTTTGGGAACTGGAATCGTTTTACAAGTGAGTTTTACAAAAAGTTTGTCTCTACTCCGAAAAAAAAAATGAAAAAGAAAGAAAGGAAGGTAACAATAAACAACTTCCTTTAAAAAAAATCAAACTAAAAAATGGCAACACGAGGTAAGGGGGGCCGAAAACAGCTAAGCGGCAGAGGCGAAAACAATCGCCGTCTCTCGTCTGGTCGACACGCGATTGGGCGGGTCGAACAAAGTTTGAAACAAATGTGGTTCTCTCGAGTGAGCGAAGTCCTGGACTGAAGATCTCTCAGTCATACATATAGGGTGTCCCAACTAAAGTTATCCAAGGTGTTCAACGGGAAAAAAAAGGAAAAGAAAAAGAAATTAAAGGCATTAAAAAACACGGTGCAAGATACAACTATAAGACCTATGGTGTACGGTCATCAGACCTTTGACGACCGAAAACCGTATGGTCTTACAATTGTATCTTGCACCGCGTTTCTTAATCTTTTTTCATTTATTTATCTTTTTTTTACCGGTGAACAGCTTGGATAACGTTAGCTGGGACGCACGGTACATGACCTTAATGGTTTCCCTCTTCTGCATGTTGCGTTTCCGTAGCGCTACCCCCTCCCCACATTTACCGTATATGTTACTATAATTCTTGAAAACAATCTAATCTACATTGGATGACGTTCTTGGAAGACGTTTCTTCCAATAATCTTTGGTCATATGTGCTCAGTTTTCAGAGTTCGAGACCGAGGCGAATTTCGACACAGTGCAAGTCCTGTCAGGGGGCAGAACAGAAGAATCCAGCGTTTCGTTGGTTACTCTTTCTGGCAAGCAAGACCTAAACTCCAAGTCCTTCATGACAGCATCGAATTTGATGATCATCAAGTTTAGAACCGATGCATCTGCCGAGAAGAGAGGCTTCAGGGCCAGTTGGAAGACAGGTGTGTGCATCTTCAATGGCCCTGATATATGTCCGGCATCTTAATATTTCTACCTTTTGAGTTACTAAAACGAACAATGATAATTTTTCACAAGGAGTTTCCAACCTGCACATCTTACGTTCACTAGTGCAAACTGACGGCGTGTGTCCCTTCCTTTATTAGAGCCTGTGAAATGCGGAGGAGAGCTCATGGCCCAGCCTAGCGCACAGGTATTGAACTCCCCAATGTACCCGGAGCCTTATCCTGGCGGCTTGGAGTGTCTTTGGGTCATCACAGCACCTCCAAGCAAGATAATCTCACTTGAGGTATGTATCACATCGCATTAGGAGTTCAATAAAACTTGATACATAGAATATTTTATTAATTCAAGTGTTTGTTGCAAATAAGCAAATGCCAATCACTGATATCCCAGAATATTATGCATTATTTGATTCAAGTCCACGAGTAATGTTGTATTGAGGTTTCTACCTTGCAGTGTATTCACATATTACTAGGCTTTGCAGCAGACGACGAGCAGTAGGCGGCACTGGCGCCTCTGGCGCTGGTTCCCCTTTGCTACTTTTGCACGCAGGCGCAGAGCTGCAAAGCATCAACACGAAGGAGGGAGCACAGATGGGACGGAGTAAAAAAAAAATATTTTTGATGTGAAAGCGTCAAATGGCCCATTGAGCGAAAAAGTCGGCGGCGACTGTAGTAGCGAAACAGCACCTAACTTCCCGTTGGCTGCGGCGCCACGCTGGCTCGCGCTTGCTGGCTCAGGTCTTGACAGAGCAGAACGGGCGAAAGGGAACACCTGCGGCGGCAGCAGCGCGCCAGGTGTTGCGCCCGTGGGCCTCGGGTGCACGGGGCCAGTAGGGGGGGGGGTGTCATATACGTCTCAAAACACCCGAAAATTGTCGATATCCTCGCCTTCCTCGACTACACCCGGGGGGGGGGGGGGGGGCAGAAGAGCTATCGGCCCCGGGTGCCAGACGACCTAGCTACGCCACTGCGCGCGCGGCCACCCGGAGTAGAACCCCCTCCCTCCTCTCCCCCCAGAGCCTTGCGCGCGACGGAGGATGACGCGCTTCTTCCCCGCTTTCCTCCCTTGCGTTCACGAGATTAGAGACATTTAGCGCGTCCGCTATTCCGGTAAGCGGACGTGGTTTGGGCGGATTTTTGGACGGGCGGGGGCGTAAACGTGAGCGGCCTCAAGCCCCTTAAACTCTCCTCCTCCGCCTTCACTCCTCCTTGTTTCTCCTCTCTCTCACGCTACGCCCTCGACCGTGGCGCCCCCAACACTGCTCGAGCGTAGCAACGGCGCCAACATACGCTCCTCGCCACTCGGTGGACGCTTCTCGAGCAAAAATGGCGCTGAAGCAAGGCGTGAGGGCCCACGTGATGCTATTAGGCCAATAGCGACGCGGCGTCAGCCTTGGCCAGAGTGCGCGAGGAGGAGGTGGCATTCTTCAAAGCGTGACGCTACATTACGAAGTTTAAGAGGTTTGAGAGCGGTCGGAGCGGTGCAGCCCGCCTGGTGGCGTAGAGCTCAACCAGACAAACACAGTGCTAAAATTGCAGTAACTTACTATATTCTGCTTCGCTCCTGGTGCAAATTTTCTGCAGCGGCGTAATTGTGAACACGATTACGCTGCTATCGAAAATTTACGCCAGCAGCTAAGCAGAATATAGTAATTAGCTCTACATTTGTGTGGTTGAGCTTTGCACCACCAGCTGGCGCCACCAATCTGGCCGCTCACATTTACGCCCCCGCTCAACCGGCAAACCGCCTGTGCTCGCTAAAATTTTAGAGCTGCGATCGCCGGCGAACCCTCTCAAGCTTTCACTCGCACGTCATACAGCATACAGGGCGCGGCGACGATTTTATCGCCCTTGCACTTTTATACGGTACCTCACAGCGACGCCTAAGGCAGAAATGAGCCTGGAGTGCTCACATAATTGCTATCACAATAAAATAATAAGTACTGCAAACCGATGCAAGACAGTCTACGGCCATGCCCTACCTGGGCCGTAGATAGTTCTACGTCTTGGCATTACAACGTGCTTTCCGCGGTTACAAAAGAAGCACGAAAGACAACCACCTGTGCCATATTTAGCATAGATCTAATACGTTGGGTTCCGTGCATGGGTTTTCTATAGTTCTGAAATCTTTAGTGGGCACGGTAAGCAGGCAGGGATGCTATTATGGGCCATGACCGTAATTCTGCAGAAGGCGCACTGTGTCCACAGAATAGCACCTCAGGGGCCATAGTGTGACTAACCGTATTGTAAGTGATTTTCCATCGGTTCTAGCGCCCGATACCGATAACGTACGTAGGCGTGCGTAGCACCCTGCCAGCCAACGAAGGTAAAAAAGAATTATAAAAAAGAGAATCGTTATATAGTATGGCGCCTTGGCAGCTGCATGTGCGCGCTTCGAGTGCTTATCGCTTTATCGTAGTTGTTGATTGTGGTATTGTACCATAGTTGCGGCATGTTTTGGGACGAGGCTAGGACATTGGCAGGGAGGTCGGGAGCTGCGCATGCGGCGCGCTCGTGCGGCGCAGTTGAGACGTCAATTTCCTTTCTCAGTAGGAGACATGGCTTCCCGGCTTTTGTCGTCTGTGGACATACGCAACTGTACTAAATAGCACCAGCAGTTGGCTTCGAGATTAAATTCAAATTATCGTGCCTGTGCGTAAAGCGCGCAGGCAAGTCGCCTGTACCGCCTTGTACTACAATTTCGCCTCTCCAGCACAATCTGGTACAGCCCTCATGGCTGGGCACTTCAATCACGTAGAACCATTTCAAAATTTCCACCAAATTTGTACACTTATTTATAAACGCTTATTTACAACATACTATAATGGAATGGGAGAACAATAAACAGTATTTGCTGCAAAAATATGCACGTCGTCTTGCCAAGAGTTGCAATGTAGCATTGTTTTCAGGTAAAAAAGAAAGTAAAGCTTTCTTATGCGAGTATTACATATACTGCAGGACACTATAAATTTGAATGGTAGTTCATGCAAACTGTTGCAAGAATGTGCAGTCAAGAACTGTCAGCCAAAATTCTTTTTCAAAGCTGGCACTTTTTATGTTTCTCAAAGCTTTGTAACATGAAGATATTTTGGGGCCATCTTTCAAATATTCCAGATTGTTGATTTAGACCTGGAACCAGACAAAGACTTCATCCTGGTCAGAGATGGCTCCCTCCCATCTGATCCACTTCTCAAAACACTGACTGGCCCTGCATCAGAAAATCCACAATTCCTAATGTCTACTCGAGATCGCCTGTATCTCTACTTCCGCTCAAGCTTTGGTGACAGCAGGCGAGGATTTTCCATCCGATTCCGCTCAGGTACAGTTTCCATGCACATCGCATTAGATTATATGCTCCCATTGAGGTTCTTTAATGAACTGAAAGAATGTAGAAAGGTACAGTTTGAAATTAAAGCAATCATAATTAAAATAATACTCTTCAATATATCATTGCCCTCTAGGCAAAAGAAGGAAGAAAGACAAAGTGCAAAGTGTAAATAAAAGGTTTATCGAGGCAATAGCTGCTCGAGGAATGTGGTTACTGAATCAACAGTAATAATAGAAGATAACGCATGGACCATATTAAACTACTGTTAGTCATCTGTTATTGCAAGCCATAGTGTACGACACAGACTAGTGAAAACATTCACATTAAAATGCAAGGAAGAAGAGTGGAAACTTCAGTTATCTTAACAAAAGAATTGAGTAACTTGTACATGATATTGATTGAATGGAGAAGTGAAGCTATTAAGCTTATGCTAGTGTAATTTCAATGTGAAGGCTCGGAGGACAGGCATACAGAAAGCATTCACCCACTGCCTAGAAAAGTGGCCACCACAGCAGGCTTAATTTACAAATAAATCACCATTCTTTTTTTCACAGATGCTTCATTCATGAATTTGATGATGCAAGAACCATAACATAAGAGCTAGCATGAAATGTTAGAAACTTGTACATATCATTAAAAATTATTTCCAGGTTGCGAAGTCGATATCACCTCTACCTCTGGCAATGTTTCTTCGCCTGCTTTTGGTGTTGACAAATATCCACCCAACCAAGTCTGTGCTTACCGCATCACAAGACCTGGAGGAGGACCAGTGTCACTCAAGTTTGAGAAATTTGCTGTTGCTCCAGATGATTTCGTGCAGGTAGGAAACTTGATAAGGTGTTCTAGTCTTCAATTAAATTTTTTTATGTGCATACTAGTAGAATTTTCATTTATAGTTTTGAAACAAGGGAAGAAAGGCATTGTTATAATTATTTAACAAGTAACTGCACCATGTTTTTCTGTCATCTTCTACAATTTACCTTTCTTGAGCACAAGATATCAAGCTACTTGCTATTAAGTAAAAATGTTGAAATAAGAGAATAACAAGAAACGCTGTGTACAAACTGTACAAACTCACATTTTCTTTATTAAATTAAATTGTGGGGTTTTACGTGCCAAAACCACTTTCTGATTATGAGGCACGCCGTAGTGGAGGACTCCGGAAATTTCGACCACCTGGGGTTCTTTAACGTGCACCTAAATCTAAGTACACGGGTTTTTTCGCATTTTGCCCCCATCGAAATACAGTCGCCATGGCCGGGATTCGATCCCGCGACCCCGTGCTCAGCAGCCTAACACCATAGCCACTGAGCAACCACGGCGGGTACATTTTCTTTATTCAGAGCCATTAAAGTCAAGATGACTTACATGAAGTCCAGTTGCAATTGCTTGAGTTATGATTAATACAACCTATCTTTAGCATTATTTGAGCACTGCTTAGCTCCTGCGTCATTTCATTTTAGATCTATGATGGATCGGACACAAGAAATGGCATCAGGCTGCATCCAGGCCAAGGGTACACAGGTACAAATAGACCAACCCTCACCCTCACTGCAAGCAGTGGCCAAATGTTTGTCCTCTTCACCAGCAATCCCCTAAACACAGCAGCTGGGTGGCAAGCCAGCTTCAGCGCAGGTAAGGTGCCACAGGTGCTTCATATATGTCACATATGCCTGGCAAGGTCAGTAGCTATAATCACAATTTTTTGGTGGTGAGCTGTATAGTTTGCCATAGCATGAAGCAGACCTGGTGCATCTTCATCGCTTTTGCTTCCTTAATTTTTGAGCAGGTGATGCAATCTTTACAGATCTGCCACAATGTCAAATAACAGCCATTTTCTCAAGATTGTTGTTAAAGAGAGAGGAAGAGGTTACCTTCAAACAACAACTGGTGTACATTGTTAGGTTAAATCTGCCTGCAGCATACAACACCACTGTGAATGCCCTTAAAACTTCTAAGTATGGAATCCTCTGTAGGTGCCGACTACAGGCCATTACAAGTGCCAAAGACAAGTCTAAACAACTTAGATTGAAAAAACAGCTACGTAAATTCATCTAGCTAAATGTGTAGGGGTGTCATGTAAATGTATTGAAAGGTAGGGCCGCAGACTACTACAGAGGTTTAGGCCCCAGAGCCCTCAGGTATTTGGCACCTATGGTACACTACCCATAATCTGGTGTGATGAATGATCTCAAACCATGCCGTTTCCTTTTGTCTGTTTGAATTCTAGACTGTCCTCTTCTGACTGTCGGTGAAGGAGCACTGGCTTCAAGTCGTGAAACAACGTTTGGTGCCAAGGTGACATATGTTTGCCCAGCAGGGCAAGAATTCAGTAATGGAATGTCTAAAATTGTAGCAGAATGTATGCCAGGAGGCAAATGGAGCATTGGCTCCATACCAAGGTGCCAAGGTACGTGTGTTTAGTGTCTCACATTGAGAATATTTATGTGTAAATTCATGACTAAGTGACGCATGTTTTCTTTAGATTACTGACACAACCACTAGGAACAAAACTTTGTTTACCTTCAAGGAAGAAAAGCAGTCTTTAGATTTTAGCAACCAGCAAGTTGTTGCAATTACCTAGTTAAAGAGCCAGCCAGGAGAACATAGGCAGTATGAAAAGGAGCAAGCTGATAAAAACACATATATCGCATATTTAAGCAGTAATTTTTAAGCTAAATTTTCTACTGAGAAAAATCCCCCTCATCCCTACTGTTCTTTACAATATAGGATACAGAGACTGGTGTACAATGAAAGGTGTTACTATAAGTTTCAATGCCCTCGTCTGTACATTATGTCACCATTTGTAGGCAAGGTTGAACTCATCCTTGCATGCAGTGCTTTTGTGGCTCCCAAAAATAGCACTGCCGTATTCTTGTTTTCTTTTATGACAGAACGCTACTGTGGTGCAGTGCCGCAAATTGACAGTGGCTTTGCTGTGGCAGCAACTAATGTGACATATCGCGGACAAGCAACCTACCAATGCTATGCTGGCTTTGCCTTCACGGGTGGCTTCCCGACGCAAACAATTCGCTGCAACGAAGAAGGCAAATGGGTCAACCTGCCTACATGTCTGGCCTCATCATGTCCTCCACTGCCTGAGGTGCCACATACGGTACATACCATACTCAATGGTGGAGGCAAGAACTACGGCACTGTGGTGCGCTTCGAGTGTGAGCCAGGCTACATTCGCACTGGCTACCCCGTTATTGTCTGCAAGAGTGATGGTCAGTGGTCAGCAGCACCACCAACCTGCAAGCGTAAGATGAAATCAAATAACATAATTAAACTTTGCATGACAGTACTACCTGTAGTCCTTTGAGGTTACATGCTGCTTTTTATAATTATACTGCACAAATTCAACTTATGAAAATCTACCCGGAGTTACCAGTCTAGTTATGATAAAATCTCTTCTTATAAGAGGAGTTGAAATGTTAGTTACACTCAGCAAAATGTGCAAGCAGTAGAATTCGAGCTAGTGTGGTCTGTTCTTTATGCTCACATCAGCTTCACTGTTATGTAACTGCACATTAATGGCTAGAGAATAATTGTACCTTCTTGTGTGCTATCTATAAATAAACCGAAAAATTTGTATCATGGAGCATTTCAACTTCACTGTTCAAAAATTTCAGGGGAATTCTTTTACTATTTTTTGAAAGGCAATTCATGGGAGTTAAAGACCACAGTTCAAATATGTTCCCGGTCCAATCTGAAGTAAAAAGCACAGTGGCAATACATTATTACAAATAACTACAACATTACCTATGGTGACGGAAATACACAAGTGCAACTTTCGACTGTGTAGTGAAATAAAAAACAACTGCAGTACTGGAAGAACAAAAATGAGCTGACAGTGTTACCTGGGAAACAAGGTCAACAGGCGGCAAAGATTACACTTCAGACCTTACAGCTATGTAACGCACCATGCCCTTAATGGCTGGCGATGAGTTACTTACATCTTATTGTTTTTGTATTCATAAAATGCTGCAACAGTTCCAGTAATGAGCTTCTGTCCAGTCAAGTACCAGCTTTAAATAATTAGGCTCTATTTGAATCTGTCTGATGGCATTGCCACTTCTACTGAAGTATTGCTCATAACAATATTTTCTTTACATCTCAATGGCTTTGTATAACAAGAGTTCACCATAAATAAATAATATACGCAGGTACATGACTGCATAAAAATGACAGTACACAAGAAGCAATTGGCCTGTGCAGTAGCATTAGAAAGGTGTGATATACTTTAGATAGGGTTTCCACTGTTTGTTCACCAGACTGCACAGACTAAACCATTTGTTGCAAATTAGACCTCCGGCCAGACTTCATCGATGTGAAGTGTCTCTTCCGTGTTGGTTGTGATTGGGAGTTGCCTTCACGAAAGCTTATTCAGCACTAATTGGACTAGCCGAGTCCTGCATGTCATGCATGAGAGTCCTGAATGTGATGTCTGTGGATTAAAGGAGAACATCGACCACTTGTTGCGCTGCTGTCCTCAATTTGAAGCTCAGAGACAATCTATGTCGAACACATTCAGGAAACTAGGTGATCGTCTCCTGAGTGAACAGACAATACCAGCACACCCTCCCTCCCTACCCCACTGACCATCGGTGCAGAAAGGCACTTTTGTGCTTTCTGTGAACGTCTGGCTTGTGCGAGCACCTGTGCACTTTCTGTGCACATCTCTGTAGCCCCCCCCCTCCCCCTTCTCTCTTCTTTATATCCCCCTTCTCCCTTCTTCCAGCGTAGAGTAGCCAACCGGACTCCTGAGTGGTTAACATCCCTGCCTCCCTTTTATCTCTCTCTCTCTCTCTCAGTACACTTTGTTAGATAACTTGTGTGGCATTACATGTTGTTTGGCCAAATGCGAGTTTGTTTTTTGTGTTTCTACAAGTAAAAAAAGTGCTGTCAAGGTCCCCACAGTATTCCTACACTTAATTACACTCTGCAGCTGTATAGTTCAGTTGCACATACAGCAGTAATAAACATTAAAATGTTTCATTACAGAAAACAGTTTGCATATACATAAAATATCATAAAATTTCCTTCTGGTCCAAGTTTAGAACAAAGAATTTCCAGGATGCATTGTAGTGGTTGCATGTATGGACAGCACCCTGCAATTTCAGGCCTCATGCATTGGTGATTACAAAGTGATCTTGATGACTTATGAACTTTTGCGCCACTTAATATGCTTGTGACTTCACCTATATCACTATTTTACTACAGGAGCTCAGTGTTTAGACCTTCCGGACATCAAAAATGGCTTTGTCCTAGACTCAAGAAGAACATACTACTTTGAGGATGAAGCAAAGATACAGTGCCACAAGGGCTACAGGCTCGAGGGAAGCCATGTTGTTACTTGTGGACCTAACCAGACTTTCGATAACCTTCCAACTTGCCGAGGTAAGGGTGACAAAGTGAAAGCAAAAATTCATTTATTTCTTTCAGTTTTTGTGGGACAAAGGCTCCGAACAAGGGGCTGGTTTATTCTTTCTTTAATAATGTTAAAAATCCCACAAACAAATGTATGAAGATATGACTACCTTTCGGTGCGACTTTTGCCAATGAATACAATAGAACAAGGTTTGTGTCCCAATATGTATGTGACCACGACTTCCTAGATGCCTCAGGCATCTTTGGTGTTTTAATTATAAAATATGCCTATCCATTTTTATATGCTAACAACAGTTACCAATCAACATCTGAAACTTTACAGATATAAATGAATGTGCATCATCATCAGCCTGTGACTCAGCATCAACTATCTGCACAAACACTGCTGGAGGCTTCTTCTGCAAGTGCAAGAAAGGCTTTGAACCCAACCTAGGTGTGTAACCATATAGCTACTATGAAGCAACTTAACATCAGTTTATACATGAAAAGAACAATGGAAATAATAACTAATTTCTAAACATTTTTGGTGTGCTTTGACATTTGCATTTACAGATTTGTAAAACAGCCAGCAACTTGAATCTGAGCAATAGTAGCAGCATGAAATCATAGGCCATATTTTAGGTTGTGAGCAAAAAGTTCACCAATGTTTCTGGCGTCAATTCCCAATTACATTCTACACAAAAGACAGCTGGAGATAAAACTTATTAGTGTTGCTAAAGTTGAAAAGCTATTGCAACTTTACCTTATGATGATGAGAGAATGCAGAGCACAGCGGGGAATAAAAGAAGGCAGTAGTGAAGAAAGCGCGAGGAGGACAACGGAGGAGGAGGCCACAGTGAAAGCATGAGGCAGAAAGTGGAGGAGGAGAGTATGGCGAAAGAGTAAGGAGAACAGCAGAAGACTGCGATAGTGAAGAGAGCGCGAGGAGGAAAGCAGAGGAAGCCACCTTGAAGCACCACCAGATGGCCCTCACGTCTGCACATCCGCGGCAACGGCGGCCGTCCGGGGAAAAAAAAAGAACCAGAAAGCTCGCCTTCACACACAGCATTCACAGCAAGCATTTCCCGGTAAAGATTATGATCGCATAAGCTGCAGTTGCCAGGAAGCGGCAACCTTGTGGCTGGTCTATACATAGCACCATGCATGACAGCTCCGCCAGTCGGTGCGGTGATCGGTGCGATGCCTCAATGCATCACGAAATGAAAACATGCTTAGAGCTGTGCTCAAGTTGCGCATTAGGGAGTATCGTAATCGTCGGTGAATTTTTACATAGTGTTCCCCATTTGAACACAGGAAGCAATTCTATTAGATGTGCGAACAATGTTTTAAACATGCAGACTGCAGGCCAGTTGGTGACCTCGGACTGAGTAATGGAGCCATCCCTGACACAAGCATTAAAGTTTCTGGTACAGAAGGAGGATACCACAAAAATGTAAGTGGAGACTTCAACATACATGTAAATAGCATTCGGAATAAAAGGGGTTACAATGGTGTAAAGGTAATGCAAACAATGCTATAGACAACAGGAAATATCCAACATACTTCAAGAAAAAGCTTCATTGCACAGCAAAATGCCATAGAGATACCAACTTTTTCGGAAGATCCCATTTTTTGCTTGCAATTATGCTCAAGTTCATCAGCACAATTTCGAATATGAGCTACTGCCTCTCTGGCAACAGACAGGCAGATGGCTTCATTTGGCAGCTAACAATAAATTGAGCCCCTCGATTCCCTCGATTTTTCTTGCTATTGCCTGTCTGAGATATATGGAAATTTTTTTTAAGTACCAACTGCTATGACTGCAGAAGTTCAGGACTGTGCAACTTAAATTGCTACTTCCAATTAAAACAATATTTTGACTCACCATCCCAAACCATGTCCATGTCTTTTTCAATGCCAGACACTCTGACTTCAGAAAATGGGCAGTTTTACAGAATTAGCATTTGAATTAAGCATGTGACAGTTTTAGTCAGACTGAATTAAGTCTTCTAGAAACGATATGTTTAATTGAAATCTTATTTCTGCTTAAGAAATTTGGGGGGTCACAAAGGAAGAAGTGTCCACAGCAATTGCACTTCCTAATGTGTAAAGGGAGCTTGATATTCAGGTCACGGCTTCTCCAAACCAGAACAGAGTTCAGAAACTGCTATTATTTGAAATTGCAGAATACAGACAAATTCAGTATTCATGACAAATTCAGAGCTTTAGACTTGGAATGAATGATGCAGAGTTCACAATACAGAGAGCATGACAGATTCAGCGTTGATTGCTTTGTGACCTGTTACAGAATCTTTTATGATCCTCCAGAAGGCACATGATCCATGATACGAAAACACTGAATTAAAAAAATAAAACCTCACTTATAGAAAGGCATGATTGCACTGTACTCTACTGCATAATATATACTCGCGGGTGTATGTTGCGGCACCAGAAGAAAGCACCCACAGAAATCTATTTACAAGATGTTTACAACATAAGAGCACAGCAGCCAAGTCCCTAGCATCATTCTCTTCACCACCAGGCTTGGGCTCTCTTTCCTCAACATTGTGCAGGGCGTTATACCATATGCCCCCTAGCATGGAAGTGCCGTTCCGGTGAGTCTTGGGCAGGGAAAAACTGATAGCATTTTATCCCGCTGACGTGAATGATGTCACAGGAAGTCTGGATGGAGCAAGCTGTAGGCATGACTGGAAAGATCTCCTAGGTTACGTTGGTCACCAGGCTGAGGATCCAGTAAGGACCAGAGTAGCAAGAGGTTAGCTTTTTCAAGAGGCCGACGCGGTGGGTTGGAGAAGATAGAAGAACAAGGTCCCTGGGAAGATAGTTTACTCAGTGTCATGGTGACAGCTGTCATAAATTCACTGTTGCTTGTTCTGAGAAGCAGAGGGCAATAGTGGGCAACTTGACTTGCTTGTTCGACTTGGACAATGACATCAAGGGCACACTCAGACGCAGAATCTTGAGAGATGGGCTAGATAGTATCAAAAGGCAGTACGGGATCACGACCATACGGCAGACAAAGTGGTAACTTGCAGTGTTGTGGCATGGTGAATGGTATGCAAATGTGTTCCTCAGTGCTGTGTAGAGCGTTGCAACAATATCATGCAGAAATACCTTGCAGCAGGAGGGTGTGAATGTGCACACTGCCTCATGCAAGTAGATGTCTCATGTATTAACATGTATCACAGTGTAGCCACTTGGAAAAAAAAAAAGAAACCTGTCATAGTGAATGTCAATTAGCACAGTCTCTGGTTTCAATCAATTAGGCTGGACTGGTTCAGATTGTATAGTGGGATGCAAGCCAGCTTGTGCATCTAGAATTAGGGAACAGCGCGAAAGATGAGAATGCAGAAGAGGCACAAAACAACCACGCATAGCACAGTTTATATATATATTTTTTTGCCTCTTCTATGTCCTCGTCTTTTGCACTGTTCCCTAATTCAAAATGTTCAACCCACTATCCAACAGATGCACTTTATTAGCTTGATCAGTTGGATATTCCTATATTGTAGTCCTTAAGGGAACAGCTAATCAGCAACTTGATTGTACATTCCATGCAGAATGTTCGGTTGGATGGCCCTCGCGGATGGTGTGGTAACATTCCACGCTCAGGCGAGAACTGGGTCCAGGTTGATCTGAGTGCACCTACAGTGGTACGAGGCTTCCGAACACAGACTGTGGTTCGCGATGATGGCTCCCAAGCGTTCCCCCTTAGTGTGCGCATCCAGTACACTGATGACCTCACCGACATCTTCCGGGACTTCGCTGATCCCACAGGAAAGGTATGTATATACATATTATGTATATGTTTGCCTCAGTTTAATTTACACATCAGTAATACTATTTTCAGACCATGTAAAGTAGGGCAATATGTATAAAACTGAGTGCTTGGTATTCAGAAAAAAATTTTATGGGCAGCCTTTACCAAGCATATTTGCAATTAAATTATTTATTTACTAGTTGTGAAATAAATTACTACTTTGGTTCATTTAATGAGATTTTTTTTTTCATTTTATAATGAAGCCACACATAGCATTAACGCTGTCAATATTTTATATTTTTAAGCCTTGGTTTGAAAGCTGTAGTTTTTTCACCAGTCATTCAATCAGAAATTTTAAGAAATGCCAATCACATACTACTTTTGATAATATTTGTTCCACATACTACCTCACTCCAGAAATTTTCACTCTTTCTGGTTTTTGCTTATAATGGCTATTCATAACAGGTGCCATGCAGTGGGTCTTATTTTTAACAGTTGTTTTCCAGTTTCATTTAAAAAAAAAATGCTGATACAAAATGTTTTCTTTCTGTGCAATCCTTTCTTGCAGTACCTATGTGCCCTCAGTGGTAAAAACAAGTATTTTCCAGTCGTAGATGCCGTACAGCAGTTGTCATGTCTACAGCTGCAATTTGCACAGCTGAGGAAAAGCATCACTCAGACAACAGCCGCACATGGCTAACCCAGACCTACTGGGTTCACTGCTAAAATGCATGAGCAGCTGAGTCAGAAATAAAGTGCATGAGTAGAAGAGATTTCAGTTCCTAAAAGACATACACTTGGCTAAGCATGGTCTTTAATTCTGCATGCAGACATGCACATGCACAGATCCTCACTATTCTTGCTGCAGATACTAGTGTGCTTTTAGTCGTAAGGACAAAAAATGTTTGTAGGTCATGTCTACAGTTCCAAAACCTATGTCATAGCCAAGCACGCGGCATTGTCTTGACAAAAGCACAGAGTTGAAAATTTAAGCAAGCATGGATAAAAGAACTGTGATTGCTGATGAGATTTGTGTCAACATGTCCGTTCTAAGTACTTTTGGCAGTTTTCACGGTTTTCATTGTCTATAGGAATTCACAGTTTTCATTGCCTATAGGCACATAGCTTTAAAGGGACACTAAAGGAAAATATTAAGTCGAGCTAGATCATAGGAGTATTCATCTAGAAGCCTATCATCCTTTTCTGTGTGTCAATGTATAAATTTCTTGCGTAGAAAATTGCCACTGAAGGTCCGGCTGCCACTCCTCAATCTGAACCGCCCGCACCAAAGCAGAGGACTTGATGTCATCTCCACGTAACCACCCTCCATGCCGTGTTATGTCTTTTGTAGACTTTATTCAGCTCTACACGAAGTGTATTGCTTGGTGAGTGCAGGTGTTGGCTTGCCGCTCTGTGGCTCTGCTTGGGTTCAGGTTACCAGACACAGTCACTTGAGCCTCCACGGCCAGAGCCGGCAGGGTGGTCAATTGCCACAAGTTGCCGCCTCGGCCATTGTAAATGGAGAAAAGCAATGTCACTTGCAGTGGTGGGTTGCGGCCACTCTCTGTGCATCAGAGGTGCTGACGCCACACATAAGAGGTACCATAGTGGACAACAGATGGCACCACTTCGATTTTATATTTACGTCAGTTTCTCACTTACAAAAAGCTCAGTTTTCGTTATGAATGAAGAATTCGTTATTACAGAAGCTTAATCTTTCAATCTAGCTTGAAATAATTTGCCTTTGGTGTCCCTTTAAACCAGTGCTTCATGGAATGGTGCAGCAGAGTGCAGCAGTAGCCTACCATGTGACTGCACCTGACTTTGATCAGGCTGAGTTGTCCAGCAGTCATTAACACACTTTTGTTTGAGTGCTTTAACCTGCTACTGCCATGGAAATGCTTGCTGTCTTCACTTCTATTGTCCAAAAAGGCACAATCATTTCACACCAAAGAACATTTCACTTTGTGAAAACAAATTAAGGTTACTTGTGCACAGAATATATTAGTATTGCATATGAAGTTGAAATGACAAGATCAGTCAGTTTGGAAGTTTGGAGAACTATTTGCGACTCTTCATAATTCTTTCAAAAGTGCATTAGAGCACTGAGGTAGAAATGCATTCTGATAGCATTCAAGGGAATGGTAATTCATATTTAGATCTGTTGATGAATAAATGATCTTTTCATTCCGAATCAGCAAAACTACTTGTGGCAATTATGTACTGCCATTAATGTAGTTTCGCTAGGTCTTAACTTATCATTAAAACAACTTTGAATGTTGGTAGCACTCAAATGATAAAGACTAATAAAGCAATAAAATTTGTTAGATGCTGGTATCTGGTAGTGCTTAACACAAAGTGACCAGCCACTGCTAACCTAGCATGCCATCCATTCACAGGCCCTCGAGTTTCGTCTTACTCCAAATGGAGGCTCTGGCTTAGCTGTGGTCAACTTGCCCCTTCCATTTGAGGCTCGATATGTACGTGTACTCATTGTGGAATATGTGGGTGCCCCTTGCATGAGGCTGGAGCTCATGGGCTGTTCTCGTCAAGACTGCCTTGGTAAGTCCGGCATGCACAATTCTGTATGTCACATGAGAGAAAGAAAAAATACCTATAGGCACTGTGAGCCCATCACTGAGTGCTGCCAGTGCTTTAGCAAACTGCGCTGCCTGCAGCAAGAATTTTGTCTGTAAATGTAAAATGTTCACAATCACAGCAAAAGATTATATCAAACACGCCGTGCACACAGCCTTTCTCCTCTGGAGCATCATATCTTTGAAATAGATTAAATTCCTGCCATTGGCAGTGCTGTTAATTACACAGTCTGCCGCAATGTGGCAGCAGCTGTGCTTCTGTGTTATTATTACATCAGAGCAGTAAGAACTCATGTGAAATGTTTCCTCGGTTTACTTTTCGTCACAAGCAGCTGCTCATGAGAGGATAAATGTACACATACTGCGAAATATCAGGGTAATATATAAAACCTGTCATCACTTATGACATGGCAGAAAGATGAAAGATGTAATAAGGTGAATACAACAATACAGGCAAGAAAATGTTAGCGACACGAGCACTGTTTTTCATTTAGTGAAAAAAATTGTCGCAACTTTGCGTGCTTTGCTTATAGGGCCTCTGAACCACTCTGAGCTTGAAGGCAAGCATACAGTTTCTCTTTTACCATCACTACCTTCCCCACAGGTGCTCTTCCTTTGCACCATGTATGGTGCACTATGCACAATGCATAATGTCATGTAGCACGCTTCTAAATGAAGCTTTCTTTGCCACTTCCTTCGACTTTTGCGCTGCTGCTGCTGTTTTCTTTCACACCACATCGGGGGTGGTCCAGAGCGTGTACATACATGGTAGGAGCGTAGCAGAGAATGAAGTCGATGCAACAAACTCGCTTGGACCTTTCGATCGTGCTGCATGTGCACAATGCCTTCTGGAGCTCCCTGGGCATCACCACATTAGCCTCTTGACGGGTTTTAAGCAATTAAGCATTTAAGCATTGTAGAAACTGCAGCGCTTACCTTTCTACTAATGTGCAAGTCCAGAGGGGACGTGGATAGAACTGTAGAGAGGGGGGGGGGGGGGGGGGGACAGTGTGCAGAGAATGGGTAGAACCGATGCAGTCGAGAAACAAGTGAACAACAGACTTGCCACTTTCACAGTTCCCATACAGGAGAGAGGGTGGGAGAGGGGAGAGAGGATGAAAGAAGGCAAGAAAACAGCAGTTGTGGGCAAACTGAAGGTATGGTACGGTACGCTACTGCTGTTGCTGAAAAATAAACACTGTGCAAATTTGTGAAGCAGACAACTGATGCGAGGCATGCAGATGCAAAACTGCATTAAAATGCTGTAGGGTCTATGCAACACTACAGAAGCGGTCACACGCCAAAGCAACACTTCCGTGCCTGCCGTGGTAGCTTGATGGCTATGGCATTGCTTGAGGTTGCGGGTTAAATTCATGGCAGCCGCATTTCAACAGGAGTGAAATAAAAAAATACTAGTGCACTTAGATTTAGGTTCCCATTAAAGAACACCAGGGTGTCAAAATTAATCCACTACGGCATGCTTCAAAATCCGATCATGGTTTCGGCATATACAGCCCTATCATTCAATTAAAGTTAAACACTTCTGCCAAGATTCAATGTGCCATGTGAGGCAATGATAATGCTCGACCTTCTTGGAGATTATGAACAATGGCGCACAACAGCACCTCAAGCTAACATGTCTCCCTGTGTGTTCTGTGTACTACGCAGACAAACAGAAGTAGTGCACGCAAGGGAACATTTAACACCAACTCACCACTCTCGTATTGGACTAAACGCTGAAGAAATTACACATTCACTGTCAGCATCACCACTAATTATCGTCAATCAAAGCAAACAGCATAGAAAGCTTTGCTTATATCGATTCCCACAGTGCGTGGAATTCTATTTTCTTCTTTGAGAACACCATTAACTTCTCTTTACCAGGAATGCACTGTTTTTCAGCTACATGCTGTTGCCGCTGCACACACAATGCTAAACACACTACACAAGGTAAAAACCAGTTTATTGCGCACAACAATCAAGCGAAACAAGAAATAGAGGATGTGCTAAAAATTAAATTAAATTATGGGGTTTTACGTGCCAAAACATAATCTGATTATGACGCACACCATAGTGGGGGACTCCGGATTAATTTTGACCATCTGGAGTTCTTTAACATGCACTTAAATCTAAGCACAAGGGTGTTTTTCCATTTCATCCCCATCGAAATGTGGCCGCCGTGGCCGGGATTTCATCCCATGACCTCGTGCTTAGCAGCACAACACCAAAGCCACTAAGCAACCACGGCAGGCGAGAGGGTGTGCTCCTGCCTGGCAAAGGTACACCAGCAGACCAATTGTGACTGGTGTTCCTTGTATATGGGCCAATCCACAGCTTTTACCCTGGTGACATCACCTGCATGACCCTTTTGGCATCACATCTGAAGAGACTGGAAAATCTTGGAGAGGAGCATGGAATTGTTCTTTGAATTGGCAGAGGTGGTTTAGGGGCCCTTTAATGCATCTAGCATCTCACATACTGTGCAAAGGCATGATAATACTATGCATCTCTTACAGATTTCTTTAACTACTAAATGTAGAGCTAAAGATATCAAGGCTGGCAAGTTCTTTCTAGTTCAGCTCTAAATAAAGAGAAGAAAAAAAAGGAAAGACTCTGACATGCAACATGGATATTATATTGAAACACCAGCATGGGAAGCTAAACTAAATGTCTCAGCATACAGAATGTGTCAGTTGCATAAGGAACTCAACCCAGTATTCCAAGGAACGAACGAAGTGATCTGTCAGTATGCTGTTCGCTTGTCGTTTTTCAGATGTAAATGAATGTGTGCACAAGAATGGTGGATGTGACCAGCGATGCATAAATAGTCCAGGCAGTTTTAACTGTCTCTGCAATGTTGGCTATGATTTGTACATGACGAATGGCACAAACGGATTCAACATTCTTACCAGTGAGACAGGATTAAGAGATGGCGACATGTACCGCATCAACAAGACCTGTGTCCGTAAGTGCACCTTTGACATCAACTGGTATCAACTGAAGAGATAAACTTGCTCAATCACAATAAGTCATGTACAGTTTATAGAACTTGTAAAACTTGTAAACACAAAAGTTTAGAGTATACAAATAATTTGTGGAACCATTAAACCAAGCCGATCTTCCAATGCAGCAAAAATGTGCTCGCCACTGGAGAGTCCTGAAAATGGTCAGCTCCTATCAACAAAATCCATTTACCACTTCGGAGACACTGTCCACTTCCAGTGCAACTTCGGCTACATCATGCTGGGCAGCACGACTCTTACGTGCTCAAGCGGAGGCAACTGGAACGGCACTGTACCTACCTGCCAGAGTATGTACACCCTCACTAGACTTTTGCAGGTGCAGCAGTGTCCAATGGAAGATTATTAAGCAAAGCTAGCTAAGTGATAATATGTCATAGATGCTTTACATATGTGCCTTATGCTTCTTTTGTAATTACAGAGGCCTTATATGGGTCAAGCATGAGCAGAACAGACTGTTCACTTATGGAACAGAAATGGCCATGTGAATAAAATCTAGCATGCAAACAGTATACATGTAAGCATGGTGGCAGAATGAAAGAAAAGGGAAAAGCAAGCAAGCATCTCAAGTCCTTCTCTCTTTAGAAAGTGATGTACTCACCTTTGATGAACATAAACACCTTTGGCACATGGAAAACTTAGAATTACTATAATACAGTTAAACCTCGATATAACGAAGTAGGTAACATCGGCAATTTGCTTCGTTATATCGAAATTTCGTTGTATTAAAATCCGACCTTTTATGCAAATAAGTACAGTCACCGATAAATTTTTGTTACACGGAAAGAGGCCGCAGAATTATCGGGCAATCGAAAAATGGTAATTTTAATCAGAAAACAATTCATTTTGATAAATTTGGGAGTCGGCGACGAATGATGCGGTTTCATGCCACGTCGACGATACCTTCACATAGGCGGTACGAATTAAGCGAAGCCAGCCACGCTTTCGCATGCACTCCGCCCCCGCGGCTGATAGCGTCGCCTGCGCTGGGACGACGCTATAAGGAAAAGCACTGGCAGCGGGGAGCGAATGCTTAATCTGCCTCTCGTTGCAACGGGTCACCCAAACTCAAAATTACGCAACCTCCAATACCAAACGCGCGGGAAGAGACCTTACATGATGCCACGCCATCTAGGCATGCCCACTCTTTGCACACGCGGCAGATTACCTCTAAAGCAGGGTGCGCGGCTGCGTATACGCTCAGCCCCGCTTACAGCCATGCGCAGCCACGGCCTAGACACGCGCCAACTTAACCCCCACTTCGCTTCACTCCCCCGCCACCTCGTGCGCGCTTGATCGCGTTGCCGCGAGCTTGCTCCCCTCCCTCTTTCCCTTTGCTCGCGCGGAAAGGCGTCACTCGTGAAGCTACCATCTTTCTTTGTCACCCTCGCACACTATCACTCGCACCTAAAGCACAACATGCGCGGGGGCGCGATAGGATCTTATCGCACTTGGAATTAGTACGGAACATGTGGCTTCACTTCGGCGGTCGCTCTTGTCGCGCCAAGCGCGATTTGAGAGGTGCGTTTGCAAGCAGCCGCTTGTAATACAACCATTTGACCATCTGCGTCCGCGGGAGCTTCCATTCATTGTCTCGACATTCCTTTGCGATGGAAGCGAAATTCCGTTATATTGAAATCACATACAAACACACTTCGTTATACGGAGGTTCTAAATGCATGGTGTTCTACGGACAAGAGCTTATGAAAAGTACTTCGTTATATCGAAGTTCATTATACCCAGGTTTAACTGCACTTTTATTACAATCTTTTGTTTTTCTGAATATACTTATGACTTTATATTGCCTCCACCACCACTGTTGAATCTGTTTTTGATGTTCCATGAGGCCACTTTAGGATTGTGAATTAGTTTATGTGAAAGCACTGTGCCAGTTTAGCTATGTAAACAGTTGTAGGATCTCAATAATGCAGCATACAGTTAAAAATTGTCAGTAATGTTGCTCTGTTTGCATTTTGTTTAAAAGTTCAACCTCCGCAACTATTGCGATTCAGTGCCTAATGTGTACAAAAATTTGAACATGCTGTTAAACATAGCCCATGTAAGCACTATAACACATATATGATTAACACCTGCCCCAGGTTTAAAATGAAGAAAGTGACAAAAAATTTAGTAAACAAGAAGAAACACAGTACAGCTGATTTTCACTTCAACTGTGCAATATACTGTCCACTAATGGGCATTGGTGTCTCCCATCTGGGGCCACCGCTCTTCTGCTAGTGATCTTGTGCACCTGCCTTTGCAGGGTCCACAAATCCATGTGTGCACTGCAAGGCAGTTGCTCATTACTAGCAGAAGATATATGAGACATACGGAGAGTTCTCTTCAAAGTGAAGAGTTGGAGAGTTACAAGAGATGTCCTAGTTTGGAATTTGCAATACATGTAACATAACAGCACTGCCAAGAATTCTGACCATTCTACTTGGCTCTACAATGTTAATTAATGAAATGCAGAACTATGTGTACAGGAAATATACTTCTGAAGGACTAACTGTTGAGCTAGTTGGTCTTGCATTACAATTATGGTAGATTAGCCCAAATTGATAATGTACACAAATGAACAAAGTCGACATTGATAGGCACCCATCCTTTTCCACTTTGTTCTTTCATGTCCATTATAAGTTTGCACTAATCTAAAGTAATAAGTACAGGAGGTCGTAACCACTGATCAAATAGCCCAGATTTCACTTAATGCATGCCACCTCATGGTACTTTACAGTAATATCTCTCTTTAAGAGTATGTGGGCTTTTGTGTCGTATAATTAGAAGGGTAGGTTCATTACAATGCAAGTTTTCATTCAAATGTGACGCTAAATTTGTTATCAAAGTAATTTCAGCACTTTCCATTATTTTCAGTAAGAGATTCCCAACACTATTTCTCTAACATTCCAGTTGCTACCTGCCCCCTTCTGGATGATGATGCGACACAAGGACTGGCTGTACGGTCAAATGCAGCATCTGAGTATTTGGTGTTTCAAAAGAATGTAACAGTGTCATGCAATGAAGTTGGAAGACCACTGAGGGAGACTGCCACAGCTGGGTTCAGGCAATGTGTCTACAATCCAAAGGATGGCAAACCTGACTACTGGCTATCAGGCTCGCCTCCCGAGTGCCACAGTAAGATGCATACTCCTCCAGTATATCTTCCATTATATGTAGATTTAGTTTATTGCTATATTTCTGTACACCATTGGCTACATCCAGGAAATTGCGTGTACTGACAAACACTGAGAAACTAATTTCTGCAGGCAAAGTCCACAGGTAACTAGTGTGTAAAACAAATACAGAAAAATCAAAATAATTCTGCAGGGACCAGTGACCACTGGTCTTCAGAGTGTTCAAAGGTTTCAGCATGAACTACCTTAAGCATCTATAAATACTTTCCTTTTACCATGAATGCTCAGTTCTGGATTCCATAGCTAATTGACACTATAGATTCAGTTAAGGTACTTCCGCAAGGACATATGGGGCACTTATATCTGTTATGATCCAAAAGAATCCCTCATCTAGCTGCTTCATGATATACAGCTATTGTTGCGTTTTTGTTTTGAACGTTAAAAATATGCTCTGGTTTCACTCACAAAACAATACATCCAAATAGGTGCACCTGTTTTTCAACTGCAACTCTCTTTTCACAGGAACTGACTGTGGGCCTCCACCAGACACAATTGGTGCTACATATGGGTTCCATGTGGACACAAAATATCGTGCAAGCTTTTTCTTTGGTTGCGAGGACACATTTACACTCGTTGGCAAGAGCAAGCTGAATGACAATGTTATTCGCTGTCAGGAGGACGGCACCTGGGATTTTGGAGACCTCAGATGTGAAGGCATGTCATTTTCACCCGCTTATTAATTGGCACATTCAAGAAGAATAGATTTTACTTTTGCTATATATTATCATGGTAATGCAGACGCCTGTAGGTGGGTGTCAAGTTGGTTGTGCTAAATATCATGCTATTCCTGCGAAGTTATTAGGAAAAGAAACTGCAGGAATGGTGATGCCCAATTAGAAGTAAGCTGGGTACGGAGCTCCAAGTGTGACATGAAAGTCATTCACCTCATACATCATGCATCTTTGTACAAAACTGTGTTTTGCAGGCCCAGTGTGTGAAGATCCAGGTCGTCCTGCAGATGGCTACCAAATCGCAACCAGCTTTGAGCAAGGCTCTGAGGTAGTATTTGCCTGCAATCGGCCAGGTTACGTCCCATACACTACTGACCCCATCACCTGCATGAAAAGTGAGTGCTCTGCTCAATTTGAATTGCAGTTAGCATTACATATGCAGTAACATTGCAATATAATGTGCAAATAGTAAAGCAGCTTATAAGAGCCAGCATATGGCCTCGAGCCTAACTTAAATATATATATATCATTCGCCTTTCTACACACTTTAAATTCTAAGCATATAACCACTACTAACACCCTGCAATTCTATCAGAAGTACAGTGTCGCTGTAGGCTTTTTTCTATTCTTTTAACTTGTTATAGCAGTATTTCAAATATATTGTTAGTGCTATGTGGCACATGCTTACCTGGCATTTGCATAAACTGCTTGCCAGCAAGGTTTATTAACTTCATTACTCAGTGTCCAAACAGTTTCTCATGCAATCTCAAACAAGGCATGGAAATAAATTATCATTAAATTGCAGCAGCTTCAGTGTGCACTATGACACAACATTTGTGCTCTTTTCAGATGCTGAATGCAAAGTTGTGAAGGCACTTGGAATAACCTCAGGTGCTATACCAGACAGTGCCATCAATGCCACTTCACACAGGAGCAACTATGAGCCAAAGGTAATGCACTACCTGAAGTTTGTCTCATAGCATTCACAAAAATATGTACACAGTTTTATTTTTTGTTTATTTCATGGTACTGTCAATCTCTGGTAAATTGCAACAGGGGTGGGTAAGCAAATTACCTTAACATATATAAAACATGGCAATTCGGTAGGAACAGATACTGATTTCAAAATTGTAAAAGTAAAAGAATTAAATTCTATTCTGTTTCATACATCATTACAGGTTTTGCTCACAGTAACAAATGGAACTCAGAATCATAAGTTACAGCTTGCAGGAATGAGAAGATATGCTGAAAGCAGTTTCATCACAACAAATATTATTAGAGGAACAACTTAACAAATAATTTAATGACATAATCTAGCATATGCTGCTCTTTCCCTTCCTTTCTTTTTTTTAGAGCTTTTGCTGTGAGGAAAACAGGTGGGACTTCCTTTGTAGTTTCTTGCTGCAATCTGGTGATGCTAACCTTCCTCCTCAGAAACCTTCCTTCACATGGCAGGTTTCCACAGAATTCATTTCGTCAATTATTGTTCTTGCACTTCAAATTGTCAATTAATTCACCCTTACTTACTAAAAGACAAATGAAGTCATTGTATTATATTATTCAATGTGCTGACTACCCTTTTTATTTTTACACCTTCTAGAATATTCGCCTTAACAGTGCCACGGGTTGGTGTGGTCAGCAAGAAGCCTTCACATATGTGACTGTTGACATGCGCAAGATATACCACATTAAGGCCCTTTTAGTCAAAGGCGTTGTAACAAATGATGTTGTGGGTCGCCCAACAGAGCTGCGTTTCTTCTACAAGACAAGAGAAAATGAAAACTTTGTTGTCTATTTTCCCGTAAGTGTATTTTGATCCTACATATAGTTACACTTACAGAGAGAGTAATACCTGCAGAAAAACAAAAAAATCTTTAAAAGATGTAATACAGCAGGCTTTTGTTGCACAATTATCGCACTTGGAAAGCAATGTTCAAGTGTTTATTTTTAACGGAAATCAAGTTTGCTGCCCTTCATCTGCTAATGATGATGCAAACTGCCTCCAAAAGGCATATTTTGTCGTCTCGTATCCAGAATGTATATGCCATAAGATGTGCATTTTGGAGGCAGTTTATGGACCGACATCCAATTTATATATACAGACTGGAAGAGTCAACCTCAGGCTGACCTCTTTGCCATTTCTTAAATAAACTTCTCTTTCTCTCTCTCCATGTTGTATACAGCCGTCATATAAGCAAATATACAAAGTATGGCATCAGCCATGCAGTTAATTTGTGTGCATGCTGGTATTCAAAAAAAGTTTTGTTCCCTGAGAAATGTGCTTTTATGCCACCATCTTTAGAATTTCAACTTGACAAGCAGGGATTCTAAGAACTATGGAGAGCTGACTGTAATCCCACTGCCACTGAGTGTACGAGCTCGCTACGTCATCTTGGGTATAGTATCATACAACAAAAACCCTTGCCTCAAGTTTGAGCTTATGGGCTGCGAAGACACCGAAGAAGAGGTTTTGCTCGGCTATGACAACGGCTACTCTTTTTGTGTTGGTAAGTTGCTCTTGTCACTTACATGCACTCAAGTAAAAAAAGACCATATTAAGGACACAACAGTAACAACTGGGCTCATTAGGGAACTGTGCTTTATTGTGGCTGCCGAGTGATACATAATGAAACAGTGGCTATCATCCTGTACGAGTGATTCAGCACAAATTCGAATGCAGGGAGCAATAGCCACTTTTTAGTGGGTGGAAAATGAAAAATAATCACTTCATCTCGCACTTTATAGACTTCAGTAAACATTTCTAGGTAGTGTTAATCAATCTTGTTCCATCTGCTTCACTCACCTGCTTCAGACTTCACAACTAGCTACTGCTTCAGTAAGACAAACTCTGACTGAACATACTGCTAAGATATTTTGCTATCGAACTGTTTCACTATACAGTGAAATAAAAAGGCCATGAGCTCACTTACCTACACAAATATGTATTACAACTTATGTAATAGTATGAAAACCACAAGACCTGCCTTGGTTGTGTGTACTTGCAGATAGAGAACCACCAACATTCATCAACTGCCCTTCGCATCCCCTTGTCCTGGAGCGCACACTGTCTGGCCATGTTCCTGTCAACTTCTCAGTCCCACATGCTGTTGACAATTCAGGGCGCATTGCACGCTTCGAGGTTCGCCCACTGGGCTTCAAGCCTCCTGCAGTCGTGTTTGAAGACACAGTTGTTGAATACACTGCCTATGACTTTGACGGCAACGTAGCTGTGTGCACAATAAACATCACTGTTCCAGGTATGTACACTTCAGTTCCACGAGTGAAAAGTGAACATAAAATGCACAAAGAAAATGCTTGTTGCAACTGTTGAGCTACCCCTAGTACAGGCTTGAGCATTTCCAAGCAACGAACAGTCACTTATGTTGGGAACTATTATCCACACTTCATTGTTATACGAGTCGTCACAAGATCAACTGAACCTTAATGGATAACAGTTATGTATATTATTGCTTCTTTCTAGTTTACAAGGAATAATTTAGTGCCAATATACCTGAAGTATGGTGCGTTTTCAGGAGGTAGTGGTTACAAAAAAGAATATTGCATAACTTCATCATTAAAAGATTCTGTTACCTGGCAATATCTTTAATCTAGCATAATATCAGTAAAAAGTCATAGCTTTGAATATTATTATGTTGTCCCATTATCGAGAAATTCACTGCTAATTGCCTTTAAGGAGAACAGATGACAAATTAATTGCAGCAGTCTTACTAATATTCTTCACATTTCAGACTATACACCACCATCACTGACATGCCCTCAGTCCTACGTGGTAGAGCTGACTGAACGTCAGGAGAGCTACCTAGTCAATTTTAATGAGACACGGCGATTTATCAACGCTACTGACAAGTCTGGAGCTGTGGAAATCACACTGACCCCTGAAAGTGCTGTGATACCCATCGGAGGCTACAGAAATGTCACTGTCACTGGCACAGACAGATTTGGAAACCAGGCTTTCTGCTACTTCCAGGTTGGTAGCATTTATTGTACAAGGAAAAACAAACAAGCAAGTAAAAAAAAATTGACATAAGGCAACAATAGGGTAGGATGTTTTGTTCAAAACACTCAATTCATAATTGAGCAAATGGTCTTTTTAAATAGTGTAAAAACTGCACATTGAAATTGTTTTTTTCTCTGTTTCAACCTTGTTCAGGTGTCGGTGCAAGCAACCACCTGTGTAGCTTGGTCTCTCGCTCCACCTGCAAATGGAGTTGTCAACTGCTTGCCAAACGAGGAGAACACAGGCTACCGGTGCCTGGCCACATGCAACAGTGGATTCAAATTCACAGATGGGGAACAAGCCAAAACATATGAATGTGCCAACAAGGAACAGTGGAAGCCAAGTTCAATCATTCCTGACTGTGTGCCTGAAGGTAATGTGTTCATACTTAAGCTTTCCTTTGTGAGGGTTCAAGCGAATATATGTAGCTAATTATGTTTAAACTCTTTAGTTACATGAAGCGAAGTTACTGGATATAGTTTTGCTCTTAAGTGATGTCAGGTTTCTTTCTGACACACACACACACACTAGTAAATCATATTGCAACAAAAAATAATTCTGAAATATGCAAGGAAACTTCTTGCAAAAAAAAAAAAACAAGAAAGAATCCATGAAACTGCAGTTTTCAGAAATAGTGATTGTTTCATTCTAAATTTAGTGTTTTGCCACAACTGAAGAAAGTATTCTTTAGCAAAAATTAATCTTGCATTTCAGTTATAAATTGACCTGTGCAAATAGATTTTTTTTTTGTAACACACACTTTCTACCCAACAGCACAGGAGTATACAACTGTAAAGAAATGCTGTTGCAACAATAATGTTGTTGTAATCGCAATATATCAGATTAACTCTCAAGCACACGTTTGCTGTGAACTAAGTCGGTAGAGAAGTACACATGTGAACATTGCAGGAAAGAAAATCCAACTTGCAATGCATAAGAATTTTTAAAAAATTAAAATAAATTTTGGGTTTTAAATGTGGCAAAACCATGATCTTATATAAGTAATGCAGTAGTGTGTGCTCCAGATTAATCTTCACCACCTGGGGTTTTTCAACGTGCACCTAATGCAATGTAGATGAGCATTTTTGCATTCCACCCCCACTGAAATGTGGCTGCCACGGCTGTGATCAAGCCCATAACCTTGAGCACAGCAGCGCAACACCGTAGCCACTAAGCTACCGTGGTGGGTCAGTGCATAAGAATGACTAGGAGCCTGGTCATCTAAAAAATTAAAGCTTGTATCTTTCTTTTTCTCTCTTTTTTTTTTTCGCTTCCAGACACCAACCAGGCAGCCTATGATGTCATAGCCTCGGTGGAGTATCGGGCAGGTGGTGCACTGTCAGCTGTCTGCTTGAACCACTATGTCAGCTATGTGTCGACTTACTACAGTTCCCTCAACCGGCTTCTCTCAGAACGGTGTTCTGCCATCAATGTACAAATGGATATCTCATTTCATAACACCAGCATCAGAACACGAGGCGAAAATGAGGTGCGTGCCCTCAATAACATCTTGCCTAGCTTAAGAAATGTTCTTTCCAACTTATAACACCTGTGAGCACTTCAAGAAAGCTTTATATCTTTGTCAAGGATCATTATTACAAAACGATGCTAAAGTGTGCATGTTACTATCATGGGGAAATTTCTGCAAAGAACAAATTTCATGGATGATTCAATCCTGTGACATCTGCCATTTCCAGAAGCTCTATTGGGCTTTCCTGTGCTTCACAATCAATTATATATACACAACACTAAGTTGTTGAGAAGCAACACACATCACTCCAACGATTTCTTTAGCAATTTCTTCAACTCTCTTTGCAAACTTTCAATTGGACTTTTACTATAAGAGGGAGGGGCACTTCGGTCTATGCCCATTGAAGGCTGCACACACAAATGCGCAGTAATTGTAAATGCAGCATTCCTGCATCAAAATTGACAACAGTAAATGCTATTTTCTTGAGGCACAGTGTTGCACACAAGGAAGAGGGGGAATGCTAATGCAGAACAGTCAAATAAAAAATCAATATAAAAGCTTTTTACACCAAGGGAAAACATTGGTGGCTGTACTGTAAATGTTGGCACCTCCTTTAGCAAATTACTTCAGGGAGTTGCTGACCCAAAGGGGCAGTGGTGTCAGCTGTGTAGTCGGATTTTGTGCGACTCCCAGGAGAATCACTTTGCATTCATCTTTCTTTGTTCTTCTACATGGTCCCCTCATTCACTGCCTATTCCAGCGCTTCCATATGTGAGTGCCAGAAAAAGCTTACAGAATATGGCTAATGCCTTAAAAACAACTCAAGTTCCAGTGATATTCACAGTACAAAATGTTTGGAACCTGTTTCATCAGACTATTTGCCTCTCTTCTTAATGCAACCTTTGACACTTCCTGTGGTGCAAAAGGAACTACCATAGCAGAGTGGAAGCTGAGAAAAAGAAATGGAAGTTCAGAAACTTTTGTGCATGTTCCAGTGTTTGTCTTCTTCAGACAAAATATATAGCTCTTATGGTAATTGCTACATGTTTTATAAAATCCAAGTCTTTGATGGAATTAAAAAAAAACATTCAAGAGTTCTTTCAAGATGAAAATGACTATACATTGTGCTCTGCCTTGTGTCTCTGTAGCCTTTTTCTTTTGCTCCTTATGTGCAGATTACCATTGGCTACACCCTGCGAATCGTGCCTGTAGTTCGTCAGCGCTTGCTGTATGATCTCTGTGGCTCAACACTGGGGCTGATCTTTGACCTAAGTGTTCCCAGCACGTCTGCAGTCATTGAGCCCATTCTCAACATCAGTGCTCAGAATGTGGGAGGCCAGTGCCCCACAATCCAGGCCATTCGGTCAACAGTTGACAGGGGATTCAACTGTGAGGCAGGAGAAGTTCTCAACCAGGATGTCAGTGGACAAGTACCTCGCTGCTGTGAGTGTGCCTCTAATTTTATATGCAATTTTAACTTCAATTTCTTTGACATTAATTATTTCTCAACACCACACAATTTTCTTGCTCATACTCACCTCTAGGGCACTGAGTGAAGTACAACAACATAGCCTGAGATTCCTAAGCACATATACCCACATGTACACACACACATAGGTTTATCCCAACTAAAATTTTCTACTGGATTAAGCATAGTGAATTGGCTTAAGGCAAAATTTCTATATGCTTGCGATTGGGCTGACAAAAGACAAGCACTGCAATGCAGTTGGGAATCCAATTATTAATCAGTTAAAGTGATCAATATATTTACCAGAAACCACAATTATACCAGTATGGGGCAGTACACAACTGAAGCAAGAACAGGTAAAGTAAATAGTTGACCTTGCTGGCGCTCTTTTTCATCTCTGAAACAAAGGCCCACCTTGCATTTTTTCAAGAGGATAGAACACTTGCCAGATGGAAGTTTGTCTTAGTTAATACTGGCACTGGATAATTCAGTAGAAATGCCGAAGTATGCTTATATTCCATTTGCATTCATAGATAGGTCACAAATTTTGAAATGAATAGTGTTTTAAAGGAACACTTAAGAACACCCCCCCCTCCCCCCCCCCCCCCCCCCCGGATTAGTGTAGACTAATGGAGTGCTGTGTCAAAGATCTATATTCATGTCTTTGGTGGAAATAAGTAGCTACCCGTAGATGTTAACCTCACAGCACACTATATTCAAAGCATACATTCAATTTATTTTGAGAGATGTGTAATACATGAATTATTTTGCACAATTTCTCTGTTGCAATTCTTTTCAGCTCTTAAAGCACATGCTTTGTCAACATGGCATGAATGCAATTGTGAATGCATCAGCTGCGAGCATGCTTGGAAAATATGCAACTAGCGAAGGTAGTGCACGGCGAGCTAACATGCAATGTAACACTGGACAGGCCATTGGCAGCACTGATGCAATGTGCTGCTGTGCCTCCCCTAGGTGACGGATGATCCCTATGCTGAACATAGCTAACAACATAATTTATTTTGACTTTAACAACTCTAGAGGCGACCGCTTTAAATGTGTAGCACCTTGTGACATAGACATCAGCACGATATAAAAGTGCTTGCTGACATAAAGACGCTGAGACGTAGATGAGCTTGTGTAACATCGGTAGGAAATGATGGTGATGAGCTCACACAGCACATGGCATGCATGAAGTCTGAAACTGAGGCACCTGCCTCCACATGCTCCTCAGCTGTGTTCACATGGCACTCTCACGATGTCACAAAGGCCTCAGCACTCCTGTCATTAAAAAGTGGAACTATTCACAATTAAATTACTACATAATTATTTGTTGAGTGTCGGAGCAATTGAGGTCCTGCACCATGATTTGCTCATTTCTCATTCTGAGTCAATAGCTACTTATTAAAGGGGAAAAAAAAAAGAAAGATAGAAAGAAAATAAGAACTTTGCATCTGCTTCCGTCCTTTAAAAACAAACGCTGCACAACAGCTACTGCACCTTGCTTGCCTATTCTGTCAGGTGTTGTTTCTCTTCATGTGGCTGTAGTGCACCACAGCTCAACTTTGCTTCCTTTGGGCATGCAGTGCACTGCCCTGCTGGAACGTTTGCCTCCAAGGATGAAAGGTGCACTTTCTGCAGTAAGGGCTTCTACCAAGACCTGACGCGGCAGTCTTCTTGCAAGCACTGTCCTGTGGGGACACACACTCGTGATGAGGGCAGCAAGAGCCTCACTGAATGCATTCGTAAGTTGTTTTTACATGTCACTTTAGTTGTACAATTGCACACCGAGTTGCACAGAAGAAAAAGCAATCACTGAAGAAAAGGCAATCTGTTTTTTATTCGAATGTAGGTTAGAATTGGTTTTGCAGTATAAGAGCCAAGGTATTAACCATGAATATGATATGCCACATAATACTCATTGCTCATTAATCTACATTCCTGGCTGACTGAAATTTGTGAAGAATACTATATCATGCTGGTAAACCATAACTCTTACAAAACAACTGGCAGCAGGATTGTAGGAATGCATCAAGATCACTGCTTTTAACATGTGTTTACTTTTGGTTTTTACAGCTGTCTGTGGATTTGGAACATATTCTCCAACGGGCTTGGTACCTTGCTTACAATGTCCATCAAACACCTTTGCTGGCACCCCTCCAATTGATGGCTTCAAGGAATGCCAGCGGTGTCCAGCCAACACCTTCACTTACACACCAGGGGCGGACTCTCTCAAATCATGCAAACGTGAGAGAGCATTGTATATGCCTTTTATCCTAGAATATTAAGAAGAATCATTTTGGCACACTCTTGTGAGAAAATGTGCCAAAAAAAATATTTTTATTCGAATAAAGCTAGTATCACAAGACATTATTTGATAAGATAAGTTTGCTTGCTCTTTCCAGAACTGCCATTTGTTGTAGACTTTATTTCTTTCCAGAATTACGATTTCTATAATTTGTTTTATGTGGTGTACATTAGAAAGCACTAGCATTTCATGACATTGCTTTTTATATGGTAATATGTTGTTGTTTATCATGCCGCTTTTGCTTCTTGATAAGTTCAAACCGTCTGAACACTTACACTCCTGATTCCCTCTGAAGGAAATACATTTTTTTAAATAAATATTTATCAGAGATGTTGCAAGTGAAAATAGATACCTGCACTCTATACACATTGAGAACAATCGGATGCAATGTTTTGTTATGATATTGCAATTTTATGTGTGAAAAAAAAAGAACTGTACACAAGATATAAAAGCCAACCCATTCTGCATTATGAGAAAAGCACATTTTAATATCATGCATGTGTTCAGATATGAGAAAATGTGTCTCTTGTGATACTTTTGTTGAATATGAGATGTATGCAGTATACAACAAAAGGCATGTCTCGTTTGTCTGACCGAGTTCCAGTGGTGGCAAGTGCCTGTGTCAAATGGTGTGTGATGAAGCACAACAGTGTGACTCCATTAGATTACCTTTTTTTTCTGTCTCATGCTTTAAATTTTGCCTTTATCTTTCTTTCATGTAAACATGCAATGCCTAGGTATGATATTTCAACTAAAAGCATAGAAATGAGAATATCTTCAAGAAAAGTGTACATTTTAACCAGTATCTTTCCAATAAGTAAAATTATTTCAATGGAAATTGCTTCTATTATTGCAGTCAAGCAAAAACCGCTGTTTGACTCCACTAGTGGGTACAGCCACTGACGTGCAGCAAACTATCACCTGGACCGATGCTCACAAACTGATGCAAAAAAAAAAAAACATTTTTCAGGAAGCTGTGCTATAAAACACAAACTTGCAAAAGCATTTAATGGTGCCCATGCTGTTGTGTGTACCCTGTTCCCATCTTATAGCACCTGCCACTAAATGCTTTTGCAATGTGACCAACTAGTTCAATTCAAGATACTGCTACAAATAACCTGTAACATGACGGTTGGTCACTAGAATTGTTGTGCAGATGTAGAAAAAAATATGAATTTTGCAACCACCATAATCTAGCTAACATCACAGTAATTCAAAAAAAGCTTCTCAGTAATTTCATAGTCCCCAATCATATGCAAGCCACTTAGCTATTCATCTCTCTTACTTGGTGCCACTTCACAACTTGGCTCATCCTCTTCCTGCAGCACGCTGCCCTCCAGGCACATATTCTGAGACTGGTCTGGAGCCCTGCTCACCGTGCCCTATAAACTTCTACCAGCCCCAGGATGGTCAGACCAGTTGTGTCAAGTGTGCCCCCAACCAGAAGACGGCCAGGCCAGGGGCACTTAGTCCAGAGGCCTGCTCACCTGGTGTGTGAGCATGTTTACTATTACAACTTCTCTTCCTTTTCAATTCAGTAGCAGCTCAAAAGACTCCAGAATAGCAGTGTATATGTGCATGCGTAGCTGTATTCATTTTCTTCAATTAGGGCATTATTCTTGCAAATGGCATTTCATTTAAAATAGTTTTTTTGGCCCATTGGAAGCTCTCGGAAGGCTTGAAGCATTTGTGAAGGATTGTAAATTATTGCCATTATTACAGCACGGTTGGGAATTAAGCATGCGCTCCCCTTTCTTTCTTTTTTCTGTTCAGTACACTGCAACCCAAGCATCTGTCAGAATGGTGGCTTGTGTGTCGCTCAGAACCACGACGCTGTCTGCTACTGTCCAGCAGGCTTCACAGGACAGTTCTGTGAGACTGACATGAATGAGTGTAACAGCATGCCTTGCTACAATGGGGGCACGTGTATTGACCAGCCACAGGGATACAGATGCAAGTGTCCTCAAGGTAAGTATCACTGCCTGTATGTATTAATGAATGCTTGTGTGACCAGTACTGACAGGAGTGAGAGCCGACAACACAGTTTACATTCTGTGCATTGTATGTCTGAAATAGAGGCAGTTCCTGTCTGGGCTCAGTGTTCTGTTTGAACGTGCCTTTGGCCACCCATGGACCCTAAACCACTGCTGGCCCCAAGAGCACGTTACAAATATGATGTAGAACTGGAATGAATGTGACAACTGACTCCCTAAACTTATGCAGTATGTACAGATGTGCCTCATTTTCACAATACCATGCGTAATACTTAGGCATCTTAATGACATGCTATCTATAGTATAATTGTGTTAATGTAACTTAATTCATACAACTTTATAGGTTTTCATGACTGTGACTGTGAGCACTGAAAATTCCCTATTTTGAAATATAATTCAGATAGTACATGGTTCCTCAAATTTCCTTTCTTTTTTCTGAATGCATCAACAAGGTTCTACAATACTTGCAAGATACTGAATGTGAGCACTTTGTGCCTGCCTGTCACGGCAGTATGTAAACACATCACGCAGCTTTTATGATTTTAGTGGATAGTACCCGATTCATATTAGTGCATTGTGATTATTGTAGTGATAGCACTTTTTGTTGCGATAAAATATGCAGCAAAACAAAGGAGGTACAGACACAATTCCCACTAGTGCATTACAGCACAATGCAGGAAATCTGGAAAAAGCATTTTACCTGACTTTGACAAAGACTTCCTCAAAAGGCAGAAGCTGCCACTTTGTTGAGGTTGGCGTAGCCTAGCACATCTATAGCATGCAAATCAGCTCAGCATCAAGCTTGTAAGGGTCACTGTATCACTTGTGACTCATCACTATGCTAGACAAGTAATGCAACTCATGAAATTAAAATACAATATATCTTTACATTTTAGGCATAGAACGCTACTTTGCCCCAATGTGTGTGCTTCCAGAGGGGGAATCTACAATCCAGAAAAGCCACTGTAAATCCAATAAGAATATGAAGTCAGTAAAATCCAAAGGAAATTCAATAAAACCTAACTCAAGCAAAGCATTCACAATATGGTGAAGAAAAATAAAGCTTTGCACACCAGTGCCACTGTGACCAGGTGTAGTCGCATCCTAACCGGAAAACTCAGAGCAATATATTTGAACACAGACATAGGGAACGGATGAGAAAAAATTATTTCGTCCATGTTTGTTTGACCTCGGCAGTTCCGTTTATCTGAGTCAAAATATCTTTTGCAATAAGTTTTCCAGCATGAGAGATTGGGCTAGTTGGAAATCTTATACAACTTATTTGCATGAAAACTTGAACGGGAGATGACAAGGAAATGTATATGTTGTTCCCTTGTCGTCTTTAATTCAAATTTTTGCACTAATAAATTGTATCATTAAGCTTTCCAGTCAACATGATAGACCAACTAGCCCAACAGTCAGTCCTTCCAGAGATGCTAACCACTGAGATATTATCCAAGTTCAGCACTTGGCAATTTGTGTGAGGTATAAAGCGTGCATAGTGCAGTCGCTGCACATGTTGTCAACTGTGCACGTATCTTAGAGGCAAGAGCAAATTGGTATGCACACGCGGACAGGTTTGGTGTCCACATAATTGTGTATTCACTGTGCAGACAGAAAGTTGAAAGTTCTGTGGAGACCAATGACTGAGATACCAGTCTCACCAGCAACGTCTTCAGTGTCTGTGCAACATAGTGATGACTTCAATAAACATAGCTTTCTATGACTGCATAAGTCAACAAGTGTAACAAGTGCCTTGATGCACAGAGGTGTGGGAGTCATGAGCCACTAGAAGACATAGAATAAAATGTGTGCACTGACACCATTTAAATGGTGTTTTATGAATGCCCCCCATCTCCGTATATGGAATAGGCCAACAACTTTTTGTTCCAGATTGTAGCTTATTTAATTTCTTGCTATCTCTTGCACTGAAGAATTGCAACTATAGAAGCTAGTCTAAAACCAAGTGTGCAACACAGTTCCTGACTTGTATAAACAGTGTTTAATGAACCAGTGTTGCCCTGAAACAGCAGCATACAAAAATAAAGTGGAAAACCCTTGCACAATTTGTGCACACTTGAAAAAATTGCTACCCAAGTTCTAGCTCAGCACAATTCAAGACAAAAAGGCCACGGCATCCAACTGGCTCCTTGTTATAGCCTTGGAATGTTTTCTTAGCAAAGGTGCCTTTCTAATTCTGGTTAAACTTTCTTGCTGCCCTTGTGCACACTCCTCACCAGTGCACTTCGCTGTGGTGAACCACAGCTGTTGCACTAGCATTGGCAGTGTTAATTGCATGACTGCATACAATAATCAACACTTGTGAACTTAGGTATTTTCAGCGGCTAGACACTAAGAGCAGGGGGCCTCCTGTATATGTGTGCAAAATTTCAATCAGAGATGTTTAGCCGTTTGCCAAAAATTCTGAAATTTATTTCACCACTTGAAGGAGCATTTTAAAGGCTCCAATGGCAGTTTGAAAGTGTTCTATAGTGCCTTGAGTATAACTGTAACTTAAAAATTTTCCAGCATGTTCCTGCCAAGACATACTTTCAACCAAGTTAGATATGCCAGGTAGTCCTCAAGTGACACGCTGTCAAAAGTTCCAAAAGGGCACATAGCTTTGGGAATTTCTATGAATGCACCTAATTACCTCGCACACTTCTAACTTTGCTTATACATATCCCCTTGACAAACCCAACATCCCTTCCAAATTTCATTGCGCTAGTTCCAGTGATTTTCTCAGGGAATTTCTTTGCCATGTGAAGTGGACATTCCTCACTGCGTCTAGGTGTAATAACAACTTTGCTGTAGAATGAAATAACGCAAACTTCCTCAAATTTCTCTTTTTACATCAGTACTACTCATGGCCATAGTTTAGTTGCAGCACCCATGTTGGTAATAATGCTCCTGGTCCCTGGCACTTGAATTTCCATTTATAATATTCATAGACAAGGGTCCTCCAATGTATTTATGGCCGAGAAAAATTGCAAACGAGGAAGCGGCATCACTGTTAATTATGCTCTTGAAAACCACATGCAGGTTACAGTGGCTTGCAGTGTCAGGAGGAGCAAAGTGACTGCTTGAACAGCACATGCCCAGAACGTGCAATGTGCCAAGACCTACCAGGCCAGGGGACCGTAAACTGCCTTTGCCGCTCAGGCTATGAGGGCCCCACGTGCAATATCACTGTCAATCCCTGTACAGTTGGTGACAGTCCTTGTGCCAATGGAGGTCTCTGTGTGCCCCTGCAACAAGGACGTTACAAGTGCCAGTGTCCGCTTGGATGGAGTGGCCCCACCTGCCAGATCAACATTGGTAAGTGCCATAGTGAGCCTTTCATGCACTTCTACACCTAATAACTCTGGCTAACAGTGATACCAACCCATTTCATGGATGGTGTCTATTTATTATGTTTACAATGTGCTTTCATGGTGGTTCTTACCATCTATGCTAGAAGTTTAAAGGTCGCTGCAGGCATGGTCAGAGCGGCCCCTGGGTTGTGCCATGGTGCCTTTGTATTACATAAGGCACAAAGCTCTAAAGCGAGAGAACTATGCCTTTATATCTCTGTAACTTGTGAGCAAAAGGTGTGTCATAGAGGCAGCTGTACACAGCCCTGACACAATTATGGTTACAAATATACCGGCCAAACTTTCGACATAGACAGTACCTTCATGCATGTTTTACAACCTTACACCAGACTCATAAATGTAGTTGTAACGTACATGGAAGATGCAAAGAGACAAAAGTAATTAGTTCTGGTAATACCATGTTGTACTCCCAATAAATAGACAAACAGCATTGCTGAACAGCTGTGAAGGGGAATGAAACCCTCAGATGTGTTACCCACAACATAAAGTATTGCTCAATTTCCTTTCCAGATGACTGTGCAGAGAATCCATGCCTCCTGGGAGCCAACTGCACAGACCTGGTCAACGATTTTGTTTGTGACTGCCCTGCTGGCTTCACAGGGAAACGATGCCACCAGAAAGTGGAACTGTGCAATGTTGACCCTTGCGTGCACGGCACATGCATTGACCGCCTCTTCTATAGTGAGTGCATATGTCATCCTGGCTGGGAAGGCCAGACTTGCGAACGCAACATTGATGACTGCCGCTCCAACCCATGTGTTAACAATGGTGTCTGCATTGATGGTATCAATGAGTTCCGTTGCCAGTGTGACACGGGCTACACTGGATCCAGATGCCAGCATACCATCGACGATTGCGAGTCTTCACCCTGCCAGAATGGTGGCACTTGCTTTGACCAGGTGAGTTTTAGATTTATGACAAGAGCCCTTGAAATGCACACACAAAAAAAATCCTATCAATTATTGTAAGATTTAAACTCGGACGCTAAGCCATACATTATTAGCAAATAAATAGCTCCCTTAATAAAGACAGCAATATACAAGGCAGCCTGAACAAGGGATCAGATCTCGAAACATTAATCTATTTTGCACACTGTTCAGTGACAGTGCTGAGTTTTGTTGCTAGTAATGACCAGACAAAATTCTGTTGAATCCTTGCCAAAAGTCATTGCTTGCACTGTAGTTTACTCAGAAAAATTCTGATATCTAAAATAATCCTGCATGTCTCAACAGTTATATTAACTATGTTCTATCCCACTATTTGTGATGTTCAAGTTACAGTATCCATGATATGGACATAAACCTTTATTTTTACACATATATTTCAATGAAATTTTAATGATAAAAAAGTAAAATACTTCTGCTCATGTCTTGCATCTCGTTTAGATGGAAAAAAAGAATCTTGGCAATAATGTAAAAATGTAATTTCATGCACTTGTATCACAGTGCCACAGCATCTTAATTCTGTGCGTTACATGACAGCATTATTTGGTGTAAAAAATAAACTGGTATTTTCTTTTCAGATTGAAGGTTTCATCTGTCAGTGTAGGCCAGGTTATGTTGGCCTTCAGTGTGAAGCAGAAGTGGATGAATGCATCAGTAGCCCCTGTTATCCAACAGGAACTGAGCGATGTGTGGACAGTGACAATGCTTATAAATGCATCTGCAACCCAGGCTACACAGGAGAACTGTGTGAGGTATACAAACAATTTGACTTCACATGTTTCAGTGTGTTGATAATGTACACACACAGAAAACATTCTTAAGAATTGAAATTTAAAGCATGTAACATGCAAGCCAAATATTCTTGACATCTTATTTTTGAAATAAAATATCTCACAGTGCCACCAAAACATTTCTATCTTAGTAACTGTATAAGGTTAATTTATAAAGAATTTAGTAGTGGCCATACTAAGACTAACATTAAAGAAAACAATATTCATATTTTCATTGCATTTTTACTGCTTTATCCTTTTTTAATTGTCTTAAAAGACCTTACAAATACAATACCTTGTAGGTCAACATCAATGAATGTGAATCCAACCCATGTCTGAATGATGGCAAGTGCACAGATGCAATCAACGGCTTCAAATGCTTCTGCCCACCTGGCTGGACTGGCGAACACTGTGAAATTGATGTAGGAGGCTGTGCATCGGATCCGTGCTTGAATGACGCACACTGTATAGACTTGTTTGAAGACTACTTCTGTGTGTAAGCATGATCTTTTTATTCACACATTACGGAATGCACGTCCACTAATTTGGTAAACAAGGGGGTTTATTAGTTTTGAAATATGCTTGCTCATAGAAACAGAAGTAGTTAAGCCCATTTCTGCCAGCTCTGGAAAACACATAGCAACATGATATTTTTTTCTTTTTGTATATTGTTACAGCTGCCCATCAGGCACAGATGGCAAGCGCTGTCAGACATCCCCGCAACGATGCATTGGGAACCCATGCACTCATGGGGGAACTTGTCGCGACTATGGCAGTGGCCTCAACTGTACATGCCCACAAGGTTACAGTGGTGATGGTTGCCAGTATGAGCACAAGGCCTGTTCTGACGTGTGCCGCAATGGTGCCACATGCAATGAAGTAGCTGGCACATTTCAATGCACCTGTGCACAGGGCTTCACAGGGCCGCACTGCGAGTCCGATGTGCAGGACTGCACACCATCTTCGTGTCCTCCAAGTGCCACATGCATTGACCTTACTAGTGGCTTCTACTGCAAGTGCCCCTTCAATTTAACAGGAGAAGACTGCCGCAAACGTGAGCACAATTCGTTCTTTTAACTCGTATGCACTATCTGTAGTTGCATTGCAGTTTTTAGTGTGTGCCTTTGCAGCAGAACCATAGCTCTACAATATCAATTACATGTCAGTGCACTTTTATGATCTAGTGGGGTAGAGGCTATTGAAAAAAAGTTCTGAAGTGCCTGTAAGTTTTTTCATAGTGCAACAGAGTTTAATGTTAAGTTACTGGTGATGCAAATATTTGTTACCTTCATACTTTTGGCCAAGCATTACAGCCACTCATATATCGTCATGATAAGGAGTAGTCTACATTAGGAGTAGTTGACTACTCCTAATGATTTCAAGTTTGCATCTGCCTTTGAACTTCTGTCTCATTCATATATTGTTACATTTATACATGCCAGCCTGTAAACAGTGGGTAAAATGTATTCAGCAAGGTCTTGTGCACATTAGATTACTAAAAAAATTGAGTGCTTATGATAGCACAAAACAGTAATCTCTTTTTCTTTAAACATTGACATATAGATATAATTAGCTAGATGTTAAATGCATCTTGTCTTGCAGCCATCAACATTGACTATGACCTGTACATCAATGATGAAAGCCGATCCTCGAGTGCTGCCTTGGCAACACCCTTTGAACTGGGCTCGAAAAGCTTGACCATTGCCATGTGGATCCAGTACAACACACCAAGCTCTATTGGAACCTTTCTAACTCTTTACAGTGTGGAGTGAGTTCAAGATTCGGCATCCATATCTGTTTTATGCTTTCCTTCTGTGCTTTAAGCGCAAATGTGCCGTCAACTAAGGGGACTGACTGTGAAAGTGCTTTTACGGCAGCTATCAAGCTATCAAGTAGCCCAGTGCCAAAATTTAAACACCATTTTGCTTGAAGCTGCTATTGCTTCAAGGCTAAGCGGTCAACCTTGAATAATACTACCAGTACACAAGTGAAGAAGAGCTCTTATTTTCTATGCCTTTGTAGTACTGCCCATGCTATAGAATACTCACTATGCGGCCTATAAGCAATTCCAGTCACTCACTGAATGGCCTTTAAGCAGACACAGTATAAGACAGATGGCATGAGCACAATGGTTAGACAGTATTCAAGCATGCAAATAAAATCATAAAGAATATCAAATCGAGTGAGATGGTAACAATCCATTGTTAGCACTGAACCACATAGACCAAGATAAAGCACAGGGAACATAGGACATGAAATGCATTCTCTCTGCTGAGTCTTGACTTTTGTAATGCTGTTAATCAAGAAAATCCTTCCTCCCCCCACAAAAAAACTGAGCTTGCTTATCGAGCAACCAAACTTCAACCCAACCCATTCTGCCGCAACTAGGTCAATAAAAAATTTTCCCATTGTAAAGCTCTCTCCACCTTGCGGATTTCTTGTGAACTTTTTAATCACATAAGTGAGATCACCATGCAAGAAGACTTCTGTGACAGCTTTCACATATTACTTGGGACCAGTCAAAGCTAGAAGAAGGTTGCTAGCTTTGATTTTTGAAATGTTCTTAAAGTGACACTAAAAAAAAGCGTTGAGCTGTATTACTAAATTACGCTTACACAATACCAAAAAAGCTACCCTTACTGTGAGAGCAGGCTCGATAAGCCACAAAAGGTGTAAAAACGAAAGACAGTAGCGACAACGCCATCAAGTTCCCGCACCAGATCCCCATGATGTCATGGATTTTGACGGTATCTGCTCAGGCCTGGCTAATTTTTTATCTATAAACATTGACTACATTGTATTCTAAAGGAGCCAAAGACAGAACTTGGGAAGTCTTTAAAGCTTTTACTGTGCCAAAATGGTCAAAATATGAACAGATATGAAATTTGTGCCGCCATATTGGCGTATCGGCACTCGGATTTTGGTGTGAAGTAATCAAGCTCTCATCACAAAATTAATGAACATAGAGCTTTGCAAGAATGCTTTGTCAATCTAATCTGACTTCATTTTTCCCTAGTGTCCCTTTAAGAAAATAATGTGTTATACAGTTGCCCTGTCTACATTTCCATTTCCTTATTTCTCAGGTCTCCTTACCTGCCTATTGGAAAGCGCAAGCTTGTCATGGCTGACGACACAGGTGTCATGGTGTCACTGTTTCCTGACCTGACATCAGACATTTACATTCCTTACTTAGACAATGTCCCTGTGAATGATGGTCAGTGGCATCACATCGTCGTCATTTGGGATGGCAACCATGGCACCTTGACACTCATCACTGACACAGCTGTGGCTGGAATGGTCACTGGCTACATACATCAAGAACAACTACCAGACTTGTACGTAGTGCTTCGCAGAGGCTATGCTTCTTGAAAGATGTCACATACTGGTTGAAACATTCCTTTAAAACTATTTGTGGCTTCCCTCCCTCCACTGCCCCCTTTTTTCTCTTGATGTATTTTGTTCAGGTACGTCAGATACATATGGAGAAAAATAGTAAACAAATCCACATAACTTTCTATATATAAAGTTTTTAAGAAGAGGGAACAGCGATAAAATTGTGGACTTTAGATAAGAAGTAAATTTATTTGTGCTGTGAAGTTCAGCCATGTGCAGTGCATGTGTTACAAACCACAAGTTTAGTGATATACCTCATTTCATTTGAGCAATTACAAGGTTTTCTTGCAAGGCAAGACAGAAGGAGGACATAATCCTCCTGACTAAGGTTTTTGCCTCACTGTAGCAGCAGATGTAGCAGTTTCCATTTAATAAAAAAAACAATTATCATAACTAATACAAATTGTTACAAACACATTCAATTACAAACATGATAAAAATAACTATAAATTCAAATTTTACATTATATTAAATGTTTGTAATGAATATGCACTTTTTTATCACTGTGCTAGAGTAATCTAATGTTAACAGATTTAACTGAAAGTTAATCAGCTAAGCTAAAATTATTTGTTTAAACATATTTATTAATTAAGTTTGACAACCTCTCAGAAAGTGCAAGGGTGTGGAGGAGCCAAGTGAAGAGCTAAATACGATATAGCACATATTCACAGTACTAAGTTTAGCTGGAACCAACAAAAGAAAGCATCAAAAAGCCAGCCATGAGCTACACAATATGCTGTCATAACATTACTAGCCTTTCACAGGTGTCTGTGTGCAATGTGTCACCATTCCTAAATTCAGCTTCACACTCCTTTTCATGTTCTATTCAGTGGCTGGGTCAGCCTGGGTGCACCACTAAATGAGGAAAACAAGGCCACTGCAAACAGTGGCTTCCACGGTCGCATCAGCAGAGTCAACATTTGGGATCGACCACTGGATTTCACATCTGAAATACCCCACCAATTCCGAAGCTGCAAAAATGCTCCAGTTCTATTTGATGGACTGCTCCTCAGGTGGACTGGCTATGACAGGTTAGTGGTACAGCTGCATTGCTCTTTTGTGGCCTTCACAACATGATTAGCTGGCTAATGGCAGAGCATTCCTAATGTTGAATATATATAAGTAAATGGCACTCAGCACACCACTCTAAAGTCAAGTCAATATATGTATAGGTATTAACAAGTTCCAAAGAACTACTTCTCTGCTTATGCTTCATTCTATAACAGATTTATATCATATTTTCTTAAGAGTAACCCCCACCCCCCCCTTTCATCATTTCTCAGAAGTGATTAGTCTGCAAAAAAAAAAAGAAGTGCATAATTGTCATCATCCCCTTTGTTCTTGAATATAGGCTGTCTGTGTTCAAATTTATCTCATGGTGAAGTCTTTAAAAAAGTGCAGTGTTACAAAAAGGCTCAATGGAACAAAAAGATGATTTGCTGTGGAAGCAGGTGCAGCAGCTCGGGCAGCAGCACAAAGGACTTTGTGTCAAGTGACAGTGGAAGTGAATAATTATATATGAATGCTCCAAAGGTGTGCTGTAATTTACTTAGCAGACATATACTTTCTTTCTTTCACTTGAAATGAATTTGGCCTCTTTATTTTTGGTGTTATCCATAAGAAAATTGTATTTCTTGGTTGTGATTTGTAATATCGTTTCATTTGCCTCAAAGCTAAGCACTCCACCCTCGCCGCCTCCATCCTTCCCTTACCCAGTGCTGCCAAGATGCGACGCCAGTTTTTTCCTAACTTGGATTAAAAATCCCTAGACTTCCCTAGATGTTTGCACAATGTAGTTCTTAATTTTGTTAATACAGTCAACTTATGCTAATTCTATTCTGATGGGACCGACAAAATTGGTTGAATTATCTGGTGGGTCGAATTGAGCGAAAGGCTGGGGGGACGCTAAAACACGCAGTTAATTCACGTGGCAGTATTTGCCTTTAAAGTTAGTTTTGCCACAGCACACTTGTTATGCGATGAAACGTACCAAGCGGGAAAAGGGGCTACTGTTACGGGGCATAGCACGTGTCCTTAATTTGCAGACGCACATGCACCGTCTACAGTCACAGTATGAGCACCGAGATGCCTAATAAATTTACTGAAAGGCTTTCAGAGTTTTAGAAAGACCCCTGCTCTTTTTTTTGGCTTTATACGTCCCCTCAACTTTTCTTTTCTTTGTTTTACCACATTTTTTTTTTTTCACTTTCTTCATCAGAACACAGATGATTTTTCTAAGCTTTCCGGTGCACGGCACATATAGAACACGTTCCAGGCCCCGTTAATAATCTTCTACACGAAACACACATGCGAAACAAGGGCTGAAATCACCACAGATACGTCAGAAATAGCTCTGAGTGGCTGTCAGTATGCTTATTAGGCGTCTAGGTGCTCGTGCTGTCACCGGAAACGTGTAATATGTCCCGTGACAGTGGCCCCTTTCTATTCTTCATACGCTTAACACGGCTGTACTGCAGTGAAGCTGACAAGTCAAGTTCGAATTCCCCGCGACGGCCAATTTTGAGATCAAAATAACGGAAGTTTGGACCCATATAGAAATGTATGAGCGCCGGCCGGGACCTTCGGTCCAGATCGAATTAACCAAAAGATTGAAATAACTGTATCGAATTAACAGAAATGTTGTATAATTTCTGTAACAATTACTTTTTTGTTTGTGGTATCAAATAGACACAGCAAGCAATTGATATATTAAATTTATGTCTAAACTTGTTTCAAAATATTAAAATAATGAAGTCACTAGACTCAAGCTGAAATGATGTTGTAATGCAAGTTTGTGTGCTGCTTGAAGCCATAGTCACAGAGAAAGATGCCAGCACATACGTACTTTCTTGTTGTCCGAAGTTGTTCTTCCCATAGACCATAGTGCCAAGATTACATGAAGCTTCACTCGAAATGTAAGAAAGATGAATGCTGAACCTCCCTTACACAATGTGACAGCGTCAAAACAGTGTGCCACTTCAGGACACCAATGTAGATCATGTGAATAATTTTTTTTTGAATGCTGTGTACTGACATAGCACCACCACACTTACACATAATTTGCAGTGAAGCACGAACAATTCGAGCCATATGTTTATCATTCCTTTGAAGCGAAGCTTGCCCAAACACATAACCACTGGAACGCTGTCCAAGGTTGCTCTGCCTATGGACGGTCCCCGGAAAATTTTAGTATATGTTCACAACGTCTGCTTTTTAGCACCACAACCACAATGTAGTGCTCAGCACTAGGCATATATGTCTGCTTATGCCTAGATTTGCCTGTGCTGCTTCGTTTGGTGTTCTATCATACATTTGTTTCATCGGTTAAAGATAAGTATCTCATTCTGAGTGCACAGACATCGACAGCCTAGCTAGACATACGAACGACAAAATCTCAGCAGCAGTACTTTAAAGAACCCTGAGCATCCACACCCCATCATTTACTTGGCGAGATATGTTCATTGTGCTGCAGTAGGATCAAGTCATAGTTTGCATGATAATGCGAAAGTAATTTGCAGTCACTGAAATCAAAACATGCTGTCACATCAGCAGTTTCATCATTTCAATGTCATAGTTCACAATTTCCCTAGATTTGGAAAAACTTCCTTAAACAATGCTTACAATCACTAGATCTAGAGAAATTTCTTTAAAATTGGCAGCACTGTCCCTACCACAAACACAGACATGCACACACATTTTCGTCATCATGGCTATGAAAATAACTGGGTGCTTAGATTCGAATAAATGTTGTGCAGTGGGGAAAAAAACATCACTGCAAATAAACATTGAGGAGAGACGAACAGCCATACCTCATACACCATGTGCTTGTTAACAAGACCTGTCATTCACTTGTGTGCCAAGAGAACTGTACACATTCTACATGGCATGCAATCTTCCAGACAACTGGTATGCACCCCCATCTTCATGCTTGTAGATTAGAACAGCGAAAGTATGCAGTGAATGAGATATAACAGTATGTATTTAGGATATAAAAGAAGCTGACACTAAGCTGTGATTTTCAGTGGCCAAAGCAGTTTTTATGTTCAAAAAATAGCAACATTATAAGCATAAGCATGACAAATCTTTCATGGGTCACCATCATGTCTGCTGGCTGTGGCGCTTCCGGTTTCCTTTTTCTCTCCTTTTAGTACAGTGAATGTCATGCATGTATAAAGAAAAAAAGAGTTATAGCACCCACAGTAAACATTATTGTGAATTGCAAGAAGACTAACATCTAGAGTGCAGCTGTATGTTATGTTCACTTTCTCTGAAACAACAGTCTAGCTGACAAGCATACGCATAAAGTTCTCGTTATGAACAAATGTAGGTGTTGCACATAGTTGTACTAAAGTGCAGCTATGCTACTTGCTCGTTCTTGTTATATTTGCTTTTTTCGTACATTGAATCATCATGTAAGCCGAACGCGCTTAGGAGCAAGAGCCCCTGTCAGGCCATATGGCCTTTAGCTCTTGTTTCCTCTTTCTGTAAAGAAGAAAGAAATACACTTCAAACTTCAAACTAAATGCTAGTGCCAGTCTTGCCTATGTACCATACTCTACATCATCTTGCTTTTGGCTTTGGTTTACAGGGTTTAAATTAGAACAACTGGAAATCCGAGTTAGGAGAATGACAACCTGCCAATTGTCTGTGTTGTGATGTGTTTCTTTTAGGATGCTTGTAATCTTATGGGACAGTAATGCATATGCATAGATTTATAAAAAAGGTGTGCTCAATCATTCTTTCTTCATGTTGCACAGGGTGGATGGTACAGTAGAGAGGCAGGGTCCAGGAAAGTGTGGGCAGCGAGTGTGTGGTGTGGGCTTCACAGGCGATGAGTGTCGTGTCCGGCACCAAGACAAGACACCACCAAAGACAATCTACTGCCCTCCAGACATGTGGGTGGTCACGCCTAACAGTTCTGTGGTGCTCCAGTGGGAAGAGCCCCAGTTCTCTGATGACTATGGTTCTATACGCATACATGAGCGTAATGGCGTTAGGACAGGTATGCATTCTGAACTTCTTTCATACATTAAAATTTGTGCTTCACTCTATGCAGTTTTTAGTGTGCATTGATTGCTTTCATTTGGTCCCCTAGGTGGTACAGCAGTCACCAGTTGGAAGCTTGCACTGTTATTCTTACTCTGATTCCATTTAACAATCTTAATATAGTAGCCTCCCCTTAAGACAAACATGATATACCTTTATAAATATGTCTTATCTGAAGTTCAAGTTAACAGAAGTGGATTTAATATATCGAAAACTAAACAAAGGTTTGCACTGAAACTTATCCATAATGAAGTTGGACCTCTAGCTTTGCTATCAAAATAACCTGCTTCACTGATAGAAATAAAACTCATTGCATTCATTTTTTTTATTAGATTTTAGTGACTTGCAGAAGTAAGCCTCAGTAGAAAATTGGTTTCTACCTTTCCTAAATTGCACAATTGGGGTGTTCTCAAAACAAGAGCTTTAACTCGACAGCACTAGCTTGACAACAAGAACATAGACCAGTGCTCCAAAAAATAACATCTGTGTATCAGTGCATTAAAAACACAAAAAACTTATGTCTTAAAATACAATACACATCAGTCTCTTAAAATAGTTGACAAATCTTATGATCATGAAACACAGCTTGACATGTGGTGTAGCTCATGGCTTCAATTCTGCCCGCATTTAATAGAATAAATGCAACTGTTACAAAGATGCAGTGCTGTTAAGATTTTCATAATTTCAAGTCTCACGGCTTTCTTAAATGCTTAATGGTAAAAATCCTACTTCTGACACATGCCATAATGCCTTGCTTTTTTTGACACAATAAATTTTATCCACACCGATGTAGCATTTCTCAGAAAGAGCATTTCTATTTAATTGTGCATTTAGACAAAGAACTTTCTTAGTGTGGCATTAAATATACATTTAAAATGAAGAGAACAGATTGAAGATATAGAACGCATTGTTTCTTGTAACAAGCCCCTTTTTCCTTCCAGGTCAAGCATTTATGAAAGGAACCTATGACTTGTCATATGTGGCTTTGGATGAGGCTGGGAATGCTGCCCAATGTGACTTCAGGATACATGTGCTCAGTAAGGCTGTCTAAACATTTCCTTTTACTTGGCTAGGCTTTTCTGAACCACAGCATTTTTTACAGTACTACCAGGCGTTAAAATGCATAAATAGGATACAGTAACACCATACGACCTTAAACCATAAGGAAATAGAGAATATAGCTCAAAATATCCAAGTAGTGAAATTAATGTTATATAAATAAAGGACCATAAATAGCATGACTACAGTCTCTTAATTGTGCTGCAATAACAGCATACATGATATTGAGGACAGCTCAAAGTAGATGATAAATCAAGCTGCCCAACATAAATTTTTACAGGCTCACCCAGTTATCCACTCCTCAATATGCTTGACTTGGTGTGCGCAACAGCTGTCATAGTGAGAAAAATAAATAAATAAAAAACTGAAATACCTCTTGTAGGTGAATTCTGCCCCTTGCCTGCACCTCCACTTGGTGGCCAACGCCACTGCTCTGACTGGGGTCCTGGAAGTCGTTTCAAAATGTGCACCATCAGTTGCGAGGATGGCCAAGAGTTCTCCCAACGCATCCCAGAGTTCTATGTCTGCGGTGCAGAAGGATTTTGGCGCCCTTCAGACAACCCCAGGGACCAGCTTGTCTTCCCTGCCTGCTCACGTGAGATCTTCTTTAAATGCCCTATAAACTCTTAAAGCCACCTGATAAAAAAAGTTCGTGTACATTAAGAGTAGGTGAGTGTCAGGATTCTTTCTGAGACTTTGCTGAAAAGGCAGGATGGATGTCAGTGCACACATTTGTTGTCATCATAAGTCTTCAATGATGACAGTGGTGTAACAATGACTGTATCATGAAACAGATGTTGTTCTTATAGCACTAAGATGTCAGTTTAAAAGCAAAGGTGACCAGGATACTCAGTAAAGCTACTTGGAAGGAAGTTTGAACAAGTTGCTTCAGTGAATGACCAGTACTGGCAGGCTGCACGACTCTGTGGGTTGTTACTTTCATAACTACAGGTCTCAAGACACACCTTTACAACACTCCAAAGCTGATAAATTATACTTCAAGGCCATTGACCAATAATAATTAATAGGATTCAATGGTGTACTTAATTTAGTTTTGCCTCTACTTCTATTATTTAAATGACCTTTCAAAATGACTAGCTCATCATCATCATCATCAGACTGTTTTATGTCCACTGCAGGACGAAGGACTCTCCCTGCGATCTCCAATTACCCCTGTCCTGCGCCAACCGATTCCAACTAGCACCCGCGAATTTCCTAATTTCATCGTTCCACCTAGTCTTCTGCTGTCCTTGACTGTGTTTCCCTTCTCTTGGGACCCATTCTGTAACCCTAATGGTTCAACGGTTATCTAACCGGCGCATTACATGACCTGCCCAGCTCCATTTTTATCTCTTGATGTCAATCAGAATATTGTCTATACCTGTTTGCTCTCTGCTCTAAACCGCTCTCTTTCTGTCTCTTAACGTTATGCCTAGCAATCTCCGTTCCATCGCTCTTTGCGCGGTCCTTAACTTGTTCTCAAGCTTCTTTGTCAGTCTCCAAGACTCTTTCCCATATGTCAGCACTGGTAAAATGCACTGATTGTACACCTTCCTTTTCAGTGATAATGGTAAGCTTCCAGTGAGGAGCTGACAATGTCTGCCGTATGCAATCCAACCCATTTTTATTCTTCTATGAATTTCCTTCTCATGATCAGGGTTCCCTGTGATTAGTTGACCTAGGTAAACATACTCCTTCACAGACTCTAGAGGCTGACTAGCTATCCTGAACTCTTGTTCCCTTGCCTGGCTATTCATCATTATCTTTGTCTTCTGCATATTAATCATCAACCCCACTCTTACACTCTCTCTGTTTAGGTCCTAACTGCTACTCATTTACTCTTGAACATCACAGAAATTAAGCACATTATCTTTCCCACAGTTATGCAGGTTGTTAACAAGCCAAACAAAATTGAAAAATAGAAAGAAACCTAATAGCCTTTCAAATTTGAACATTAATCAATTAATTTTAAAATTCAAATCATTGGGTGTACTGCTGTTAAACAGCTGTTGAAAAACATACAATTTCAGCTATACTTTAATACAAATAGCATTCTTTGCCTACTTCAGCTGTCTTGAGCATATCTCAAAAATCAATCAATCAGTCAATCTTTCTATAGATCGATCCATCCATTTATCCACACAAACACACACACACTCTCTATCTCTCTCTTATGCTGACCCAGTTGCCCAAGCTGTCTACTTGCATGCAGTGGCGTAGCAACAGGGGGGGCCGGGGGGCTGTGGGCCCCGGGTGCACGGGGCCAGTAGGGGGGGGGGGGGGGTGTCATATACGTCTGAAAACACCCGAAAATTGTCGATATCCTCGTCTTCCTCGACTACACCCGGGGGGGGGGGGGGGGGTGACAGAAGAGCTAAGGGCCCCGGGTGCCAGACGACCTAGCTACGCCACTGCTTGCATGGGCCATTGGGTATGTGCTCCAGGTTGTGATGCCGTCATGGTCATTCCATTGTTATTCCGGCTTTGTTATCTTACTCTCACCATGTCGTAGTTGTCACGCCTTCTAGCTGCCCCCAGTGGCCTAAGTTGTCTAATAGTTTGGGCGACAAGGTATGCGTTTGTGGTCATAAAGCCATCGTGGTTTTTGCATCATCGTCATTTCATCTTTGTCATTGGGCCCACGTCATGCCATCGTAATTATGCCATCGTAATTATGCCATCGTCTTCCCCCGTCATTTCATCATTGTCATCACTCCAGTAACATCACCTCAATGTTGTCATACCATCATCATCAATACCGCCTTCGTCGCTCCATCGACGCCAGTCTTTCTTTGTCATTCTATTATAATCATACTGTTGTCATTCAATCGTGATTGTGTCGCTGCTGTCATGCCGTCATTGTCAGACAGTCACTATCATGCATCCATTGTCAGACCGCATTTATCATGTCGTCATGAATCATGCCATTGTTGTCACGCCAATGTCATCATACAGGCTTCATGATAAAGTCATTGTTACACCACTGTCATCATACAGTCGTCGTCGCCCCATTGTCCTCTTGCTATTGTCATGCAATCATCATTGTCATAAAGTCGTCGTCATGCACTTGTTGTCATACTGTCATGGTGCAGACGCGGTCATTACATCATCTGACTCTCATGGTTCAGTAATCATGGGACATCGTCGTCACACAGAAGTTGTCATGCCATCATCGTCATGCTTCCGTTTCACCATCGTCATCCTGTCATTGTCATACTACCTTTGTCAATCCATTGACATCATTCCATCTTCGTCATCTTATCGTAATCATGCTGTCATCATTCAATTGTGATTATGTCACCATCGTTGTCATTGCTTTGTCGTAAGACAGACACTATCATGCATGCATTGTCGTACCGTCAACGTCGAGCCGCCGTGGTCGGGTCAGCATTGTCCCAGCTTCTTAATCCGGTTGTCATCATTGTCCCCATGTCGTCGTTTCGCTGTTGTCGTTATACCACCTTCATAATTTATGAATCAACATCTCATTGTCACCATGCTATTGCTGTTATACCACCTTTGTTGTCACTTTGATATCATTCTTTCTCTGTCATTGCATCGCCACTGCATTGGTGTCATACAGTCATTGCCATGCTGCCATGCTCATGGTTGACTTTGGCAAGCAATTGCCATAGCAAAGTGGGACAATATCAATGTTTGTGATATAGCTGAAGCAACAAAAGTCTCAGAAATACCACTGAATGTGTTAAATAAACGTCACTTTAGAAATATGGTCTGTCACTACATTGCTCAAATGCTATTTGCATTACCGTTGACAGTCATTGGGAGATAAGTTCTGCCGTGATTTTTCTATTGCGCACTTGCATCTACATTACTGCCATTTACATTGTACATTGTGTCTGCAACTAATATGGGAAGTTTGTAATAGAAGCAGAACAAAATTAAGTTACTCATTCTCCTCAGAACGTGTTAATTTATGAGCACTACATCATGTTTTAAGTAAAATTGCATATTGACTAACACCTTGTATAAACAAAGTAATTTGAAATGCCATTCCTAGCATTTAGATACATTCATAAAGGATTGCTACAACCATAAAAACTGCAACAAACCATGCCTTAGGGACAAGCATTTCACAAAAGTATTATGAGGCCCCTGTTGTTTTTCATTGTTGAAATGGCACTCTCATTTTCTGAATTAAATAACATAATTGGACAATATTAAAAAATTGAAGTTTTTAGTTTTTTTTCTTGGATACCTGTTGACTGATTAGTGATGGTATGAGGCCTCAGTTTCTCGAAAGCACAAGAATTAATTACCTCATACAGTATTTTAAAGTGATTACTGAAATTTTGTTGTAGCATGGCTTCAGGTTTGAAGCAGGCCTCCATGTAACACCACAAAAATCAAAGGTAGTGATCATGTGGTATCACAAACTGCTAATGTGGGCATCAGATACAGTGGTCATAGGTTATAATGACTACTAAAAGCTGAGCACTTGATGGGATAATAGTTGAGGGAGTGAGAGGGTCGCTTTGTGTTCCTAAAGAATAAAGTCCCTTACCAGAGAAGTGACAGGAAAAGACCAGGCATATCCCATGGTGAGTCAGTTAAGAAGGAAAGAATGGCCGGTGTGGCACTACGTGCCTAGCTTTGCATAATACAGTCATGATGTGGCTTGTGACCACTGCACCAGGTCAAATGACATGTCATAAGTTTGTTTGTGATACCGCATGATTACCACCTCATACTTCAGTTGTGCCACAAGGAGGCCTTCTTCAAACCTGAAGCGATGCTGTACTTGTATTGAATGTGTCACATTAAATGGCATAATTAATCATTTGCTCCATACTTGAGAAATTCAGGCCTCATACTGTGATAATGGAGTCAACAGCACTTAATAAAGCAAAAAATTAAGAGAGAGCAAAAGAAAAAAGAAAAGTGTCAGTAGTCCTTTAACATCTGCTAATTTTAAGAAAGCGTAAAAAGAAATGCACAGTTAGCAAGATTTCACACCTCAGTCTTCATTTTCCAGTTAGAACACGATTCTCCCTGATTTCTGCATAGCTGAATGATACAAGTGAAAGAGATGTGTATATTGAATACTTCTGTCCAAAGGAGCCCCTTTCATCCAATTTTCATGATCCAGTTATATTGGCTGCATTGCTTTTGCTTTTGCACCGTAGTACTGTGTGACTTTAGGAGCCTAGTCAGGGAAGTCTTCAGCATCATAGCAGCTAGTCCTGCATTGCCAGGAAAAATAATAATAATAATAATAATAATAATAATAATAATAATAATAATAATAATAATAATAATAATAATAATAATAATAAATGAATAAAAATAAATAAATAAATAAAATAAAAAATAAAGAAAAAAACGTAAAGAAAGGAACATCAATACGTGATATGCAAAATTCTGCAAGTACATTTCTCCACATATCTTGTTTGACCACACATGATAGTGGACGTCACCCTGGAAGTGGAAATATAGCAAGAGTGCACAAGCTGGAGCTGCTATCCTTGCCACTACTTCTTCCTTATTACATTCGCGCTGTTTGCAAGCCTACCCTCAGCTCAATAATGCTGTGAGCAGGAGGGTGGTTATCTTTTATAGGGCAACCTAATACAGTTAAAACTTGATCAAACGAAACCCAATTTTACGAAGTTCTTGATCTAATAAAGAAATTTTGATTCCCTGGCAGGTACCCATAGGGTTCAATGTTATCATTAACCCGAATTAACGAAAGAAACGTGGCCAAACTCGATTTAACAACGTTTTTCCTGAAATAAATGAGTAAAGAAAGTGGTGATTTCTTTCTAATTTTGACACAGACGGGTTCTTCTTCGAGTGTGCGCTCTAAAGCTATCGCATTAAAACATCTAGGCACCGTGGTCACACATCCCTAGCTTTATTTTTACGAGGCTGCACGCCGCGTACATGCACAGAACAGCTGACTCAACACTGCCTCAGTAGGGGTGGTGGTGACTGCTTTCGTTATTTAATGGTATATGCGACAGATGGCTGGATTAGCAGAAAATACAATGCCGCAGTAGCTTTTTTATGTCGCTACATTACAATTTTAGATTTAGAAGGAGCGAAAAAATTCCTTTCTCGATTTTATGAACTCCCCAGTTTAATAAAATGATTCAAGCATGGTCATCACTTGGTTAAATCGAGTTTCAACTGTAGTGTTGTTCCAGAGTTTTGCATATGCCCTATACAAGAAGTAATGTGATAACACAGCTCATTACCACTTCAAAGACCCAAGTGAACAGCACAGAGGGGCTGTAACACTTATAACTTTCATCACTATTTAGAAAACCAGTGCCTCAGCAGAAAGAACATCCACATGCATTACAAAATAATTTATTACTACAACTAGCATGCGTGGTTACATAAAGCTAAACTTTAACTAATGGTGCCAATTGTTACAGGAAATGTTTAATGGTAGTATCATTTTGGAAAACAACCTGTCATCCATACAGACATAGAATATTTATAATGATTGAAGAGCCTATTTTTTTCTTTTGTTTGTTTGTGGTGTGCCCCAAAGTGAAGCTAGCCCTAAGAAATAACGCTTGTTTCTTTGGTTACAGCAAAGCGGCCAGCTCAACGTATCTTCCGTCTGGCTATGAACTTCCCATCATCGGTGGTATGCTCGGATTCTGGGAAGAAAATATTGCACTCACGTATTCTTGAAAGCATCCTCCAGGTATGATACAAACCACATTGCAGTGTAAATTAAATTAATTAAATTATAGAGTTTTATGTGCCAAAACCATTATGATCATGAGGCAAGCTGTAGTGGCAATTCCGGATAAATTTTTACCACCTTGGGATCTTTAATGTGCACCTAAATCTAAGCACACGGGTGTTTTTGAATTTCGTCCCCATCAAAATGTGACTGCCGTGGCCGGGATTTGATCCCGTGACCTCGTGCTTAGCAGCGCAACATCAAAGCCACTAAGCAACCACGGCGGGTATCGCAGTGTAAAGGCAATAAGCTTTGTCAGAGAAACAGAACTGGCAACACTGAGCAAAAGTTTCGTGATATAATTTTATTGTGATATAACCCATGATGTGTTTACACTTACAGGTGAACCGTAACTGGAGGATATGTGTTGACCCTTCCCCAGGCTCCTGCAATGGCATTCGTGTAAACGTCAATTGTAATAAGCACGCTCGACTAGTTCGACGTCAATTGGATGACAGCGATGTGTACTCTGTCGATGTTTCCTTCCCTGCTCACAAGTAAGCAGCCATTTATATCTCAACACAAATGGTATTCTATTAACGTTCTTTAAAACATATAAACACTTAAAATGTTAAAATTTTTCAGTGTAGTTAAGAATATTGCTCACTGAGGTAGAAAAAAGAAAACACTGAAAAATTTTGATGCTCTTACTGTAGCGTGACCGTATTTTATGCGGTGAAGGAATGGCCACATCATCATAACTAGTTCAATACATCATCAATTGTTATGCAAACCTTTAAAAGAATATATTGGAACATTTATCAGTACAGATGTTATTTAAATAGGATTTCATCAGCAAAAATGAAAAGAAAGAAAGTGAAAACAAAAAATCAAATTACAAGCTAGACTGTAATTGCATCATTGTTCATTAAAACAGCTTTGGCTCAGAATTGTGGCTCTATGGCATGTAGTGTTTTTTTTTTGTGTGTGTGTACGTGTATGTTAATTTTCATACAATACTTAATCTCAGGGCAGAATTCTGGTCCTACATGATGTAAAAGCTCGACAGGATTTATGAACACCTGTTGTGACTTTGAACAAGTCACCACTGCACATGCAAATACAGCACGAAAAGAATAAGCACAAACGAAGACTTTACACTGAAGAAAGTGATTTGCCGTGCTCTTTTCAACAGTGACCCTGTTGTCAACGTGAACACGCAAGAGAAGTCAACTGTCAAGAAGATTGTTGAAAATGCTGTCCTGCAAAAGAGTGCTTTCGATGTGCGAGACACGTTGCCAAATGTAACACCTGACCTGACCTCCCTTAGCATGGTGACAGACTATGCGTGCCCAGCAGGAGAAGTTGTGGTTGCTCCATTCTGTGGTAAGCTTCAATGGTCAGCAATTGCTTTGACTAAATAATAACCCATAAGTTGTGCCCATCTGTATGTCAAAGAGGCTAATGAGTAGGCTCTGTCCCGTATATCTATCACACCAAGTCATTTTACAAATTCAGAGCTCAGCAAATAATGACCATGGAAAGGACTGACTATTCCTGTGTCATGGTTGTTCCCCTCATTTTTAGGGTCAGACCCAGCACACAAATACTTTGTGCTAGAGATAACACTGCAGCTTATAAACTGCATTTTATTGTTATTTTAAATATTTTTTTTATCGTTACAGTAAAGTGCTCCCTTGGCACATATTACAACAACGCCACACAGTCCTGCCGGTCCTGCCCAGTGGGATTCTACCAGAATGATGTGGGACAGCTGGCCTGCAAGCCATGTCCCGTCATTGCAGGAAAACAGGGTGTCACTTCAGGTCCTGGAGCTCGGTCTGCTGGACAGTGCAAAGGCATGCTCCACATGCTCTTTATTCATCTCAGATTTTTTATAGCATTAAAATATGCTTCAGTTTCATATGTACCATAGGTTAAGGGAAAGTTGACACGAAATTTTTTTGCAGATTTCATAATAACTGCAACATTTTTAGCATGTTACTAGAGTGTAAACATGCTGCTTATGCATAAAAAGAAAGGAAAAGTGCACTTAGCGTTTTAACAAAAAGATCCATGCAAATTAGTTTTTGTCATATTTTAGGGGTTCGAAAAGTTTGTTTCAAACCGTTCCAAGAAAAACAATTATCATAATAATATTTGGCAGAGTCAAAGACAAGTCTCTTTAAAAAAATTTTGCCTCTAGGGTCAGGCTTTTCTTGTTTGCCCAATGCTACACATTGGTGTGAATACTGTTTCGCAGTCTTTCATATTAGAGTAGAACCTTCTTCAGTTCATGATGAATTTTTGCAACATTTCTCAATCAATGTGACAATATTCCTCGGAAGACTTGTGCTAGCAATAGCAGCAGTGAGTTCACACCAGCACTGTTGTGAATGTGCTTTCTGCAGAGCGCTGCTCAACCGGCAAATACTTTGACGAATCTCTGGGACTGTGCCGCTCGTGTGGATATGGCATGTACCAGCCACGTGAAGGTGCCTTCTCCTGCATGTCCTGTGGGCCAGGCCTTACCACACGAACTAATGAGGCTGTATCTGTGCAAGAGTGCCGAGGTATGTGGAACCCAAATCAGCTAATATGGCAGGGAGGTCGACTGAGCTATTCTATGGAAATGCACTAATGGACAAACAAAGTGCTAAATAAAGACAAGCAACACTGTAGACTGATATTAATGCAATGTTCTGTACTAGCCTCTCTGTTGAACCTTGATTATTATTGTTATTATTGTTCATATTCAATTCTTCTATTATGCAGGCAATTCCAAATGTGTAATTCACTCCACTGATGACCTCTTGTATTGTGGTTTCTTTTGGGCAGAGGAGTGTGCAGCAGGACTGCAGCTTAGCCTGACAGGGCAATGCGATCCATGCCCAAAGGGCTCTTACAGGACACGAGGTATGGCTTCCTGCAACCCATGTCCTCCAGGCACAACTACACCTAACTTTGGATCAACGAGCATAGACCAGTGCTCACTTGGTAAGAGCTACTATGAGCTGCCTCTTATGTTCAAGTTAATAAAAACACACAATTGCCACCTGAACAAAACCTAGTGGTTTTGTTAGGCAGTAAAATATATAAATTACATATAAATACAAGTATACACTACAAATATATATAAACACAAAAGTCAGCCTAGCACACATGCCTGTGCATGTGTGCTGTGTACTTCTGTGTACAGATGTCCGTGTTAGCCACTTCAGAAATGATGTAGCAGAGGCTGTTTGCATAGAGCATCTATCAAATCATTTTAAAAGTAGCTGAATGGATGGTGATAAGAGTTGGGGAGAGGAAAGGCTAATTAATGAATGACTGAAAGAGACTAACAGTCATTAAATACAAAATAGGCAAAAGATAATTTATAATTTAAGCAATATGTCCAAGGTTCAGAAGTTCAAGATGGTAACAATATGAAAGAAAGCAGAAGATATGTGCTGCTCTAGAGTGCTGGATGCTGACCACTGTGTGATGGACATGGTATGCTCACCCAAAACCACCATGTCACTATTTGTTTAGGCAATTTTTCGTAAAAAAACAGAAGAGTAAGGTGTGATATATTTCTGAGGCTATTTTATTTACATCTGACTCCTTCCATAGATGAATGAAAGATTCAGAGAATGATCTTTATTTTCAGTTTATTTCAATATATGATATGCTGTTACTGCCTGCATACAATGACTTTCAGCTACAAACAAAAGCTTGACCACCAACTGTGTCGATGGCAATGAAATCAGCCTAGTGGCATGCAATCATTTCAATTGTTGGGATCCTCACACATTTTAAGCTTGTGTTTCATTCAAATATTATACATTTTCTAAATGCCCTAACTTCTTTTGCTACAAAATTTGTGTGTTGAGAAGTAAGGGCTCTTACAAATGGCAGTTTTTATACTTAACAGGTAATTCCCTATAGAGCTTATGCCTTTTCTCCAGTCACTAGTTTTCAGTACACACATTTAAACCAGCACCAAAGTACTACAGTGTCAACTTGTGGCTTTCATGTCGACAAAGTCATAAATGTTAGCAGCTGGGAAATACTGAGAAACCATGCTGCAAGAGTCTGCAGTCCTTGAACCTCTTGTTTATTTGCATGAAACAGTATCTGGACCTTCCTGGATGTGCACCTAATAGTGCTCATGCGCTCTCTCCACACAGAGGTGTGCCATGTAGGCCACTACCTCAATAGCAGCACTGAGGAATGCATGCCCTGCCCACGGGGCACATATCAAGATGAGGAACAGCGTGACCTTGAGTGCAAGTCCTGTCCATCTGACACTACAACTGATGGCGTGGGATCTACAAGCCGCAGTCACTGCTCTGACCCCTGTTTGGTGAATGGCGAGAAGCGAGATTGTCAGGAGCATGCCTTCTGTGTCTTCCTTGAGGAGCGGCAAGACCATTACTGCCAGTGCATGCCTCGTTTCAGACTCAACAATGACAGTGGAGAATGTGTCGGTAAGCCCAGCTAATTCTCCAAACAGTACTGCTGAAAAGTGGCGAGCAGCTTTGCAGGCCTGGGAAACAGTTTCATGAGATAGATCCTTATAGGAACACCAAAGAGTCGCACTAATTCAGTTTAGACTGGTTAAGTATTCTTTTGAGGTTCTCTTTCCATTAATTTGATTGAAAATGTTGATTATTACTCAAGAAATACAAAGGCCTAACTTCCCTTTCCTGAATTTCATGCTGAAATCTGAGTCTCAAATTTCAATGTATTTTTTCATATTTGGGCTGTTTTAGTGCAGGAAAATTCCTCAAAACTTTCTAGGTTGAGTCTTTGACTTCTTTAGAATACAATGTAGCTCTTATTTACCAATCAAGAGATACCCAGATGCGTGCAGACACTCACAATCCATGAGGACACGGCAAGCTGGTGCAGGAACTTCAGGGCAGTGTCACCATCTGTCTTTTGCTTTTTTCATCTTTTCTAGCTTAGAAAGCCTTCCCTCGTAATAAGAGTGCCCGGTTTGCTATTCCAGAAGTGTAATTTATGAATATAGCTCTTTTGTGTCACTGCAGTGATGAAATTTGTTCGACTAGTTTCTGCCCAGATAAAAATAACTGACAGGTTAAAATTAATCATTGTCTAATTCCCAGATGGTAACAGCCTGGTATTGTACTTTTATCTGGTTTATGATGGCTTTAACTTATAACAGAAATCGCAGTATCACAATAATCCATATAGACCAGTTGAACATTCACACCTGAAAATGTTATGACTTATCCGTGAAGCACCTTGTAGCTTCAGATATAGCTTTTCTTTCTTTTTCTGCAATTGCTGTCATGGTTGATTATTGCAGAGAAAAATTACCAAATAAGCCTGATGCATATTCTAAATATATAAATTAACATGTTTTTTATCAGTAATGAAATGTCTACAGTCATACCTCATTACATGAAACAGGTTATAACAAAGTAATGATTATAACAAAGTAATCGTAACTCCCCTTGAAGATTCCATAGAAACTCATGAATTTAAAAGCTCATTTTAAGAAAGCAAAATTTTCATTAAATGACTATCATGAAGTGTTATTCAGTTCAGAATAAAAATTTAGTGATCATTTTGTACCACATTTATCAGCGTTTCTTAAACGTGCTCACGGCGCAATGCCCATCAATGGGTGCCAGAGTAAGTCATTTTCATGGGACGACAAGCATTGTATGAAACTGAAGCCTTATGTATGAAGCATTGTATGACAAGCATTGTCAGATACTTGCAGCGCACTGCCGACATGCTCATGAAACACTGTAACACCTGTGTTGCCACCACTTGAGCACGGATGAAGATGGTGAAGGTATACTGACAGCTGCACTAGAGAAAGCAGTCACTTGCTGACGAAGGCGCAGCAGAAGAGCACTGTGTGTGTTGGATGTATCTAGTGTGTCTGCATGTGTGTGTGTGGTTGCGAGTGCGCCTATTTGCGCTCTTTTAATTATCTAATACGTGTTACCAACTAGCCCAACAACAAGTTCTTTTAGCAAAAAACAATCTTTCATGGTCCTTTGGCAGCGCACAGCAGACTTTAGCATCGGCTTACCCACTGGTTGCTAATAGCACGTCTGCCTTTCCTGGTGACCAATGTCGGCCATGAGGGCAAACAATTGTTATAGTGAAGTAAGTGGGGCTCCCCCCTTCAACTTCGTTACACATAGTGAGGTTTTACTTTCATCATTAACGTAACATAAACGATGATCACAAAAATTGTTTTATGGCAAGTGCATTGTTTCAGTCAAATAGAAAAAAGGTGGCCTCCACCCTAGACAAGAAAGACTAAATTGCAAACAAAGCCGTGCATCAATATGGAATCAATGCTGTTATGGCCCACATTTCACTGTTCTACCCTTCATTGCAGAAAACTAAAAATGCTTATTGAAATTTATGACATTGATCAACCACAGAGCTGCCTCACAAACCATGCATACATGCATGTTCTTAACATGAAACCACACTGAACTAACTGCCAGATATGCCCAAAAATTATTTTCCAGATGTGTGCGAAGACTACTGCGAAAATGGAGGTCGATGTGAGATCAGTCAGGAAACAAGTGAACCAAGATGTGCCTGTCAAGGCAACTTTTATGGTGACCGCTGTGAGAAGAAGTCAGAATTTGTCTACATTGTTGGAGGCATTGCTGGAGCAGTCATCTTTGTTATTCTCATCATACTTTTGATTTGGATGATTTGTGTCAGGTAAGTGATTGAAACAATTTATTCAACCTGTACTATTCACCATCTTATGTTTAAGAAATGCATGCCTTATTATGCACGAGATGTCCCAGCAAATGTGGCACATGCTTTATTTTAAAAGGTTATGATAGGTAGAAAGATAATAAGGCTATTGCAGTATTTTTACACTCCTATTGTACAATTTTATCATAACTAATTAGTTAATTAGCCAAGTTTAATTAGATAACTTCTCGAATATCGGCGTTTGGCCTAAGTTAAGTATTGTGAGTAACTTGGATTCAACCATCAGATTCAATTGTTTGTAACACACTACCTTTTGTGCAATTTTTTTTTTCATATTGAACAGAAAGCAGGCAAAATAAAATAATTTACCCTGCAGCTTCAATTGTCACCAGTGCACTGCCCTCAAGCATGCTTCACATGAACAAACCCAATTCTTCATCTAACCTGGCAGCTCCATCAGGCAACAAGTTACTGATTACGCTAGTGCCTATTGCTTCCCTGGCAGCCACGGCTCCACCGCACGATGATGAAAATCACTAAACTGTGTGCACTGCTTCATGATGCCATAAGCAACACATGAGAGATTAGCTATCATGAGCTGTCCCCAAATGCAAACGACTGGGGCCCTGCCGATTCAGCGTGACCACTGAGCCAGGCAGTGTAATGGATTCATTTCTTTGCACTGCTCTTGAGAACATTACCGTCATGCGGCACAAGACACTGGGCAAATGTTTAATTTTGAAAATTTCTACCTAGTGAAGTGGGAAAAAAAAACAACCTATGTGAAAGGTAGCATGGTGCTAATTGAATTTCATGTTTTGGTTCAATGATGATCCCAAAGTTCTTCAGAAAGTCCAGGCCGAGAAGTCCACCATATCTTAAATGTTGGCTCATTAACATTTACTGCTGAACTAATCGATTAGAATAGAAGAAACACTAGAAGAAGTCGTGCAAGTGGACTGTGAATGAACAATGAGGTTATCCTGCTAGAGATAGTCAAACTTTCTTTTTTAAATGCTTGAACTATGTTAGCTGGGATTTGTGTATATGCATGAATAATACCTACACAATTACTCTTATACATCGAGTTGAAACCTAAGTACACGATAACTCCCAAAGCAGACATAAATTGTACACTTGCGGCATCCTCTTGACAAAATTACAAAATTTCAGCCCACAATGCTAGGGTAATGTATGCAGGACACTCCATTATTGTAGCACATAAGCCACATAAAGATCACAAGTAAGCCATTTAGAAGCAGGACAGTAAATTATTTGCATAGAATTCTAAAAGAAATAACTGCTACAGTGTCAGTAAATAAATCAGATAAACTAGGTGCGTCAGCAAACCATCAGTGTATCTTTTCAAGAAAGAGCTTGATTTTTTGGTGTAGATAGCGGCTTGGCAAGGGAGTGCTCCATGGTCATGCGGTTATGATAGGGCTTGGCCATGTGACATGGTTCAAAGAGGCAGCGTTGTGTGGTTTCAATAAACCAGTTATTAGTCTGCGCTCGTCCTGTCTTCTTCTACCTCGGTGTCTCGTCCCTAGCGCAATTTAAGTTCACAAAAATATGTCTTACTAACTAGCCTGCCAACACATTCTCCTTGAACTAGGAGCGTTTGAACAGCAAAATGTTCTAATCAAATCTAATATAGATATAAAAAAAAGCTGGCTTCAAATACTGAACATTATCCCACATTTAAAAAATGAGACATAACACTTTAGTGATGCAAGGTCCACCAATAATAGAAAAAAAAATCGTTCATATATATATTAAGGTAACAAATATGCAGGCAGCTTAATGAAGAAGCATCCTGGATTATATGAACATACATTATTATGAAAAGTAGTTATGTAAATCCCATTTTAGCTCAGGAACTGGTGCCACTGCTCTAAAACAATGACTTCTGCACCATCAAAGCAGAAGCTGCAGGAAAATTGAAGTCTTTCCAGTTAACTTGAATAAAAAAAACTGACATTGTAAATGGCCTTGCAGAATTATTTCTTCCTGTAGACTTTAGTTACCATTGTCATAATGTACACTCAACCAGAAACACATTAAAATTTAGAATATCAAATTTTTAAATCGAAGACAAATCAAATCAAATATACGATTCAGTTTGCATTTGAATTTTCAATTATTTGCACCTCCTTAAATAAAACACATTGAAAGATAAATTCATCTTGTTTAGGTTAAAATGATGTACTTGGCACACTTATTCTTTCATGGCTTATTATATTGATCATAGCATATGTGTTCTAACCTTCTGCACCTCTTCCTTCAGGCAAAGTAGAACCTACAAGAGAGTATGAGTGGAAGCAAAACTTCAAGAAGTACAGCATACATTTTAGATGCCATTTGTTTTGTTTATCTTTTGACTTAAGTGCTGTTATACCTTTGTTGTTAATTCTGTTTAAGAGCAGGCAATTCTCATGGCTTGAAAATTCCACTATCCACCTGGCTTTAGCGCTTCTATTGTGTCTTTTCCACTTGTCTGTCTTGTGCCAAGTTGAATCAACTAGCCCAGCAACGCATATAATCAAAATACCAAGGCTTGCTGAAGCAATCAAAACTGCAGTGAAGGATAGTGCACGTATAAAGTTAACAGAATAACCACACATATAAACATCATCCATGTTACACCATTATTACACAACTGTATCGCCAACAATGCCTGTAGTTCCATAATTACGACCTATTCCAAGAGCCATAAATGTCGTGAAATGTGGCATACCAGCAGCTGAATACCTGACTAACATCTCTTCAGTGATAGCTATCGGCATGCCTAAATGCTGGAAGCTTTTATTTACAGCAGTGCTGAATACAAGAATTTTGTCTCAATGTATTGGTTACACAGTATTGTGTCAAAAAGTATGTTCACATCCAACTTAACATCACATGGTAAGAAACGTGCACAATTTGACAAAAACCGAATAAAGCACAGCATCAGACAAGATCCATCATCATGGTATAGACCCTTTTCATAATTTACAAGTGCGCTTCTTTGCACAGCACATTCGGCCAACTAATGGCAACACCAGTCATCGTTCAAATGAAGTGCTAGCTTTACGTACTGTCCTTTGCACATGGTTTCATAACAAGAGCCAAGTCTACACTTTCTATGTTGTAATACAAGCAAATTATGCTTGTACACACTGTTTGGAAAAATAACTAGTTCTCCATTAGTTGGGCAAACTGTCTCACAGAAAAGCTAGCTTTACAATTATAGATAGGGTCTATTGTGTGCAAAGCTAGACAAAGGAAGTGAAAGGGCATACAAAAGTGCAAGTTACAACCTCTTCACAGCAGCTAACATCAAGTAATTAGGCACGCTGAAAACAGTGTTTCCTTGTGTTCTTACAGATATTAATAGCAATATGAAATAAAAATAAAGTGATAAAAATATGCCTTAGTATCACCTAGCTACTGCACTTACAGGACTGATTACTAAAGCATTGTTGACTCTGCCTTTTAATGAGCAAATGAAGAGTGCATAACTTGTGTGATATTTTTTCATGCATAGAACATCTTGGAAAAATAAGCCAAAGAAGCTGCCCCAGCCCCCACCCATGGACATCAGTGGCTCACAGTCCAACTTCTATTATGGTGCACCTGCACCTTATGCAGAGAGCATCGCTCCTTCACACCACAGTACTTACGCCCACTATTATGATGATGACGACGATGGCTGGGAAATGCCAAACTTCTACAATGAAACTTACATGAAAGGTATGCAGCTTGAGGCTTCGTTTATCACAAAGTAAATGCCTCTCTGGGCAATGTGTCTTAATTTATGAAATATTACACCTGTCCCAAAAGCCTTGTGCTACTTTTTCAAGATTAATTTCAATAACACTGGTGCAGCATCTTCTGTGCCAAAAGGAAACAATATGGCAAAATAATATTATTAATGGTGATGCACATCCTACCTCAGTTTAGTTCATGGTAGCCTTTTCAAATGTCAATATTATGGACCTGAGTGGCATTTAAGCTTCTTTCACAGAATTATGTACAGCAATGAGAATGAATCAGGGTAAATAATAATTCATCTGTTATGACCAAGCTCAGACAGATGCAGGCATGCAAAGTTTTTACTTTAGGGACGAACTAAATCACCAAAACAATTTTTTTTTGCTAAGCTTCTATAGTATTAGAATTTAATATACTAATTTACAGCTTCATGCATATTTATTTCGGCTAAACGTGCTGTACTATGTATAATAGTCACCAGGTGCCTTAAGAGTTCTGCAGCAACTTCGCACATAATTTGCATGCCAAACATGCCCTTCAACTAAGAAGCACTTTACCTGTTTGAAAATCCAACACAGTTGGCTTAATTTAAAGAGGCCCTGAACCAATCAGACCATAAAAATATGTTTTATAGTGGTGGGTACATTTAGCTAGGCGTATGGCCAGGCAAACATCCCCAGTATCCTATTAAGTGTGGTTTCTCTTATAATATTCTCTTGCAAGGGTTTTTTAAATGAGAAAAGCACTATTAGTGAAGTTGTGAAGCAATTGAGTGGAGCAGCACATACACCGCTGCCATTCACCTTACTTATTACTCTTAATGTACTTCCACCCAGTGAGGCCGTCAGTGAAGCCAGCAGGAGAGATGTAAACCTCTGCGATTGCTATGGTAGCAAACAGCAGCATTTTCCCGCCTTATTTTTTTCTTCTATTGTCACATGCTAAGCTTCCCTTTCACTTCAGAGTTTATATGAAATACTAGAAGTAGAATTTTCCACACTAATAAGTTGCCCTATGCAAGATGGCCGACCTCTAGGCCAGGGCACCATTGAGCTGAGGGTATACACTTGGCAAACAGCGAGGATGTTGTAACGAAGAGATGGTGGCTAGGACAGCGGCACCAGTTTGTGTGCTCCTGCTTTATTTATACTTCTAAGGCAACGTCTGCCATCTTGCGTACGTCGAACAAGATGTGTGGCGAAGTGCACTTGTAAAATGTTGTATATTGGCTCCTGCAATCAGTGTTGTGTTTTCTCACTTTAAACACTTCACTTCTTCTGTGCAATAAATGATTACGGGGCACATACAGCCCAGAAGTCAAAGAAGGGCACCTGCACAGGATGCAGAAATGCCTTCTTGATGAAGCAAGCAAAGGAGGTACTGTGGTCTGTCACTAGCATCATCAAGCACAGAAGCAGATGCCATGAGCATCTGCTAGCCACCGACAGCAGAACTTATGTGAAGCCTGAAAAGTTGCGATTGCTTCTGTTTGTAAATATTCTTTTTCTTATGCTTGGCATTATTTACTATAAGAAAAGTGACAAATGGATACAATTGATTGATAATTACTGAATTCTTATATTGAATTACTAATGAGTGAGCACATGAAATATCGAGAAATCACAGAAGCACAGACGATTTCATCTCAACTTGTGAAGGAGAATGACGCTCGCACTGGAAAAGTATATTTTCTAGTTTCTTTTTTGTTGGCTCACATCAATATTTGGCACACATTATTATGGCCACATGCTCCATACACTGCACTTGCGCATTCAAAATGTCCCGGCTTAATTAGGTTCTGCTTGAAAATGCCAAGGTTTCTAGGTTTGTTTGAACTCAAGAGAAGTACCAGATATCCACATGCAGACAGCAAAACAATTCAGAGTCGGTAAGATTGCTGTTATAATAGCAAAAATGATGCAAAAACACTTAAAATGACGAAGTAGTGCCTTATGTGAAAGCACTTGAACCAATGCAGTTTAATTTAGACCACTTGAGTTTTATTATAATGCAATAAGTTTTTGTTACACAGGCATCTTGCACTCAGCATAGCATAAATGCATTCAGAAGTAAAAAAGACATCAAGTGCTTGTGTGCAGTGAATGGGCCTTCCACATGTCATACCTAAAAGACATTACTGCATTCCACAAGTTTTCAACCAATGAAATATTGTTGCCAATATTTTCAACAAGTGGGGCCTTCATATTTTCTAATTTATGTAGATTTGGCAATAACTATGTAACTAATGCACATACTGTAGTTATTTGAACATGGGCCAACCATTTTTTTTTCAACAATTATTGCTCGAAAGTTGAAGAAAAGGGGGCTTAAATCATAATTATGACTTAAAAATGTCAGTGTAAAATCATAATCAAAGAAAGACCACCTGTACTAGTGTCCTAGCACGGCTGGTGGAACCAACTCCTCTCCTCACCATTGCTGTGGGTCTTTGTCAGGTGCTTATTAACTTCTAAATTCTAAATGATGAGCTGTAAAGTTCAGAATAAGGTGCCACTTGTGGCAATGAGCTATTAAGTTCACGCTGTGCGCACTAAAATAACAGCAGCATATCCTCATGTCATTTTCTATGGTCTTTTAAGACTATGGGTTGACCTACATTCAAATAATTTTGTTACCTGCACAGTGAGTTCAAACTTGGTGTGTAGGCCTAGAATTGTAGCCAACCTAGATCCATAAACATATAGTACATTAAAAATTCCATATGGCATGTAGCATCTCACAGAGATTTGAAGAGAACCTAATTTTTCATGGCCCTTTCCTCCACAGCAGCTTTCTGTGAGCCGTAGTCATCATAAGGAATTTAAGGTGTCTGTGATGGACGTGCTTGGTATTAAATAGTTTGCATGCAGCATCTGCTACTGGCAACTAGTGACTGCAATGCACCAAATTGTGCATCTACATAGCCACTGATGTTACAGTGTCTGTGGTCTCGCTCTCTTCTAGCATTTCAAGGATTTTATTTAGTGAAAGGAAAAGCTACCATGACCCATAGTATCCTTTTTTTAAAATTATTGCACAGCTTCTTCTCCGGTGCAAAATTAAACTATTACGCATAAAAAAGCACCTCTGTCTTTTACTTAGAAACTTGGTTTATCATCACTGAAAAAAGTTAATTACAAATATTTAGGTGTTACATTAACAACTAACTTATCCTGGAATATACATGTTAATAATATTTGCTCATCTGCCTTTCAAAAACTCTGCTTCCTAAAACATAAACCACCCCAAACAAATGTTAAACTACTATGCTATTATTCATTAATCAGACCCAAATTGGAATATGTCAGTACAGTATGGGACCTGTAAGTTAACATTAAGTGCCTTGAAAAAATACAGAGGAAAGCAGTCAAGTTTGATTACAACAAATTTTCACAATCTGACTCTCTGTCTGAAATAATGAAAGCCGATGACATTACCCTTCTTAAAATGTGTTGAAAACAGTTCAGGATTGACTTCCTTTCACTGCTTCTTAACCGCAAACTTATAAAGATCCATCACCGTTACTAACCAGACCCACAAGGCACCATCAGGCTAACTCTGTAACACCTTATTTTGGTAGAAGTGACACTTATAAGTATCTTTATTTTCCATGCACTGTCTTAGATTGGAACGAATTAATCCAGGCATCTTCTTAGTTTTTGTTACCACACCAAAGTAGCACTCTTGCACCATTGCACATCTCTGTTATTGTAGCGCTATTATTGCACTAATCTACAAACAGATTCTGTTGTTGTTTTGTGTTCATTTGTATTGTATTACATCTTATTATACTAATCTTGAAACACATTCCATTGTTGTTATTTCATGGTTTATTATCTCTGTTATTACACTAATCGCGTAAAAGTTTCCATTGTTGCTTTTTGTACTATGTCGAATTTTGAAACTGCCCACCTGCTTGAACCCAAGGGTCTGTAGTACGTAATGAATAAATAAATACCCCTCCCCCTCCCCCATTTTCACACTGCGCTCAGTACCCAGTTTACAATACTGTACAGTTGAAGCATTCCGCCAGTTAAATAACATTGTGTCATATTATCACCTTTCAGATGGCCTACACAATGGAAAGAGTGGTACTTTGGGCCGCAGTAATGCCAGCATTTATGGAACCAAAGAAGATCTCTATGACAGGCTGCGTCGGCATCAGTACCAAGGCAGCAAAAAAGGTGAGTAAACATTTCTAGCACTACCATTTGCTTATTTGAGAGTAGGTACAGGATACTCCAGATGCTCTACTTAATGCACTTGTGAGAGCAATTTGTGCAACACACAGGGCAACAAATGTGTGACAATGCATGTGTCTGGTTTTCATACTGCAATCCCAAGAAACAAATAGCATGACAAAGTTTTTATTGATTGCTTTATTAAAAGATGCTTAACACGAGGCACAAGTGTACCAATTTCATTGCAGCGCTAACTTCTTTTACACCTCAGTATTAGTAAAAGCCAACATCTGAATCAACTCTTGTTGCTGCCTTTAACATATTTTGTTGTTTCTACATAGGCCACACTAAAGAGGGTGTATTTTTTGTGAACGAATATGTTGCCAATACTTTAGCATTTATGAAGACTATTCTTCTTTTTCAGATACAAGCGATAGTGAAGACCAAGGACAGTAGTTACCTTGTTTACAATTCTTACAACAAAGCAGGTCGTCACATAAGACTGCATGCAGCCTTGTCTTTTACAAACTGCAACCTTCAATTTTTCTTTTTTCATGAAATACATTGTTTTTATCATTCAACATAAACTTCAGTATAAATCAGAAATGAATATAGTGACTTCAATCTGTCCCAGTGCGTATGGCACAGCACGTTAAGCTGGCCTTTTTCCTTGCTAGGGACCATACATTTATACCATCTCAGGCAACTAATCTTATAGTTAATAAGCTGGTTCAACAGCTGCTGTTGTATTTCACATTTCTTTTATATAACTGTTACAACGCATTCAGATAATTTAAAATGAACTTCTAAAACACTTTTTTTTCTAGGTGACTGGAGAGGCATATGGTTGGGGTAGTGTGCATATTGACACCATGTGAAATGCAAGCACTGACTATATGCAAGCTGAGAAAATTTTCCAGGCTCTACTTTTTCAGTGTTAGGGTTGCTGCACAAAAAATCTCATGTATGGCAATCATCTGATCCAGGATACAAGCCAACTAGTTGGCGTGCAAGCCAAATGGAAACTGGCTTGTACACCATCTTATTTCACTACATCTTCAACTTAATTTACTGGCTTAGATAACAGAAGACAGGTCTGCTGAAGAAACAGCATGTAAAATGTTAGTGCTTTGTGATTCACTTCAGGTGGGCTCCTTGGGTAAGAAGAGACAGATTGTTTGAAATGCCTCAACAATTCACATGTTAGAAAAAAAATAACAAAAGCGAGAGAACTGTACATAATAGCGTACTTTATTGCCAACAGCGAGTTTTTACAACTATGTACATGTAGATAGGTTTGTCCCTAAATAAAACAGTGTAACTGTGCCACTAGTATACAACAAGATGCACTTCTGCATTCCTCATTTGTGTAAATACTGTGAGAAAGGCGCGACACTTCTGCTCATCTCTGACAATGTTCTGACACTGAATGTGCAGTCAGCAGCAGTGTAGATAAACCTTGCCTCTTTTATTATTGTCCTTCGTCAAGAGCAGTATAGTACGACTATAGTGCAGTAATATCTCGAAAAACGATTTCCTACTTCGTGTTATTGTGTAACAGCATCCCTTTTCTCAGTGAAATGAATCTAACTTCATAATGAATTTCACTTCTTATACTTATGCTCAGTGTGCAACGTTTTTTTTTTTTTTGTTCATTGTTATGCTTTGATTGAATGGAATTTGTGAATGCCTGAGTGTTCGTCCTCGCTGGAACACAAATTACTGTTAACTGCCATGACCCTTGGATGTATGAGTGTGCATAAATGTTGTACAGCAATTTTCCTTGTACCGGTTTTTTTATAAATATTTTTTATGCAGGTATTGTACCGTCCGCGCAGTGCGAGTGCGATGTGCTACAATAAAAAAATAAATAAAATAAAAACAATTTTACAACTTACTTGAGTTCTCCGGCTGTTTGATACTGATATATGAAGAATCTCCTTGTTCCGAAACTGTTTTTCGAATGTTGATCGACTTATGCGCGATTTAGCAACGCTGTAAAGCAAATGCGGGAAATGCGCCCGCGCGAGGTATCGCGAATAACGAGTATGTAGAGAACAAGCTTAACTTTAACCTCGTTACTATTATCCAAAAGTAACAATGATTAAGAAGCAACGCAAATTATGAAGTGCAGAAGGAAAGGACGTACGGTGAGACCAGTGAAACGCACTAATGAAACCACGGTAAAACGGAAGTCCTTGCTTCTGTTTGTAATTTGGCACTACGTACTTTGCGCATAGAATAAGGAATCTCCTGCTGTGCGCAGCTAACGCTGCTTTTCTATAAGGAACTTGCTCAAACTGTTATTCTAGTTTGACAACGAAACGAACATAACCCACTTAATTGAAACACTAGTCGACAAGTCTAAATTGACATCGAGCAGGAAAAAAAAAAAAGAGTAATAATAATAATGAATGAAACGACACGAGCTTTCACTTCCAGAGTGACAGGACAGAGCTAGCAGAGCCTAACTTTTTTTTCCGTTAGCTTAGTTCGCGCTAGTATGTCACAACACTTTCGAACAAAGCGCCACCAAGAGGGAAGCAAAACGAAACAAGATTTGGCGCGCGATTTTTGGTTTAAAAAAGTAGTTACGGTATCTTTCGATGCACTATGCACCGTAAATTAACGGAGCTCCTACTTCATATGCAAGGTGTTTCTGTATTACTCTAATTTTACATATTTGTGCCTCTTAAGTAATATTATTAAAACAATGACCAAACCGCTTGACACGGCACGCACCATAATAAGGCGGATGAGCACATGACATTGGTGCACAATAACGTCACAGCTATAAAATGATGCAGTGCCTAGGGGTAGACGGTATCTTAGGAAAGTTAATGGGGCGTTTGGACACAAATGTGAAGGGATTATGGAGTCATTTGAAGTAACGTCGACTCATTCGTCGGAATTTGACGGTTCTAGCATAGTCGGAGACGAAAGCGACCCTTCGAATGCATTTGTGGAAAGAGTTCGAGTGGACCGCAAGAAACTTGAAGAAATGCTTCAAGGTAAGCGTGAACTGTCAAAAGTCGTAGCAACTGCTTCGTGTCTTACGAGCCATCTTTCTTTACGCTATTTCTGCCTAATGCCTTGTGAGAATCTTCAAGGTATTTGGCTCCGCTTATCGCCTTGTGAGACAAGCCGCGCATGTTTGCCTGTTGCGCTGAGCCTCGTTTTGTTGTCTCTTTATATGAGTTGCCGCGAAAATTGAATTCAAGCTCAATCGTTTTTGCCTGCTTGCTCGCTCGCATGAGGGCTTTCTGGAGCAGGGCGCGTTATCATTCCGCTTTCTTGTTTGTTTATCGCTAAAGTTAATGGTGATCCGCTTGCAGGTATATTGGTTGTGTTGGAAGCTTGTGGAAGTTGTCTCCTCCACGGAGGGCTTCGAGCTGTAGATATATATACTAAGCTCCCGCCGAAAAAATTAAACCATGGTAGGCCAAGGAACCATTCTTTCAGTCCATACGTTGTCCAACGCACCTGACTTTCAACGCCACCCCCCCACCCCCTTACCCCGCTATAATCGCTTCCGAATTGTATGAGTATCGCGTAACTTTTTGTTGCGTTTTGCAGAGTGACTACATAAGTTCATGTCTTCAGTTTGCTGAAGGTCACTGTTTCGGCTGTATGTACTACGTTGGCGCTGGAACGTAATTGAACTAACCTGGTTTATTTCACTAGAATATTGTTTTCTTCGATATTGTCGGTGCTCTTTAATATAAATCGACACTTCGAGCGGAAAGTCACTATCCACCTGTAAATGGATGCATACGCGTACAAGGGCAATGCAGTTGGTGGTTTATCCGCTGATAGCAGATTTCATTTGGTTTTCTGCATAGGTTTACGCGTCTAAACAGCTACGAGTCTGCTGCGAGTACCGAACTTCAGTGTTCCGTTGGTACCACTTTACCAGCGCTCGCCGCCTCCGTCAAGCCGATTTGCCACGAGCAGGTTTTTCTCTAAACGGCCAAGTTCAGGTTCAACTCCGAAGCGAAGTAACTGTGCAAACCGGTTCGAGCCGGTTTATGGTCGTGTGCATAGTTAAAGAATGAAAGAAAAATTCATAAATTTGTTTTGTACAAAACCTCGGAGTTCGAAGTGGCTCATGCGAGACGGAGGCTCGGGCCGCTTGACGGCCGCCCGCATGCGTTATTTCCAAAGCTTGTACTGGCTGTCGAAAGGTAATTGAGCCACTAATTTTTGGCGAGCCGAAACTGGCTCGAAATGTTTCCATTTTGGAACTAATTCAAAGCGAAGCAAAACGTTAAAACGTTACAAAGAAACATCGTTACGGACTAGTTTGGCTGGCGGTTCTGAAAGGGGCATGAAACTTCCTGAGCATGGTAAGGAAACTTCGTTCATGATCTGTTCATACATGCAGCAGCGATTGTAGTACGATCTCGCGCATCTGCTCCGTCTTTCGAAGATCCCGAGATAATAGTCGGCGCGACGAGAATACAATTAAGCTGTATTGTCAAATTAGCCTTCTGGATGCCCAAACAGCCACTCCTGCCGCGAGAGGCTTTGCAAGCCAGAGAAACGACAGACGGACAGCGACGTCACTTCTGAAGTTTCGCATAGGATGCCTCGATATCACAGTTGTGGCGCTGACATCGAGGCGCCCTAGTTTACATGGAGGAAGGAAAGTTGGGAGAGTCCCCCAGACCTCGTTCCAGGTGGTGCGCAAATAACATTGATCATGAATTGTACCAAACTAGCCCAAACCAGTACCCTTCTGAGAGCATTACGTCACGCAGCCAGCTTTGGCAAGCTCCGTGACGTCAGTCCCGTTGCTCATGTCGGCCCAACGGGCCAGAGGTATCCGCTTGCTCGACGCAAGCGCCGGCGCTGCCATCTCTTGTTCAGTTCGTTGGTTACTCGCACCGCGTTAAGAAACTTCAAGGCGCCGCCTTGCGTACAATCCTTTCTTATAAATTAAGAAGACGTCGTTGTCGTATCTTCTGCTTGTGCGAAAATGCACGAATCTTGATTACAGTACAAACGCAGCAGTGAAAAGTGGACAACGTTGCAGAAAGTTTGCTATGTTCAACCAATATTTCATATAAACGCGTTCAAAAAAACAAAATGATGGCCCAAAACACAAATGCCAACACCACCCGAGAACAATGCAAATACTACGAGCACGCGTTATGAACAAGATATTTTCATGGCGCCAAACGACAGGGAAAATGTGGCGATACGCAGTCCTCTCGGCCGCCATTGCATATGGCTGCTCATTTGCATAATTCGCGCGGCTCGTCGCACCACAAATTATAGCGGGAAATCTCTGCAATGGCGGCTCAGCACAGCGTCACGCAACGTCGAATTGACGTTTACGAAACAGTCCTTCCTGTGGCGCTCCCCACGGCATATTCCTTCAGCCAATCGGCAAGCTGACATGGCGCCCATCTTGGATCGCCACCACATGTTCGCGAAATCGCAGGTGCATTGCACTGGCTTCTATGCACTACCGCTCACTTCCTTTGTGAAGCGCTAACGTCGCAATATATAGCTGGCAAAGACAAAAAAATGTATTAGTCGATAAAATTTGCAGCCCCACGTCACGTTTCGTCATCTTGATGAAAACGCACAATTGCATTTTGCAAAACTATCGTTTCCCTGCACAAATTTCAAGGCACGTGAGCTCTCGACAGCCAATTAGAGAGTAAACATGGCGGACAGTGGCGGCCGTGCAGCCACCATGCGTGTCGAGAATATCGCCCCAACTCGAAATAGTTGCCACTTCACAAAATTGATCTGCAACGCGTGCCTGTTCTGAAAAGCAGCGCCTAGTGCACTGGTACTAAGCTACTGGCGAGATCGGGAGCCGCGATGCGAGGGCATTTCGCGGGCAGACAGCGCACACCGACCGTCTGTGCAAGGCTGCTCGCTTCGCTTGCACGTTTGTTCTTCGCAACGGCTGCGTCGAGTATTCTAATTACGGGTGACCGAAGTTAGTGTTAAGAGGAAGCTTTAGCTCAGGCGCTCCTATCTGAATACATGTAAAAGGAGAATTCGTTTTTCTCGGCCACCACTGCACCAAATTTGACAAGATTTGTTGCATTTAAAAGAAAAACTTCAAACCTATAGTGACTGTTGGTTTCGAATTTTTGAGTTAAGTCGCCAACTTTTTATTGGCAAAAATCAAAAATTTTCAAAACACGAAACTATCAAGTTTACAACTCTGGAACTCAACAACGAAAAATAATAATGCAATTCACAGAATTGTATCTAAAAGCACATCTAAAGCGGACAAAATTGATGTTACACATGAATATAAAAAAATTAAGTAATATGGAAATACAGCTTTTGCAGAGCCCTTCTACACAACGTAACAAATTCACGTAAGATATAAAATGACATCGAATTTGTCCGCTTTCAATGATCTAATGGATGCCATTTACAGAACTGCGATATCTGTTCTTGATGCAGAGCTATGAATTCGTAAACTTCGTTCTTCCATTTTCAAGCTTTCGAATTTTTGAAAATGTTTTTAACAAAATACAGGACCTAAATCGAAATTCCGCTTCCAGCGGTCACTAGTATTGACCTTTCTCTCTCAAATGCAATAAATTTCGTTAAAATCGGCCCAGGGGTTATCTCGGAAAAACGTTTTCGTGTTTTACATGTATTTGAATAGGCGGCGTCGGAGTTTGGCCCGAGCTAAAGCTTCCTCTTAATCGTTTTGGCAAAAATAAGCGCTTTTCGACGAGCTAGGGCTGGATCGCCAGCGCTGTCGGCCGCGCCGTCCGCCGAGCTAGGCCTGCCGGCCCGATCGCTGGCTGTCAGCGGAGTCGTCAGTGGACAACGCGCCGTTGTGTTGTCACTCGCAGAGTGTTCGCGCAAAGCGAAGCAGTGTTGTGCATAGTTGTTTATATTGAGTTTCTCGACGTGGTTATGAAGTCTGAGCGTACAAGCTGCCTGAGGCGCTGGATGTGAACGGAGCTTACGCGCCGCTCGCTTGTTCGGATGCACGTACCGTGTGCCCCGAATCGTCGTATACCGCATGCGTGCCTTGTAATAATGAATTAGTCGCCAGTGCATCGTCCGTCCATGTGTTTGTCTTGTCAGTGTGAAAGTAGCTTTTGCGCTTGTGGTCTCAACTGAATAGGACGTACGGTTGCGCAATTTCAGTGCAAGCAAACGTGCGCGATCATGTGAACACCCCCTGCACATTGCCTGTATCCGTGAGAAAACCAAGTAATAATCGTCACCCGCTCATGCATGCGTGGCAGCCCAATTCAAAGCGAATTCAAGTACTGATAAATAATGCCGAAACTCCACTGCATTTGTCTAAGTATGCGTCAGCATATCCCAAAATTCCGAGTTGGCCCGACCCCATTATCAGTTTCCCCACGCATTTTCAAAGGAGCCCTGTGTATCTCTATGGGCATATTTTTTTTTTGGGGGGGGGGGGCTTTTAAATTTCTTATCGCTTATAAAGCTACGCCTAGTCTACATTTACACTATTATAACGATTAAATGTCCTAAGTTTGCAAATTACGCATTTTTGTGCAGATACAAGGCATGGCATTTTCTGCGTGACGGCGCAGGGGTACTTTCCAAAGAATGCTTGCATTAAAAACTCAATGTAGACTAGCAAGCGCTGATCACCCGCAATGCAACGGGTATACTGGCCACTTCTCCAGGGCTTGCATTAATTGTATCTGACAGACGCACACATCGAAGTAAGCTGGAAAAAAAGCTCCTTTACAAGCCGCTATATCGATTTAAAAAAAAACAGGCCACGGACACTAACAATCGCGAAAAGTTCGGTCGAGAGGCTGTATCTTCGCACATGTTCACAGCGGAAAGCAGAATCTATACTGCTGCATTTCTGACTGAATAACAGTTGGCGACGTGCGGGGTGATCGAGTCCCAGCAGAATATTCAGCATACTGAGGGCGCCCATTTTTATTCAACGTACAAATTGTCGCAGCAAAAACGCTGATGAGCAGGCCGGAGGAATTAAAAGAATGCAACATTAGGGGGGATGCTTTATGCTTTGATACGAGCAATAAGGATCCTTACCTCGCAAGCAACACTGTTCTTTCTCGGAACAAAGTTATTTCGGCCAGAGTTGTGCAGCTACTGCTTCTTGCACAATCCGTAACGCTTTACTTCTGGTGTCATAACAACTGCATAACCATCTTCAGGCTTCTTGCTGCAGTTATGAGCAACAGCGCGGCATAGCGCTAGCAGAACACTGCAAGAAACACAGCGTGCAACGTTCGCTGCGCCGAGCCAGTTGTGCTAAGGGAAAAAAATCGCGCCAACGGAAAAGAAAAATTCACCAGACACTTGACTGATTATGGGTGGGAATAAAGCATTATAATCGCTTAGGTGAAATGTTTTCGATTAATGTTTTCGACATGCAATAAAGTTTTCTGCAGAATCGGTGTTTGCGTATACGCTGGCCACAGGCTGGAAACATTCGGATCATTTTGCTGCAGAACAGTGAATTTGACGCCTAATTGTTTATCGGTCGTGACTATGTAGTCTCGTGTTCCCTTGCTTTGTCTTCAGAGGCGCGCTTCCGTGGCCGACCGCGTTTCACAGCCGCCGCGGCGGTAGACGCTTTGGAGTCCATCGCAGTAGACGCAGCGTCGATGAAATCCGAAGAGCAAGTGACATCTGCGAGACAGTGACGTGACGTATGCAATGATGCACGCTCTAGGCAAAACTTCACTCGACAATGACCATGGAGCCACCGTGGCGTCAGCAACTCTTTATTATAGTTCCCGATTTCAGTCTTTGTAATAAATAACCGTGTTTAAAAAAGAGCCACCTAAGCATCGGGGAAGCGTGCTCGTCTCGAACCCACGAGGCCCGGGTTCGATTCCCACCCAGACCAAAATTTACCCAGTTCTCCTTTCGACGGCATTATTAACTTTGTTTACAGAAAGCTGCCTGACAAATTTGACGTCAAACCTAGCATTTTTGACGTGTTTACTCTTCGCGCCATCGGCAATCTTTTTGTACCATCTTTCGGTCACGCCGCCGGCAACGCCGGATTTTCGCGTAATGGAGCATAAAGGCTTTCCACTTTGAACACAAGCAAAACGCAACATCTGCGCGTTTCCAAAGGCAACGGCAAGGAGGCCAATCGTCGTGCAGAAAAACTTACTCTAAACTCGTACCCGCGGAGGGGGCTTGTCGCGCGGCGGCGGCGGCGGCAGAGTTCAGAGTGGCGGTACTTCCAAATTATCAAGGGACTTCAGAGCGGAGTAGGGGGGCCTCGATGCCACGCTTCGCCGTACAGGTTGGTAACACGTCTGGTTGCGCCGCCATATTGTGTCGGAACACGTAATGGCGCGCTATGATGGACAGCGGGAATTTAGGTTCTGCGCTCGCTGGCAATGTAAGAAATTTTTCCAGTTTGTACGATTACGTCTCGCCTTACAATCGGTCGTTAAACGCTTACAGTAAAGCAATACTAGAATTCGTTTCGAGCCCAGCAGATAACTAGTCTTTTTTGCCGCAATTTTGCTTACGCTAACAAATTTGTTTCAAACGACAAGTTGTCGCATATGGTACACACTAGTTTTTCGAAGTTGCCCTTCAGAAAGATTAATGCAACGTTTGTCCTTAAAACTTTAGTTTGGTCATGCCGTGATATGAGTTAGGGCAAAACGAGGTGAATCAATACGACAGCGTTACCAATAGCTGAAAGTACCTTATTCACCGAGATACAAATCGTGCGTGTGAAAGGTAAGAATGATAAAGAGCACGCGGTCGGAAACAGTCGTATTAGCAGACGCTCTGCGATTGTCAAGTCCCTCACTGCGCATAATAGATCGTGGTTTTGGCTCGCACAACCACAGAATTTTTGAAAAGTGGCAAGCAAAGGCATTATAAATATAGTGCCTAAATATTTTGTTGAAAAACACATTTATCTTAGTTCTGTTACGCAATGACCCATGGTGAGCACAGCAATCTGAGAAACACACCTCACTAAAAGAAAGGGAATGTTTATTGCCAAAATATACGGCGTGATCACTTAAGTTTTCAGTAAGCTTTAAAATAGCCCACTGCAGATAATTCTAGTCGTTGAGATGGGTTACTCAGGCGGACATTACTTGCATGTGAAATCAACACATATTCAACTGATTAAAATAATTGACTAATCAACTTCATAATTAATTACTTTACGGCACATATTGACATTTACGAATTGTAGCTGGCGAGTTTGCAGGGTGTATCCACTTCGAATGAATTTCCAGAATGACAAGATTGAAGATGTGCGCCATCAAACTCGCCGTAAAGATGCCCTGTTCTATACCGCTTACTTCTTAAACAAAATGCTTTTTTTTTATGCACTGAAGTGCAAAAGTAACTGGAGGGGCCGTGTATTTTGTCCCAGACTTTGGGAAATATCTCGAAACTGGTGTCATCCTGGAGATGCATTTCAAGAGGATACGTTTTGCAGTATCACCGGCTACACTACAGTTAATTAGCGAATGTATGTTGATTTTACAGCGAAGCTGTATACCACTACCGTCCAAGGAACTTTTCGTGTCGTTGACGTAATAAGCAAAAAGCACGATCTTCGGGATCTGCCCACGTAGAGGGAGTGCTTAACGCCTGCTTCACCTTCGCCGCGTGTTGGGCCGCTGTTGCACTGTCTTCGGGATCGGCTCACGTATGGGGAGTGCTTAACGCCTGCTTCACCTCCGCACGGGTCGGGCCGGTATTGTATGTTTCTTGGGATTTGATCAACTGTTATTGCCCGCTTGGCGTTTGTGCATAGTTGCGACTTGTTTGGTGGCATGAAGAGGGGCTGTATGCCTGCTTCTAGTAAGATCTCGGTGCCTGCCCTTGTGAGTGAGAGTAATTTGGGCGTTTCGCTGTGCCTCAGTTAGCTTGCCGTGTTATGTCGCCCCAGTTGGAGTTGTTCCGTGCTTGTTTCTAGGGAAGCTTGACACCTGATTAGTGTCGATTTTGTTCAGCTCCGTCTTCTTCTAATGGAGCAAAGGGGCGGCGTAGGTTACGTGGCTGATGAGGAAGGTGTGAAATGCTTTCTTGAGGTTGTCCTCTTTCAGTCCATCCCTTGCACTGGCGACACGTGATATGACCCTGGTGAAGTTGAGGGCGCTCTTTTCGATGCGTTTTAGTGCCTCCGCGTTGTCTTTGCTGTAAGCCCCAATGACGATGCCCAGGAGCTTGATTGTTACACCTGGGGATTTTTCCTCCGTCCCTAGTGTGAATACAGGTGAACGGGGAGGGAGCTGAGGGGCTCTCTCCCCGGGGCCTTGTTTGCACAGAAGGAGCTATGATTAGCTAGGGGAGAGCTTCAGTCCCGTGTTTGTAAGAAAAGCTTCCAGAGTGCCTATAGCGGGCCTCTCGCGGACCAAATGGTGATGTCGTCCGCGTAAATCGCGTGCCCTACTCCCGAGACTTTCTCGAGTTTGATGGAGAGATCGTGCATTGGAGATGCTGAAAAGAAGCGGCGAAAGCACTGAACCTTGCGGGGGCCGATGTTGCCTAATCAGTGCTTTCTGCTTCTGATTTGTCCGATGGTGGCCGTTCGGTTAGCCAAAAACGATCTTACAATGTTGTGGAAATTTGCTCCGAGATTTAAAGTGGAGATTTCGTTGAGGATGTGTTCATGCCTGACCGTGTCGAAGGCCTTAAGTCGAGCGCCAGGATGCCTTTTACATCCCTGGATTTGTCTATGACGGCGCTCCTGATGAGAGCATGGCGTCTTGCGTGGATCGTGATTTTCTGAATTAAGCCTATGAGATTGTGGCGGAATAGGCCGTTTTCTTCAGTGTGCTCTCCAATTCTATTGTGAATGGCATGTTCCGCGGCCTTTCCGAGACACGCCGTGAGGGAGGTGGGTCTCAGATTCTCTGCATGGAGCGGTTTTCTATAGTTTGGGGATGATGACTACATTGGCAGTTCGTCATTCTTCCGGCACGTAACCTTCAGCCCATACTTCGTTAATTTTGCTCGTAATGATTTCTATGGCTTTATCATCAAAATTTCTGAGTAGTTTGAGTCCATCTGGGCCAGGGGCCGAGCGTCCATTTAGGTCGTGAAGGGCGTGCGCAATCTCAGAGACTTTGAAATGACGACCCAGAGAGAGTTCAAGTGTCCCCTTGTACTCGCGTGTCGGGTCGTCCCACGGGACAGATTTGTGCTTTACCGGAAGGTAGACGTCTGCCACGGCGTTAGCAAAGTCCCGCGGACTCGTGCCTTCTTTCGTGTAGAGGTGAACGAGCCTTTCCATCGTTAGCCGGGCATTACTTAGTCGGTTTGTTGCTGTCGCCGAATAGGTGCTTGAGAAGGCTCCACTTGCTGCCTCTTCTCATTTTACCATCCCCTTCGTTACAAACCTCGTCTCATTGCTGCGAACTAACTTTCTGGAGTGTTCTTCGATCTTTGTTGATTGCCGTTAATTTAGACCTCAGCCTCCTGTTTAGCTTCTGCTGTTTCCGCCTTTCTCTTAACTCGTTCTTGGCCTCCAGCAGGTGTGCGAGTCTGGAGTCCGTGGCTGGCACCTCCAGATCCGTGCTCATTTCTTTACTGGCGTTGGTCACCGTAAATTTTAGCTTTTCCAGGAGGTCTTCGAAGATTTCTTGTCTGTCCCCATTACCCCTCACTTTTCGGATGAGGTCCCAGTCGACGTGGGTGTACGTCTTGGGAGGAGTGGGTATGATGCGGACGCGTTGATTTCTAGGATGAAATGGTCACTGGCAAGGTCATCTCGCAGGTTGTCCCTTTGAACCGAGTTGCCTCTGCGCAATGGGAACCTTGAGTCTGTGATGAGTTTCATGCCTAGGGCGTCCGCGCACTCTGCAATGTTAATCCCTTTCCCGTCATTAGTGGCGTAGCCCCAGACGGGGTGTTGTGCGCGCTGTCTCCAGCAACAAACAGCGGCCTGTCCTTGGCTTGCGACGCGGCCGATGTGAGAAGTTAGGTAAAATTCCGGAGTCCGTCAATCGGGAAACTGTAGACGTTTAGTATGTAAATGTTGGTCTTTGGGGTCCGACTGGGAATGATTTCTGTCAGCATGGATTTCAGGCATTGTATGTCGGGGTGCCCCTTTCCACAAAGCTGACGTCCTTGCGGATGAGTGGCAATGCCCCTGGCTTAATTGTTTGAACTGGAAACCCTGCACCCCGTGAAGGACGTGCTTTGAATGTTCTTTTCCGCCCCGCACTCTTGCAGGATGATGACGTGTGGCCTTTCTTTACATAATCTGACGAATTGCTCTAGGTTAGCTTTTTGTTGAATGAGTTACAGTTCCATTGCCAGATCTTGAAATATTGCGGTGCGTTATCCATTGTACTGTTTTTACATGGCCCCCTTTTTGCTGGGATCACTTATTGGTCCTGGCGGCTTGGGGGTCGCGGGCGGCGCAGGTGGGGGTCCCAGAGAAGACGTAGGCCCTGGGTCCGGCGTGGGTATTTTCGTGGTTTCGGGATGAGCGATCGGTCTTTCTAGGCGGTCGAGTCTGCCGCAGATTTGAGTGAGTGCCTCCTTAAATTCAGTAATTGCCGATTGAAATGTGTTGTACTTGCTATTCTTCTTGCTGCGCTTCTGGGCCTTGCCGGGCCGTCTAGAGCTGGATCTCGACCTGAATCGGCCCTTGGAGCGGGAGCGCCCTCTGGAGCGGAAGCGCCGCTTGGGGATCGAGCCACCTGCCGGCTCCTGCTGCGTAGCCTCTGCGTCGTTGACCTCGTCTGGGTTGACTGCTGTGCCGGAGCGGTTTCGTGTTGTCCTGCATCTTCGCACGACTTATGGGATGTGAAATCTTTGTCTGCGCGAACGGTCGTCCGTGGGGTGATTGCCCTCGCAGAGCTTGCATTTCGGGATGCAGTTGTGTTCTTCTGCAGCGCCGTTTGGAGGCGCTTCTCCGCAGTTGTGGTATTTACTTCTCTCTTCTTTGCTGCTGTGGCATACGTCGGTCCGGTGCCAGACCCGGCCGCAGGCGTGACAAACGTCGACTTGTAGTTTGTAAAGCGAACACGGCAATAAGGCCGTTCCACACATGACGTTATTTGGGACTCGAAGCCCGTCGAAGAGTATCAAAACATGCGTGTTTTGATTATCTTGACTTCAATGATGGTCGGGTTCCTTTGATTTACAATCATGCTTCTGAGGGTATGCTCTTCTATCGAGGGGTCAACGTTCCTGATGATGCCTTTGCAAGTGTCTTCCGCCGCGGCCACGTATGCAGAGACCTCGAAAGCGCCGACTTCCGTGTGAATTTTCTGGATGCCGGCATAAGCGGTAGCGTTGAATATGACTGGAGTCGAAATCACAATAATGTTCTGTACCTTGTTGGGGCAGATAGTGTCCTCCGAAGCTTGTTGGTCGGTTAGCGCCGCGGCCATGGTCAGAGCCCTCGCCAGCAGCACCAAGTCCGCCTTCGAAACGTCGAGCCCTGCTCGGGGCCGTAAAATGACCTTAATCTGGTCTCTCTGCAGCCGGGGGAGCCGCGAAGCGGATGCGACGCTCTAAAGCCCAGAACACACATACGCTTGCAGACGCGCGCAAGCTCGCGTCCGCGCGCCTGCCGCGCCTCGCGAGGAATGGCGGTTTGCATCCACAAAGACGTGCGGCAGTTCTGGGCACCCTCACAGACGCCTTGGCAGACTGACTTTGTTATTGAGTGTTTCAAAATGCTTCGATATCCATAAACGTAATTATCTTTATAGCTGTTAGATCAGCACAAAAAGGAAAGCACTTTCTTGCATGATATAAATCTGCTTAACTGAGAGTTGAGCGTTCCGCGCCGTGGCTGCGTAGCCAGGCGCGCCGACGCGAGGCAACCCAAGCGCGCGATTACAGGGAGGAGCTGTTCCCCGAGATCACGCCGCGTTTCGACCCGTACGAGCCACGCCGCACCGTCTGCGCATGCGTGGGCGCGCGAACGCGATCTTGCTGGTCTACTGTCGAGCGGGAGCGGGCGTTGAAACTACAGTGAACTAGAATACAGAATGTATTCTAGTTCACTGTAGTTGAAACCGTTCTTATTCGTCGTGCTTGGCTTCGTCGTGGCGGCGGCCGCCGCGCTTTTTGCTGGATCCCGTCGTATTCGGGCGCCTAGGACGGTGGTCCACCCAGCTCCGTCGAAGTCTTCCGGATTTATGTCCTTGCCTTCAACCGTCACCATCTTGGGCATCTTCGCCGTCTTTTCAGGGGTGACAGGGACCTTGCGAGGCCCGGCGCTGCCGCGAAAGTACTGTACCCGAAGCTAACCCTAGCTCCGTGCTCATAGCTAAGCCTAGGCGTAGCTAAGCCGCCGTTTCACGCACTCAAAGTTCAATAACTCGCCGAGAAGTTCACTCACCCCAACGAAAATGGTATCGTCGGAAAGCTCGCACAAAACTTGTTTAGGAAAGTCGAAAATATCTGTGGAGAACACAAAAAAGATGTCCGAATTGTGCATACTTGAAATACCGTCGAAGGAGGAATGCCTGACTAAACTGACCAAGACGACGCTTCACATGGTCCGTGGGGAGAACGCACGGCGGAAGGAGGACGAGAACAGAAAGGACCGACGCGTTGAGGAATGCATGGGAAAGGAAGCGTGCCGCCGCGTCTGTGAAGGAGCTTGAGCTCAAAAAACAGCGTTGGCTGATGCCGGTAATGCAGGTGTTCCTTATACAAACCAAAATACGCTTGAATGCAGTGAAACGCAACACCGAGGCGTTGTGCGCGGGCTGAGAGTATGTCAGGACAGTTGAGGTTACCAGCTGTTGAGAATCTCACTTGTGACAAAGGTCGGGTCTCGCGCCAGTGATCTTGCCATCAGTTGATATAAATAGCTCATCTTCGAAAGTATTTGCTTCTGTATGCATCTCCTTTTTATTCGTATTTGGGAATGTTCGACAGTGGGTTTTCCCTTTTTCGAACATATCTTTTTTTCGCCATGCAATTTACTAACCCTTCCTTTCTGCTTTCTTTTTGAATAAGATACACTTCTCCATACTATTCACAGGATTAAGTCGTTTTTTTATTTTTTTTTACGTGCTTACTAGACACCGCAGCACGACATGGTGTCAGCCCATCTTGACGTAACGCAAGGTTCTGTCACTCGGGAAAAACCTGCAAAACTCCGGGAATTTAGAAATGTCAACACATGTAAACCCTGACCAGCGAGCTCCGTGTAAACGCTGGCCGCCCCAGCGTACCGCAACGAGTCTCATTTCAGGAATCGCCAGCCGTTTGTCCGCAGGCGCGAGTACAAGCTGATGCGACACAATCTCGGGGCTTTTTATCCTTGACTTTGCCTACGTACTGCGGAGAAATTTCTTTGCTCGTTTTGTATGCGTTTTCCCTAGGCGTGACAGCATTGCGGTTTGAGGCGTGCGTGTGTGTGCGTGTGTGTCCTGGTCGTGCGTCATAGTTGTCGTTTTTTTTTTCGCTTTAAACATAAATCACCTGGCCCAGCAATTCACGATTCTAAGCCTTGCAAACTCACCGGCTACAATTCGTGAATTACGTTTCCTAAATTGGCTAATGCGGAAGTTCATTGGTGATTTTTGTTAATTAGTTGTTTAGGCATTTCCATTTGTCGTGCAAGTACCTTCCGTCTCTTTGACAAATCCAACTCAATGACTAGGATTGTCTACCACTGGTGGTTCTTAAAAGTAATGTATGGGTTAAAAAGACTGCAAACTTCTGTGACCTTGCAGAACCACAACCCAATTTCTAGCGAAGCTGCTTTTTCGAGCAGTTGCAGTACACGTTTCGGTTTTGTCCGTTATAAATAACACGCATTAAAACGGTACGAATATATAACTGGTCCGTTTGTAACCTTCCAGCACATAACCCATTCGGGCACTTTGCAAATACGTTTTACAAATGCAGCAAGTCATCCACACACCTTTTACTTTGCGAGAACCTTGATAGTATTCCCCTCCCCCCTCCCCCCCCATCTTCACGAGGTATGGTATTGTTGGAGTTAAAAGTTCCCGCAGGGCAACATGTTAAGTTTTGCGTTGTTTCTACAGCAGTTATAACGCTCCGGATAGCGTGCACGCCTAATTTGCTGCTAAGGCCTGCAATTTCTCCACACACGTCAGTTTCTTTGCACATTATCTATAACATGTCTCTGGTTTTAAACAAATCTAAACAATGTGCCTTTTGTAGTTAATAGACCACACTGTAGAACGAATCTCGTATAATGGAAAAAAAAAAGCTCGGTAATTGTTCGCAACGCTTCTCATCTGGCCACGAAAATTTCTTCCAGCACTGCAGTGAACATGACCCTCGTTTCCAGTAAAAAAAAAGTTCCTTCAGCATACTCTAAAGAGGATGAAGGCGAAAGCCTGCGCGCTCACGGCATTCATTACATTACTTGACATTTTCATTCTACTGCGTTGTTTCTTCGTATTGTTTCTCCCACCAAAGGTCGTGTGTACGAGTGCATTAACTCTTAACTGTGCTTTAACTTTGCCTTAACACCGCAGGTCGTAGGTTCGACTCCCACCAAAGGTCGTGGGTTCGACCCCGAATTTTGCTACCATCGACTTTCCGGCGTTATGGCGCCAAAATGCAAATTTTCGTAACTCTGGACGGTCATATGTTTGTCCCATGAGCAATCTAAGGCTTTCGCCTTAATGAACTTGGCGTACAGTAGTTATCCCGGGTTATTGGGAAGCATAGCTGACATTGCGTCATTAGGGACAGTGAAGGTCATCGATTGTCGGATGAGAAAATGAATCTGCGAGCAGGAGGAGGTACGAAAGAAGCATGTGGAGTTTTAAGGCACTATACTTTTGGCATCATGAAGTCCAGCCTGGCATCATGAAATCCAGCGCACAAACACACGGACTAAGAGGATGCCACTGTCCGTGTTTGTGCGCTGGTTTTCATGATGCAATCGCACCAACTAGCCCAGCTTCCTGTGCTTCTGCCGCGGCGGCCGCGTTTCGATGGGGGGGGGGGGGGGGGGCGAAATGTTAACACCCGTGTACTTAGATTTAGGTACGCGTTAAAGAACCCCAGGTGGTCCAAATTTCCGGAGTCTCCCCACCACTGCGGGCCTCATAATCAGAAAGTGCTTTTGGCACTTAAAACCCCATAATTTTAATTTTTTTCCTGTGCTTTTGATACTTCAGCCCATCGAACTGGAGCGATCGATATGTAATCGAGGGCTAGTAAACGAACTTGCTCATTACCTTCTATCATTTAGTAAAAAAAGAATCAATACGGAACAAAAATGGAAAGGTACAGAAACCATCGACCGCGGTTGTCAATGTAAGGGAGTAGCCTAACGCTTTTAGAAATTCACTCGTTTAAAGGATATGATGTGCGTTACAGCGCATATTTATTAGTGCTAGAATAATTAAGTGGCACTTGTTCATTGTGCGATTCCGTAGAGAACAGTCGTTAAGCAGCACATCTGTAGATGTTGTTGGGACGAAACAATGGACTTTTGGAAACAATGGTTCTTGTGGCAATATCTAAGGATCTTTCGGAAACTGAGCTACTCTGGCGTCCTTCCCAACGACGGAATCGTAAAACGGAACCCAATTTTGTGTCCATTTCAATTCCCACTATATATTTGTCCGCAGTTAGCTGGAGCGTCACCGTTATCGTCTGGATCGACCACAAACCGACATCGCCAACGCGATCCGTAGTAGAACGTCTGCCATCTCCAGTACAAAGCATGCTACATCAGTGTAAGGGATCAAGGAAACACGCGCAATCGCACCGTTCCACTGAACTGTAACAAGTGTTTCCGCGATGACATTAACAATTGCCTGTGGCAGATAGCATAATGCTAGACCGTAAACTTGTCTTCACGCAGAGGTGGACATTACTTGTACGAGAAATCTAAATGCATAATCTACTAATTAACTCGCTAATTAAGTTAGCTAATTACTTTAATACACATATTGCAATTTACAAATTGTAGTCGGTGGGGTTGCAAGGCATATCCACTTAAAAATTTTGTGGATGACACTATTTTTTAGATGCGCCATCAAGCTTGCGGTAAAAATTCACCGTCGTTCCACTTTTTTAAACAAAGCGCCGCTTTAGCATTGAGGCACAATATTAAGTGGACCGCCAATGTATTTCATAGCAAAGCTTGGGAATTATCGCGAGACTGGTGTTACCCTGAGAATTCGCCCCTAGTGATCCTCCTTGCGAACTCCCCGGCTACAATTTGTAAATTGCAATATATTACGTTAGATAATTAATTTGAGAATTTTGTTAATTAGTGGATTATGCATTTCGGTTTCTTGTGCAAGTAATGTCCACCTATTCAAGTAGACCAGCTCAAAGTCTAGAATTGTGCTATTTGTTACAGGAATTTTTTTTTTAATTGCACAGTCTTCCCGGAAACACCTGGTATAGACGCTACATATGCTGCGTACAAGACAGGGTGAAGGAGAGGACGCTTGACACCACTCACACCTGCTCCCAATAGCCATTGCCGCTGCAGCGCGTGGGACAGCCTACCCAATTAGCGAGAAGAAAATCCGGGGAGTGGGCGTATCCATCTGGCTTTGCATCGAAAAGATCAATTGCCCACTGTGCGTTTCGCACCGAGTCGGCTAACCATCTTTAACTCCTAGCACCTTATCTCATCGCTATTGTGCAAGTCAACAGTTGGTGAGCACGTGGGCGCGAGACGAGACGGAGAGGAGGAAAACTTCTCGGCGCCTGGCTGAGCATAGCCCGAAGGGGCATTAAAGAGAGAAGTTTCATGATGCGAAGTGGAGGGCTCGGCCTGAAGTACATTCCTCTAGCCAGCTACTCTCGCTGTGGGAAATGGGGGAGAGGAGCATGATTGGTGACGATGACGACGGGAGAAGTTAAGTCTACTCAAAGCCCCACAGTCCAGTCCTCTACTTAAACAGTTTTCAAGCCATTCAGGCCTCCGACAACGGTGGGCTGTCGAGGCGCGTAAGGTCATTGCTAAACTTTTTTCGCTCTTTCACGTACTCGGGGCAGTCGCACAGTAAATGACCTATAGTCTCATTCACATTGCACAGCTGTCTGGGGACTCGGTGCGTCCCATGAGGTGCATGTAACCGCGCGTAAACGCCACCCCCAGCCCCAGTCTGTGCAGAATACTGGCACAGTTGCGCTCAACTTTTGATAGTAGCCTAGACTGCAAGCAGTGGCTCTGGATCTTCGAGTGCCTTCTTCGCTTCGGCATCGTCCAGTTCGTTGCCGTGTGCACCAGTGACTGGGAATCCATTTACATGTAATGTAGTGGCCGTTCTCTTCCGCTATAGTGTATAGCTCGGCAGTTTGAAGAGCCAACACTCTGTAAGAGCTTTCTTACATAAAAACTCTAAGTAGCTGCTGAGCAGATTTCGCGTCACTGAAGACATTGCATACGTGACAAGGCTGTCGTCAAATATAGTGAACTGCCTCTCTGCCACTAGTTCTGTGGATGTTTGTGTCGTCTCGTTACGCAGACGAAACCGTCGAAAGACTTCATGCGCAGGCACGACGAAAGCCACACCTGACACGACGATACCGATCCGTCTGTATACACTCACCGACGAGCCATATTCTTTCGACCCATATTCAAGTGTTAAGTATGATGCCCACGATAGGTATTCGCGATTTTTTAGAAATACCGGGGATAGACACATACCTGTATTTTGGACATTGCACCTGCTGACCTTCCACGTATGCCCCTGTGGGTCAAGTACGGCAGATTCTTGGCATTTAGTGGCTCTCGAAAAGAACTGCTAGTACACCCGCCGCGGTGACTTAGCGGCTCTGCTGTTGCGCTGCTAAGCACGAGGTCGCGGTACCAAAACCCGGCCGGGGCGGCTGTATTTCGATCGGGGCGAAATGCAAAAAAACCTCAGTGGTCCTGTGCGTTGGGGGCAGGTTACATTCCTTGGTGGTCAAGATTGATACGCTATCCTGGGGTACGGCGTGCCTCATAATCAAATCGTGGTTGTGGCACGCTAAATCCCAGAATTCAGAAAGTGGTGCCCGGCTGTATGTCAGAAAATGTCGATAAGGGGTGACGTCGGTGACGGCATAGCAGCCGCAGGAATACTCGGAAGAGGTTCGCATCGTAGAAAAAAAGGTACAGGAGTTACGCGGGGTTCCTCACCGTATGTACCCGACGTAGAGCCTGGTACAGCGGGAGTAGCGAATGCTCAGGTGGGCCGCACTTCCTGCCGGCCAGAAAGCGAAAAACTTGAGCAAGCCCAGTTAATTTTCCTTTAACATTGCCTCACGCTTCGACAAACACCATTGTCAATGACAACGCCGAGGTATCTGTGGTAGGTCACATATGGAATGACATTGCCGTTGATAATAATCGGATACCGACACACAAGCATCGCACTTATGTGTGGCCAGTTGCAGTCCGTAACATTGCGGGCACCGAGACGCTAAGAAATCAGCTCGCTGCAATCTTGCACGAATTCGCGGTCGCGTGACTCGGGACACCCATATGCATGTCATCTGCGTAGGTATCGATGCGTACTGTATCAGGAATTAATTCCGCAAGATCAATAAGAGCAACATTAACGAGGGCCGGGCTGAGCATGCGCTCCTCCTTGAGGCACTTCACGCGGACCACAACGTGTCTTCTCGTTTCGCCATCATTCGTGGACACCAAGACTTTGCGACCATCTAGGTAATTAACAATGCACATGTAGAGACGGGCGCCGATGCCTAAATTACTGAGGGCACCAAGAATGGCTTTGTGAAGTGCATTGTCATAGGCATCTTTCACATCTAAGAAAACTGCTCCAAGTCGGTGCCTCCTTTTTTTTCGTGTTGATCGTGGACACGAGATAAATGACCTCATCTATAGCAGGCTGTCCACGTCTAAATAGTCATCATTTCAGGATAAAGCTTTCTTTTCCATGAACCATTCTAATCTAGCGAGCACCATCCGTTCCATCACCTTACAACACAGCTAGTTGAAGTTACTGGCCGGTAAAATGAGTTCTTACGTCGCTTTTCCTGGATTTAGGAGGACCACCAAACGGCTGTGCTTCCACTGCTTCTTAACTGTACAGGACAACCACGTGGCGTTATAGTACGATAGCAGGACTTTTCGACGTTCCGTGCCAAGGTGGCACACAGAGCAGTATATGAAATACCGCGAGGTCCAGGTCAAGAGGACCATCTCGAATCGGCAAGCGCAGCGTCCAATTCCAGCATCGTAAAAGGAAGGTCTAGACAAGAATCTTCAGATCGAGTTCAGGTCGATCCAATGTGGGACATGTTGAAATACCCTGTACTTTCGTCAGATTGGTCAAGTGCTAGAGCACGGAAATCTTTTTACTGAGTAGTGGCGCGAAGACTTCGTACTATCTGCCAGATCTTACAGTGGTTCTTGAGAACCCGGCGGCGAACAGAAGGTCCTCCACTGTTTCTTTCCGATTTTTTTGAAGGCGACGCCATATTTTTCGTTGAGCTCGTCGACATAAAACAAGGCCCAATGTAGATTTAGTTCGCCTACACTTCCTTTCCGCTCGACGACGGATCGCGCGGAGCAGTCATACTCAATATAAGTTATTGTTCTTGATGTAGGTGCACTGATCAACTGTTTTCTGCGCTGACCATACAATGTCTTCTATATCAGATGAAGAGTATTGTGGGTACATCACTTCGACACACTTAGAGAATGCGGACCAATCAGTGCAGCGTACAGCAGACACAGTTGATTGCACAAACAACTTCGTCTGCACATATGCTGGCATATAATTACTCCCACGCGTTTCTACGTCCGAGCTGGCAGAGGGCAGGAGGCTCTGACACAAGTGAAGTCTAAGCAACTGCGGTAGGAAGTGCCGCGGATGTAGGTGGGAGGCCCATCGTTGAGTCAAACCTTCAGTGTCTACGAAATCCATCAATTTCCTGCCACGACAGTTTATTGCGGCACTTCCCCAGTAAGGGTGAGCATTTAAGTCGCCAACAATGTGAGGGCATAGGGCACCTTGCAACTCTCTATAGGTAGGAGAGGTCAAGTCTATGAATTATGTATAGGCGCCGATGATAAACATAGCTAGCTTAAGTTTTAGTGTCGCACATATATTCACTGCTGTCATGTGGATTGGTCGTATGCTGAACGAACGTCACATCGTTGCGTTTATACATTAACACTTGGCTCTTGTGTACGTCTTCACGGGACCATAGTTTAACGTATCCGGAAAGGTGAAATTGCGACGGGGAATTTGGCTCTCGTATCGCAATCACTGGTAAGTGTTATTTGACAACCCGTTGAACCTTTGTCATACAGACGGCCGCTTAGACCTTGAGCATTCCATAGCATTATAACAGAATGATGCATCGTCTCTTCCAATATCCACTGTTTTAGCGTGAGAGCCATGATTGCCACCCTTACTTTTTAAGCGGCTAATAGCGGCGCCATTGCATCTAACGCCTTCACTACAGATGTTGCAATTGGCTTTCCTAATCCGGAGAGCAATATATGCATAGTGTTTACTAGCTGTTTCAGCAAGTCTATCACCATTTCATTTCCAAGCCTTTCATTACTCTCCTGACTCTTAAGGAATGCCGAAGAAGCATCTCCACCTGAAGCCCTTTGGGGCAGCGAAGGCCACTCAACTGCCGAAGAGGTTGGACGCACCTTGGATGACGCTTCATTCCTTGACGGGCGTGGATGTACTCGAGGAGACACACCATGTGTGTGCGGGCCTTGCTTTCTGTGGTATGTTTTGCAGCCCAGAACGCAAAGGAAGTGCCTCTTTCACCTGGGACTAACTCTGGAAGCGGCGCGCCTTTTCCGGAACCGGCGCCTTTTCTTGCGGACGGAATTGGCAGCCTCCTTGTGCGTGGAGTTCTCACTGACCATTTTTCAGAATGTCTCTCCTCTGCCACTTCGGGGCAGTCTTTGGATGTGTCTTCATGGGCTCCGGAGCAATTTGCACATTTTATGGCGTGAGTCTCACAGGGTTCTACCTGATGAGTACCACATCTTCAGCACGATATAGGCTTCTACACACATCACTCACGTGGCCCAATTCGAAACACTTGACACTAATGGACGCGCACATATGGTCGCACTGAGTGCCTCGGATACCTTTTTTTGGTCGATGCTGGCCAAGTGATTCGAAGACCAGCTTGGTGGATCGGGAGCGGCCGAATCTGTCGACATGTCGAGGATTCGCACTGTCGCTGATAGAAAAGATCGGAGGTATTCGTCCTTGATGTCAGTGTCCACGTCTGATACATCAGTGCAAGTATCCTTCCCGTACGCTTGGACTGAGCGAACTGGGATGTTGCCAACCGCTTAAATATCAACGCCTCCGTTACCGCTTGGGAACTCACGTCCACAGTCAGAATGCTCTTCCGAGCATTAATGCGAATCTCTCGCATGTGCTGAAGCTATTCGATCGAAATATTCGGTCAGCAATTGCCTATTCAACAAATTCAATTTCGCTCCTGCCATAGTTGGTATGTAGCCATCGGATAAAGACCCGTTCGCCACATCTGCTTTTATGAGTGGAAGGGAAATCTGAAATCAAACTACAGTGATACATTAGTACTCGAGAACGTCTAAGGCGTCACTATTGTTGCGAACATAGATTTATTAATCGAGAAATTGAGGTTTATGTAGCGCGCGGGTTAGACTCTCCCGGGACATTCATGTACTAGCCCGATGACGAAAGCACTCGTCATAATAAAGATCATTGTATTCCGTTATAAGTCAAGAAAATGCTACCTGTCCAGTTCTGATTTCTAGGAGAGAACAAAAGACGGTTTCGTTCAAAAGGTGAAGCTAGCATACAGCCATACCTAGTAAGGATAGTACTTTTATGTGCCGTATCAACGAGGAAACATTCGCTTGCTAACTAAATTAATAAGCATGGTGTCAGCGCGTACAGTGTTAGGAATGGCCGTACAGGGTAACAACGTGCCAGCTATTTCAGCCCGCTGCACGTGTTCCTATACAACCGGGCGGGGCGCACTTCAGAGAACTGCGAATGACCGGCAGCCACGTGGCGCGGGGTCAGCTCAGGAATGTGGTGCCCGGCCCCGCCACCCGGGACGAAGCAGTTCTATGAAGCCCCTCTGACGTCGGTTCCGTACCTTTACACCTGTGTGTGCGTGTGTGCGTGTGCGCGTGTGCGCGCGCGCGGTACTGAAACCTGTGCAACACGTGTTTGTGAGCCTTCCTCCAAAAGGGCGGGTCATCTTCGGTGACGTCGAACGGTGACGTCGAACGGTGACGTCGAACGGTGACGTCGAACGGTGACGTCGAACGGTGACGTCGAACGGTGACTGGACGAACGTTTCCGTCCACTGGGAATCAAGGGGGGGGGGGGGGCAAGAGCTTATAAGCAGCGTTTGCCGGCTGCTAGAGCGTGCTCGTCGTAGTGAGATGGGTGCTCGTTGTCGTGCTCGAGATGTACTGGTGGGCTGAGTGCTTGTTGCGTGCTCGTTGTCGTGCTCGAAATGTACTAGTGAGCTGTGTTCTCGTAAGCTGTTTGCTGTATGCGTCGTCTTGCGTGCTCCATTTGGGAGTCACGCTAGACTGTCGAAATATGTCATGTTCAAAATGTAAATTCGGGAAATAAATCCTGCTCTCCTAAGTCCCGACGAAGAGCCAAGGTCCTCCACAACTACGACCGCTCCAATCCCTACAACAGCAAATATGAACACATCACACTCATGACCGCAGACAATCGCTGTCAAAACGCTGGCGTGAGAAAACGCGGCGGCGGCAGCAGCAGCAGCGAGCGAAGTGACATTCGTGCTATATAGCGCTTCAATGCAAAGCGAGGGCCGAGGACACAACACGCACAAAGCTACGAGCCGCCGACGTGTACCTAGACTTCCCCCAACGCAGATTGCTTTGAAGATGCGGCCGCGCGACCGCCACATGCGCATTTGGAATGTGTGCGCCAATCTCGAAGATGGTACAATACCAGGCAAGAGTCCGTATCACGGCGCGTGGACTGAACACGTGAGCCGATCCGCGGCGGAGGTGAAGCAGGCTGTGTGTGTGCGTGTGGAATTAGAAAGTGCACTTAGTGTAGCAAGTCTGCCTTCATTCCCTTTGTTTTAAATCCTGTTCGACCAATGATGAGAGGGGGAAAGGGTGTGGGACGGCGTATGTGCACGTTGCCTGGGCTTCTTTGCTTATAACGTCATGCGCGTCAGCGGTGCTGCCGCGGCTGCGCTTGTGTCGGCGTAGTGTGGTGCCATATTAGAAAATTTGTCATAATGTGTGCTGCCCATGTATGTAAATAAACAGCTTCGCTCCGTTCTTCATTAAATCCGTTCTTATTAATTTCAAATTATTAGACAAAATCGCTCATTCTAGCGTATTTCCACCTGCACGGGTAGTACAGAATTTCTTTCCGTATCCTGACACGCACTTTTCAGAAAGTTTGAAATGATAACTTTTACTCCGTGCGCTAGGGAAACGTTTATTACATGGCTCAGGGGGAGTTTAAATTTTTCAGTGCGTGATATTCCGGCTTTTTATGGTGTTGTATACAGGGTGTCATAACTATCCTGCACCAAAATTTTAAAATATGCAAATGCCACGTAGCTGGACAGAGCCAAGGTAGTGTTTCTGTCGCTTGGAGATCCTCCGATTATTTTATGCATTCGAACTAATTGCATAATTCTCAATTAAAGGATCAGCTTATCAAATGTTATAATTAGGTGGCGTGTCAATGAGAAAATTATAGCGAAACATAGAAAACTACCGATACAGCTTTCTGTTACTCAATACGTGCTACATACGAGGGTGAATCGGAAAGTCTTTGCCTCTATTTTTATTAGCCAAAATAAGGTACCTACAGGTAATTACAAGTACACTTACTATTCTACGTACCTTCTACTATTTTTCCACGTAGTCCCCACACCGGTTCAGACATTTTTCCCATCGCAGCACTAAATTTGAGATGCCCCTGTGGCAGAATTCGTCCGGCTGACTGTGGAACCACTGTCGGACTGCTGTCTTGGCTTCATCGTTGCACGTGAATCGCTGTCCTGCCAGGAACTTCAGCGGACCAAAAATGTGGAAATCACTAGGGGCGAGGTCCGGACTGCATGGTGAGGGGTCCAGACTCTCCCAGTGAAATGACCGGAGCGTGTTGGCGGTTCTGATTGTCACGCTTCGTTGCTCGTACGGCGTAGACGTGTGAAACACAACCATCGTATAGATGGATGGGTGTTACGAGCGTCCCCTTTGGAACGGGGCGGTGGGTTGCGCCACCAAGCTCTTGCTATTATACTGCCTAATGTCCTACCTAAATTAAAAAACCAAAAATTACGATGAATTCCCATAACCAAATTTTCTAAACCCCTATTGTGAACTTTGTTTGTGCGTCTTCGTTTTTATAGTTTCCCTACTTCCAATCTTCCAATCGCCTCTTACTAATCTCTATTGCAGACATGTTTACTTTCTCCCTGCTCTCGCTAAACCCAGGGGCTTCAAAGAGGCGAATGGTGCCTAAATCGACCGCTGGGCAGATATCTTCATTCTATTAAAACATGCTCCATCGTTTCCCTAGCTGACCGCAGCGCCGTGCTGCGGAGGCACCGGCAGGTCAGGCCGGTCTGGTCCAAGAAAGGCCCACCGCTGGGAATGGATATGTTGACTTCGAATTTACAGCAGTAATTTGGCTAAGAAAAAATAGGGGCAAAGACTCCGATTCACTCTCGCGTTTTCCGAACGTGAAAAAAGCTTGCGAATACACGCAAATTGCTGCAAGACTCCGCTCGAGACATGAAAACGCAGTTTTTTCGTGACTTGCAAAATATTGCATCACCTTGGCTGATGCAACAAATTTTCAGAGCACTTTTACGTGGTTTTTAGTGAAGATATTTTGGAATCCGATAAATAATTATAGAAACTGAAGATGTGATTCTCTAAACTTTGCCATTTTTCCCAATGCCGCGTCGCACCTTGAACTGAAGTGGTAGCGGCGAGACGTGAATATTGTACTTTATTGACGTGTCACAATATGTTGATCACTACATAATCTGACACCACGAAACATGAACAGGGTGGCGTGACCATCACTCTGCAGTAGAAAAAATAATCATAAGCATGCGCTCCTATCATGTCCAAAGGTGGGAAAATTTTCTAATTCTGTTTTCCTCCCTCACGCTGAAAGTACCGTCCTCACCCTCACGTTGTGAATTTTGATCGCCCTCCCTCACCTACAAAAAATAATCTCTTCATGGCAAAAAGCTTAACCCGCCCTCCCTCATTCTGAAAGGGTGACTAGCCTTCTCGCCTTCAGTTTTCTACAATTTAAAATAAACCATTTGCTCGACCCGTGAGCTTAGCTTACAACAGCGATTGTCTGAAGTGCCATTGCTGTTGTCAAAGCTTTCCACGCTACTTTGCTTTTAGCCGCTTGACCATAGGTTGGCAAAATAAACGGAGCTCGCTCAGACTCGATCACCGAAATTTTACACGGCGCAGCGTGGCCGCTCCGCAGAGCACCAGCGCACGGGCTTCGAGGCGAGGCTTCGTGCCGTCTGCTAAGGCGCAGGAGCGCGCTGTGCTTTACAGCCGACACACATCAGTGCCAAAAATACCTTCATACGAGGGTATTATATTGTCGCGTTGTAGTAACTGAACAGTTTCGCAATAATTTCAAAGCGAAGCTTTCCTTTTCCTTAGACTTTCCCATCTGCTGCTGCTGCTGCTGCTGCTGCTGTGGCTGCTGCTGTCCGGCACAGAGCTTTGGGGGTGGGTCATAGTGTGTATATAATGAAAGGAGCGTGGCAGAGAAAAGACACGCGAGGCACTAGTTAGGACCGCACCGTGTCGAATGGGCACAATGGCCTCTGGAGCTCTCGCGTCGTCCCCACATTACCCTCTTCACAGCTGTAATTATCCGTGACCCCCCGCAAGCGCCTACCTTTCTACCAACGGGCAAGTCCAGAGGGAAGTTAGATAGAATGGAAGAGAGGAATGAGAGGGGGCAGGGAATGGGTGGAACCGACGCAGTCTCGAAACGAGAATAGCAGCCTTGCCACTCTTCGCTCGCAGTTCCCATACAAATACAAGGGGGGGGGGGGGGGGGGAAGGTTACGTGAGAAGGCAAGGAAACGCTGGATAAACTGAAGTTCACGGTACGGTATGGTGAGTTTCTGCTATTTCTAAAAAATAAAACCATGCAAATATGTCTAGCGGACAACTTACGCAGGGCGTGCTGAAGCAGACCCGCATTAATGCGCACCGCAGGGTCTCGGAGACACAACGGAAGCGTTTGCACGTCAAATCAACACTTGTGTCCGCCGCAATAGCTTTGCGGCTATGGCATTGCTCGAGGTCGCGGATTTGGCCGAGGCAACCGCATTTCGACAGAAAATAAACAAAAACAAAAAAACGCTCATGCTCTTTGTTTTAGGGACACCTTAAAGAACACCACGGTGCCAAAATTAATCCGGTGTGTGGCACTACGGCCTGCCTCATCATCCGATTGGGGGTTTTGGCACGTACAGCCCCTTAATCCAATTTAGGTTTAATGCTTCTGCCACGATGCGATGTGCCATGTGAGGCAATAACGATGGTCAACCCTCTTAGAGGTTATTAAATATGGCGCACAACGCCTCAAGCAAGCACCTCTCCCTTTGTGTTTCATGTACTACGCAGACAAACGGCAGTGGTGCACGCAAGGTAACGTTTAACGTCAATTCAACTCTTGTGTTGGACAAAACGCTGAAGAAATAAAACACTCGCCGTCAACATGGCCGCTAATTATCGTCAATCAATGGAAACAGCACAGAAAGCTCCGCTTACATAGATTCCTACAGTACGTGGGATCTGCATAATTTTTAGTAATTCTTTAGTGGGCTAACCTGTGCCTAGAAAAGCAGGCTACACCCTCAGCACAATGATAGCGTCGAGCGCAGTCGGCGTTCGTCGAAAATTTTATCTGCGGGTCAAGCGCGCCTGATTTCCTGCATGACTCGTCAAACGTTCCAGCGTAATCGCTGGCGTCTGCGTGCCTCCCAGAAAGTACTACACAATTGGTGTCCCGCATACAATTTCGTTACGCAAAGTTCGGCGCAAACATACATAACAGATAGGATCAACGATAACATTCTGGCAAGTTCCAAATTGTGCAGGCGCGTCTTGCGCTGAGCGATAACATTAAGTTAGCGGGAGAAATACAGTCCCAGGGAAAAGGATAAATGCGTGTGTCAATATGGGGAATGCAGAGCGATAACAAACGCTAAATTTAGAAAAGAGTATGCACGCGAGCCGTTAATAAAATTCCGTATTTCTTGTTCATCACTCCTTCTAAGAACCAAACAAGCATGACGCTCTACCTTGGCAGTGCTGGATTTATTTCGCCTAAAAATGGCACTTGCAAAAGGGACCCTTAACGACAAACCAGTGCCCTTCCACTCTGTGAAGGATGACCAGCGAAGCTGTGTAGGTGGGACCGTTAATGGTGAACTGCACCTCCGCCGCGGGTCGGCCCGGCATTGCACTATTTTCGGGATTTTTTTTTCTACTCGCGGACACGGTAGTGGAGGAAGTAGCCCGTAACAGCTTCGCTGTAATCTTAAAATTCTTGTTTGTGTGTGCTTGCGGTGCTGCTCGCACGCTTGTTTCTCTGGTGCATGTGCAATTTTGGCAGTTCGGGATAGGTCAGTCCTTTTGTTCTAGCACTATAATGATCGCTTTCCTCGTAGACAAGTTTTCCCTGCAGGAATAGTGCGCAAAGAAGCTTGACTTTACGTAATGCCACTTATCCATGATTTACTATAGAACCGCAGGAGGTCCAGCTCGCTGTAATGCTTTTTCATGTGTCTGACTTAACGCAAGGCGCTGAGAATTTATTCAGTCCTGCTGGGTCCACAAAACCAACCGTAGTCATTTTCCACGCCAGCCAAATATATCGCGAAATGAAAATGCAATAGAGCTGCGCTCAAATTTCACATTATCGTAATCGTCGGTGAATTTGTTTTATGCACTCGTGTGATGTATCATATTGTCGTCCCCGCCACAATTTTTTCTTTGTTTAGGTCAGCAAAATAAAATTAATTCACTTAGACCCACGAAATATATTTTCGCCCTGAGCTCACTCAGACTCCTTCAAAACAATCTCGGCCGGCTCACTCGCACTCTCGCCAAAATGCAACTCAGCTGCAGTGGCGTAGCAACAGGGGGGGCCGGGGGGCCTTGGGCCCCGGGTGCAAGGGGCCAGAGGGGGGGGGAGGGTGTCATATACGCCTGAAGACACCCTTTCCGCTGGCTACACCCGGGGGGGGGGGGGTGACAGAAGACCTATGGGCCCCGGGTGCCAGACGACCTAGCTACGCCACTGCTCAGCTGCATGGTGTTGCGGCTCGAGGTGGCGTTTAGGCCAGGAATCCTCTTACCACATTATTGATGAGTACGTCCGGTAGTAGGAATGAAGGGGGGGAGGTTATTTTACATTTACACGGGCTCCGGATACGGAAGCCCACTTCATATAAGAGCATATTAAAGGACACGTCAACGCACCACTTTCACTGCACCAAAGCAGTCCGCTTTTAAAACAGTAGTCTTCCCTAGGAGTCTAGATTAAGGATTCTGGTGACTGCATCTCGGCCAGTCATACTCGTCGAACCGCTCGCAATAACCCTTCCAGGTTGTCGCACCGTTCCGCCGATCTCCGCCTCCTATATTGCAACCTCGTTCCTGCATACGAGGCAAACACGTCACAATCTGGAAACTAAAGTCGCCGCTCTTCCCACGTTCGCTTTCGACGTTCGCCTTTCATCAATTCGTTCAGCTTGTCAGGGTCAGGTTCATGTAGAGGGTGCAAGGGGCCAGAGGGGGGGGAGGGTGTCATATACGCCTGAAGACACCTTTCCCGGTAATTACCACCTACACGGAAGGCGGTGGTTGTCGCCTCGAAGTGAGCTCCTTTGTTTGAGCATCAGTCTATGTCGGGCGTCGTCGCCGTCCAAGGAATGCTTATCGCTGTATTGAGACCTAACGATGATTGTCGCGTCCATGTGCACGCGCTGCGTAACAATATCACGAGTTTTCATAGCGGTAAATCACCCGATGGCGATGTTAAATTTGTGATTTGCAGAAATACGAAATGCCACTTAAGATGCGAACATGTTATCACAGCTGAATTCTTCCGAGTGCATGCCAGCCGTGGTGGCTCGGAACTAATGCAGCTTTTCTCAAACATGAGGTCACGTCTTCCATTTATATCACATCTGTTGCTTATTGGCAGTGGTCAGAGTAATCGTATTTCGCTAGTAGTTAAATAAGCCTACATTAATGCACCGAAGAGCCCAAATACTTTTTCAGCAATAACTGTGTTAACACCCGCCATGACAGCTTCGCGGCTATGGTGTTGCATTGCTGAGCATCAGGCCGCGGGATCAAATCCCGACTGTGGCTGCCGCATTTCGATGGGGGCGAAATGCAAAAACGCCGTGTCGTGCGTTGCGGCACATTACACATCCCCTGGTGGTCCAAATTAATCCGGAGTCCCCCGCTACCGCGTGCCTGATAATCGAATCATGGTTTTGGCACGTAAAAGCCCAGAATTCATTGTTTGTTAAAAGCACGAAGATGACCATTATTTTTTACAATGCATGCATATGGCTGGCGAACTAGACGGAACATGAATGGGTGTGCGGAGAGCTGTCTTGCTTATAAATCGCTAAAACGCACACCACACGCGCTCTGGAGCGCCTGTGGTGTGTATACTTATTTCTCCACGTCTTTCATTTTATTGGCGCTCTATAATATATGCGTTACCAACTAGCCCGCCTATCCATCCTATCGCTTGCGTACGTTTTTCATGCCAAATGTTTCAGGCTGGTTATGGGGATTTCAAAACAGAATTGGTTGGAATTCGTGCATACGAAGGTACTACTTAATCTATTCAAATGTTCTGCTGTGCTTATTCTTCAAAATCGGTGCAGCAGCTCGACGTTGTGGAAGTTGAGCTAGAACACTGAAGATGAATGTTTGCTATAAAGTCGCTCGATTGCCGTTTTATTCTTAAGCTCGCGCATATGTCAAGTTTTGGTTCTACTGTAGACGAGCTCTAGCTATATTACCGACATGTTCATCTTGGTGTTTCCTATAATTAACGTCAACAAACGCTATCAGTGCCAGAAAATCCTCACTCAAATTTTTGTCCATTTAATTAGAACAAGAAAGGTAAATTACAGGGTGTTTACTTCGGGTAAAGAAGTACGTGCGCTGACAGGTGACGATCGGTTTAAAAAAAATTCACGACGATGACGATGCTCCCTAAAGCGAAATTTGAGCGCAGCTCTTCAGGTGTTCTGAATTACACCAGTTGCGTTGCTCTTCCTTCAGAAAGCAAGCGCGAACATGGGAACGCAAGTCTCGCGCGGAGCGCATTCTCTAGCGGCGGCGGCGGCGCGGGCGACGTAACGCATGCGATGTGGCTTCGAAGCACATGCCAGCGCTTTGTTTCGCGCTCGCCCAGAGCTCGCTGCATGCCTCAGTAATGACGTAATCGTCGCACTACGGCGCACGCTATGGCGCCAACTCGTAGTCTAGTGCGACACTAGTTCCCTCCTCACTCTTTCGCCATACGCTCCTTCTCTACTTTCCTCCTCGCGCTCTTTCACTATCGCAGTCGCAGGGACGCCGACGCTCAATGTAGGAACAGGCGCTTAAAGGGACACCAAAGGCAAATGCTAAGTCACGCTAAAGTGAGATTACTGCTCAAGAATCTCTAAGGCTTGAACAGAGCCTTAATAATTGAGAAATTGAGGTGAATGTAGGGACATGGTTAGACTCTTCCGAGACATTCAAGCACTTGCCGGATGATGAAAGCATTCCTCAGTTAAACTCTGTCCCTAGTACTCAACTGCTCCTTGGAAAAAACATTGTTGTATTGTTTTATAAGATGAAATAAAACATTACTTGGCCAATTTTATTTCAATTTTAGATAAAAAGAACTTAGGGAGTTTTAGAATAGGGGCCCCCAATAGTTTGGGGCCCCAAAGAGCTTTGCGGGTGTTAGTTGGGGCACGTAGGAATGAAGTTTTAGAATAGGGTTTTACGTTTGCGGATAGCGTCTTGCGCTGACAGCGCCACTACGGCATCAAAGAAAAGCTATTAGAAATAATTAAATAAAATGTACCATTTTATGATAGGAATAATTTTCGCTTTCGTGTATTCGCATTTAATTACAATTTAGAGGTTATTCTGTAAGCAGCAAACAATTAGTTGCGCTTAGTTTTGAGCAAACAAACTTTACTAGCCTTCACCAGCCAAGCTTAGCCGTGTTAGGCCTACGAGCCATAAAATCCACAATCGAATTCAAAATCAGCGGCGTCTAATGAGTCAATCTTCATAACACACGCTAGTTGAAAGAAAGCGATAACCGCAGTCACTTCTCCTAGCTTGCGAACTTCACGCGTTACCGCGAATCGAACCCAGTTTGGTGCTAGGTTAGAGCCGTCGCTTCGATGGGTGCCGCCATGTTTGCCGACGCAAAACTTTTGGGGCCGCTATTTGGGCTGCCGCTAAATCGGTGAAATAGCGTTCCCAACGCAAAACCCAAAGGCAGTTTGCGTCTTGCGCATGCGCAGTGGCTTCGACGCTATTTCTTTGGGGCCCCAAAACGTTTGGGGCCCCTATTCTAAAACTCTCTAATGTCCCTTTAAGAGCTGCACTCTAAAAAATAGTAATAATAATCTCGAAGTGACGCCAAAAAGTCTGACTCCTCCGGCTCTCGTTGCTGCTTTCAATGGTTACGGTTTCAATAGGTTTAGCTAAAACTAAGATCAACAGCCATTTGACTTTACTTAGATAAAAGTGGGCTTTAACATATAGCTGACCTAGAGTCTTTCTGCCACCGCTTGTCAAAACTTGTCTTTAAGCCCACCATGCAAACGATCCGAGTGACTTTTCTGTACTTAAACAATATGAACTGCCTTTTCCTCATTTAGCCTCACATCGTCGCCACACCCTCTCTCGACTTCACCTCATAACTTCTGTCCTTACCAATCTTCCCAAAGGCAATCCTCACCTCGTCCTTCACCTCCTCACATGAGGGCAGATGAGGGTGAGGGCAGATGAGGGTGAGGGTGCTTTACACTACAATACCTGCATTATATTAATTGGATAACTCCTAGTAAATATGTGGCCAAAGGTGTTCTTTCACGTGTGGTTCTGATGCCACTACTGTGATTTCATTAGAGAGTCTTAGCATAGGGGCCCCAAAGACCTTTGCGGGTGTTAGCGTTGGGGCACGCAGGAGTGAAGAGTTTAGAATAGGGCTTTGCGTTTGTGGATAGTGTCTTGCGCTGACAGCGCCACTACGGTGTCAAAGAAAAGATATTAGAAATAATTAAATAAAATATACTATTTTAGGACACGAGCAATTTTGACTTTCGTGTCTTTGCATTTAATTACAATGTAAAGGTTAGTTAGTGACTGCAGTGATGGGGCCCGGTACTTTAACATCAGCACTACAGTGACGGGGCCCGTCACTTTAACAATACTGTAGCGACGGGGCCGTCATGTCCACCGTTTATAGATCCTTTTCCTTTATAAGTGGTGGTCATGTCGGGGGTGCGAGGACTTACGGAGTCGCCATCTGTCGGAAGCGCCTCACTTGCTTAGTCAGAGGGATAACGCGGCGCGCTCCGCATAGGTTTGGCTATTGGCGCTAAATAAACATACTACACGGGAGCTCTCCTGGACATTTTTGCATGTACTCTCGAAATGACAGAAGCACCTTACCTTTAAAGTAATAATCTTGGACAAACAGAAGGTACAGAATGGTTTACAAACGCCATCTCTTTACCTACTATGTACGGTAAGCTGGGACACTGCGCGCGGCCGCTGCGATCGATTCCCCCAAACCGATTTCTTGCGTTAAAGGTAGCAATCGCTGAGAGAAAACTATGTGCAATATGTTCTTACAGTGGGCCGTCTGTGTAACCAAATGGAGCATCACGGAATGAAGCTTCAATGCAGCGATCGCACGGGTTTGCGGTGACAGACTGTGCGTCTACATGCATGTCCGCGCACAATGTTTCGCTTTCCCTGCGAGAGCGTTTTCGCACCGTGCCGTGAGCTTTATGCCGCAGTATATGAGCATTTGACCGTACGCAAGCAACCATTGTTGCATGTACACTATCAGAGCTGTTCAAAAATAATTTCGTTATAGCTACGGACTTCGACGTCTATACGGCGACTTGTGCTGAGCCATCACAATGATTCAGTGTTTTCTTTTTCTTTTCTTCTAAAGTCTTTGAAGCTTCAATATCATTATTTCTCAAGTAGCATCACACTCGATGCTTATCGGTCTTCTAAGCGAGCAATTACCCGCTGCTTCTTTTTCTTAATCCAGTACAGTATTCATTGTCTGGTGCTACACAAGCATCAACGTGTACCATGCCTTTTTTAATGCACTTTGTACCATTACCTTTCCATTCCAGTAAACTTTCTTTCTTTCTTTATTATCATCATCATCATCATCATAGGTGTCACAGTGCATACGCAAAAGACTGTTGGACCCAATAGCCGCAGGCTAGTGGATGGGTCCAGATGCGAAATATAATACACATTCGGTACAAGCATAGGGGGATCAACGCAGAGGATGAATGCAACACATTAGCACATTAAAAACGGGGAAAGAAAGAATCTTTTTACAGCATGCATAAAAATTATCACCAGTTACATAAATTATCAAACCGCAAAGAGAACGCCAAGCAAGAATACAGGCACCAAATCAGTGGTTTATAGCTAATAAATATGATTGTAGTGCTTTGCCGAAATTTTGTGCTTTCTTTGTTTTTTGAGGGTATGTTCCATGTCTCCAAAGGCTATCAGGGGACACAAGATTGGTGAAAAAGAAACTAAGTCGCCCCTGAGAAAGTTCCTTCAGCAGTTCTGAACGACAGAGTTGAGATAGGTGAAATTCGGAACTATTGTTAGATACGGGACCATTTCCTGAGCCTCCTTCGAGTTCACCAGACTACATTGAATCGCGTCGCAGCTAATTAAAGAGCGCAGAAGCACATCTACCCCGTTCCCGAGGCGCGGCACGTGCAAACGAGTTGGCGTCCCCCACCTCGTGCGCCGCAGGTGGAGCTATTCACTGCTTGACTCTTCCCGAAAGTGTAGCGAAAGCCTGGCACTGTTCCAGGTAACGTGGGTCCCGAGGGAAGACAGCTGTAATGCACCGTGAAGCCCTGGCAGCAATTCCCCCATCTTCCTTTGTGAAGGCAGTTGCAGACCGGGAAGGCAATACCGCAGACAAATAATTTGAAGCCAAAGGAGTGACCCTCTGAGCCGAATGTGACGTACACTCGCACGGGCACCTACCATTGGCCGAAAATGACTCCACCTGAGCGGGCTCGCCGATTGGCTGAACGTGACGCGACTTCGAGACACTGAAGGGGTTAAAAGCCAGAGACCGGGAGCAGCAAGGGAGCATTCCTTCATTCCTCTCTTTTGAGCTTCTTGCCACGGGCCACAGCGTCAGAGTTGCTGCCGGCCCGTAATGACTTTATGACTGTTAATTTCTTTGTACCCTCACTGTAAATAATGTAAATAAACCTCCAGTTTTCATCTCAAAGTCCTCCTCGGCCAACTCCCGCACCCAACGGCAAGATAGAAAAATCTGGGGGACAGCAATTGGGATTGTCCTCCAGATCCAACACTATTTCACCGATGATGGGTGGGCCGCGCTCACTGCAACAATTACTCAGAAGCGTAATCGTAGATTGTGGACATGTAGTGCATGTCGGCAGAGGGTTCATGATAACGCCATTGGGTGTGACGCGTGCCTGAAGTGGCTGCACCTTAAATGTGTGTCGCATCTACGCCAAAAATTAAGGTGTGGTCTTGTCGGAATTGTGCAAAATTTTCTCAATATGAGCATGTTCAAATTACGCTAATCAAAGTCCCATTACCATTTCTTTTTGTTTTCTATAGAATTTTATATGTGATGGGCAAATATGTTGACACAAAGGAATAACTCTTACCTCTGCATGAGACGCTCTAGTTTTCTTGGGAAAACATTTTATATGAGAAGAAATGGAGCATGCTATTTTTGCTATTTCGCAAAGTTCCAAGTCTGGGGCCCTCCTGCATGCAATTTTTGTCATGCTTGTGTATTTTCTCATGTAAGCCTGACAACTTGTATTGTTTCAAACGTACACTATATTTCTTTTGTTGTCTTCTTATTCTGGGAAAAATTCCTAAACATTTCTCCACGAGCTACGCGCTATGAAGAAGCCACTTTTCAGCCTAACCTTCACGCAAGATGTATCGAGATTTGATCACTGATCGCTGAGAAAATATTCATGCGCAACAAAAATGTATCGTCTATGCCGGAGGGCCCCAAACATGGAACTTAGCGAAATCGCAAAAACGCTATAATATTCACCACCTTTTGTCGTATACGATCATAGTCATGGAACCTCGATTACCATTCTTATATATCAACATGTCCATATATATGTTCGTATTTTTGTCATATGTCAATGTGGTGACCCAGTCTCTGTAGTGCAGATTTTAAAGTGCTGGACCCCGTCACTGTAGTCACTACCTAAAGGTTATTCTATTAACAGCAAGGAATTAGTTGCACTGATTTTTCAGTAACCAACTTTGTGTGCCTTCACTGGCCAAGCTAAGCAGTGTTAGGCCTACGAGCCATGAAATCAATTGAATTCAGAATCGGCGGCATCTAATGAATTGATCTTCTCAACACACGCTAGTTGAGAGAGGTAACTCCAGCCACTTCTAGCTTGCGAACTTCATGCGTTACCACGAATTGAGCCCAGTTTGGTGCTAGGTTAGAGCAGTCGCTTCAATGGGTGCTGCCATCTTTGTTGATGAAAATCTTTTGGGGCAGCTTTTCGGTGCTCCCGCTAAATCCGTGAAATAGTGTGCCTGACGCAAAACCCAAACATAGTTGCTTCGGCCCTATTTCTTTGGGGCCCTATTCTAAAACTCTCTTTTGTTTTGCAATTAAATTGTTTGCTTTTGTAGTTTGATTTGCTGTTACAAAATGAAAGCTAAACTAGAGTATTATATGACAATCATCTGATGCGGCGTTCTCCAGTTGTAGGCCGTCATAACACTGAGTTCAAGGTGGTTATAATTTCCTTTTTGGGGGGGGGGGGGTCTTCATTGTGGCATTGTTAGCTTGACTCAAGACAGTGGCCATTAATAGCTGTAATAAAACAACCGAATTCTATCTTCTCAAATAATAGAATGTTGTTATATCAGTCATTTGCATAATCGTGCAATTGCAATAAACGATAACTCATTGACTGTTTGCATATCACAGTGAATAAAAAAACGTAGTTGTATATACGTAGAATTTGTGATGCATTCTGCAATAACTTGCTAATTCAGCTTTGTTTACAGAAATTGTTTTCCGAACCAGTGCAAGATTCAAAGAGAATGCAATATTTATGAACTTGTGCAAAAATATTACCAGAGTAGGTGGAATGCAAAAGAAACCTGCTCAAACCCCCCCCCAAGAAAGTGCTGAAAAAGACTGTCTGGCTCAGTGCCAGTGCCCGTTGTTAGGGTTGGCGTCTGACACCACGTGGCGACAGGTCATTCACCCGACCTATTCTGAACCGGAGACCACGTGCACCGGAAGGGTCATTCACCCAACCTTCTCTGAACCGGAGCCCACGTGCACTGGAGGGGTCATTCACCCGACCTTCTCCCCGGATTCGTCAATGAGAGGATCGACCTCTCCTTCCCGTGCTTGGTATTGCAGGAGGAGGGGCCCTCTCTCTGTGCCTGTCACGTGTCATCAATGGAAGCAAGATCCCGCCCCCACTTGTAGAGAGCTATTTAAGGGGCTCCGAAATGTACTTTGATATACTTCTTACTTGAGACTTCATACTTCATGCTTTTCTTATTTTCTTCAACTACCTTTGAATAAACAGTGCAAGTTTCGCACTAGCAAATCGTCTCTCCCCTGCTTGGTCGCCATAATCTACCGGATGCCTGCAGCCCGCCGACAACGCCACGCTACCCAATAAGTAATGTCGGTCGAGCTTCGATAGGCAGGCGTCACTACTTCTCGGCAGCAGTACGGTACGCTACCCTGGAGTACGCAACACCGTTCAATAACAGTGTGTGCTAGTTTCAAGTAAATAGAAATGTTCTGTGCTTTGCGTGCACAAGTGAAGCATCAGAGGGCAATATATATAAATAGAATCCAGTAAGTGCTTTTCATTAGCAGGAAATCGGGCCAAATAGTTCAGTGGAACGCTGCCATGTGCATTTCAATGTGTGCTGTAACGTGGATGTAACGTGTATGTGTGGCCTCAAATTTAGCACACATTGCATGGCAAAGTTCTGCAGAGGTTACAAAGGTTGGTGAAATTGCATTACTGCATCTATTCAAATCAATTGCTGCTGATCGATATTTGAATTGTAAATTTTAGCACGTTGACATTGTTGTATACCTATTATCAGTATACAATTTCATGTTCACATCTTCAAATAAAACTTCGAAACTTAAAAGCACGAAAAATTATCCCATTTCTAGCTGTAAGGAAAGAGTTAACCTTGCATGTATGCCACAGCACCTTTATGTGCAAATAGTTTCTACATATATTTGCTCCATATGCGTTCTCTCCATAACAATATCTTATTATTGCTTCAACCTGCAGATCATGTGTGGAATTGATGCTTACAATTGTGTACCACTGTATGTGGTGGTGCCTTTGAATTGAATAAGTCGCGTACATTAACTTCACCCGACCCCAACAAAACCCTAGTGATGCAACAACTATTAAAGTCTGTTCTTATTGTTAACCGGCCTGTAACGATTTTGAAAAGTACTTGCCTGATCAAGTTGCACGGGCACTTGCTTGCATCAGCACTTCCCTCTACCTGGGTAGAGAAGTCCATTTCTCTAGTCCATTCATATAAGAGCACCTTTTGTTTTCCTAAATACAGATACAGGTTTAACATTGCATGGCAGTTCCTTGCATTCACTTTTCCTCCTGGATTTCCTCATCTGGTGGCATTTGAAATTTTTTGCAGTCTGTGATGATGCAGCAGTGCGTCTCGCACGGAGTGTAAATTTTCTTGGCAACAAGTGCCAGCAAAACAATTACATGCTTGTAGGTGTGGGCAAGTATTCGAAGTTGCAAATACGAATCTAATATACCACACTGACTATTCGTATTTGAAAATGAGCTTTTCGGTATTTTCGAATATTTGAATCTAATCAAATATTTTGCAACAGAATAATGCGTCTGGTTACCATTCTGATCATTTGCAATACTTTGTTCTGCAGACAGAAGCGTTCCGACTAGTTTTCAAAGCAATGTAGAACTAAATTGGGCGATGCAAGCTTTGTTTTTGGTTTTGTGATGGAAGCCTATGTGGCAACCTGCGATTTCTGCTTGTAGTCTTTCAGTCTAGTCATGTCGCAGTTATATCTTTTACACTACAACCTGTGATGTCTTCCTTGCAATGGAAGCACAAAAGCATTCTCCTTTTCACACTTGTATATATATTTTTTTGACAACTATTTGTTTCGCATTCTTGGAAAGCTAGTCGTATAGCATGCAGCCATTCTTTTTTTGGAATGCTTGTTTGAAATCGTGTTCTGAAGTTTAGAGGACAGCCTTCCAGTTTTTTAAGGACAATTATATTGTGTATAAAGCTGATCCTTTGTTTCTGATCATTAGCTGTCTTTTTTGCACTAGTCGGTACAGGTGTGGTACTTAATTGCACCTGCATTCGACTATTACTTACTATTTGCCCACTTCTGCATGCTTGGCATATAGATTGCTTGCATTTAGCTTTGTTATACCAGATTATCTTCACTTATCATTTCTGGTTAACTTTGAAAGTGATGCTTTGAACTTTGAAAGTGAAAGACTCAATGCCAGTGTCCACTGGCATTGAGTCTGAAGTGGTTAATGAGCATTCAGACTAAAACATAACTATTTTTGGAAGTCCTCATTTGTATCCTTGGAGTTGTTGACCATATAAAAGGTGCATTTTCACTATGCAGCACCTGCCACATTCCCTTGAGCAAAATTAAGAGTGAAAAGTCGGATTTCAAGGGGTGTCATGTGGTGGTCAACATAGGTACTGCTGATGGGTGATGCATCGTCCCAGTTTCTGGACTTGAGGACTGGAAAGATAAATGTAACTAATGAGCAGTAAATGCACATACCCAATGGGAACTTATTGGGACTGGTGTTTCAGTTTCATAACAAGCCAACAAAGACAGCATAGGGGAAATTGCGAGTTCTTATTATTGGAATTAAATAACTAAATTAATGGAAATGAAAGCCGATGAAAAAGCAACTGGCCGCAGGTGGGGCACGAACCCATGTCCTTGCATTACGTGTGCGATGCTCTTGCCAAATGAGCTATCGCAGCGCCATTTTCCCATCCACTTTCCAGGGTATTTGTTTATCTACTAAAACTAAACCTGGGAGTATTAGCCAGTGCCAGCACTCGTGGTCCAGGCCGTGAGTGGTGGCGCTCCCAGGTTTGGTTCTAGTATATAAACATAAATACCCCAGAAAATGGATGAGAAAACAGCACCATAGTAGCTCAACTGGTAAGAGCACCGCACATGTAATGCGAAGACCCACATGCCCCACCTGCGGCCAATTTTTTCATCTAGTTTCATTTCTGTTAATTTATCGTTTTTTACATTCAATTAACAAGTACATGCCCCTATGCTGTCCTTGGTGTCTTTGTTTGTTGGCTTCTTATGATATGACTAATAAAAATCGGGCCATCTGTTTCCTTTCTTCTTGTTCAGTGCAAGAGCCAGGAAGACATAACTGGAATATATTAACGAGGTTCTACTATAATTCGAGTCTTCTGTACAAGGCTTGGTGCATGGCAGTTGGGAACTTGAAAACTGTGGAACTCTTTTGAAGGACCCTTTGAGGGATTTTAAGATCTCTTGTGACGTTACTGCATTTGACTTTGCTAGTTCTTATTTAGGCTACTATTGTTGAAGCATAGGATGGAATTATGACACAGGACAGAAATAGATGTAGATTACTGGGAGAGGCATTAATTCTGCAGCAGATGTAGATAGGTTGATAAAGCTCTTTGTTGCACAATTTCGATGTTCTTGCAAATATTGTTACATGATGGAGGCTTATTGACTAAAGCCATTACTTCCTATAAAAAGCCTACGTTGATTATGAGTGTTTGCTTGTACTTCTTTGCTGCCTTTTCTCAAAACTCTGGAAATTATGCTATTCAGAAAGCTTGTTCGCGCACAGGCACTCTTAACTGATGCCTAGACAGCTCATAACGCAAGCCATTTATAAGTTTCTTTTTTCCACTATCGCAGAAACTGGCTGTGATGCACCCACTGTGGCAGAAGGATTCTTCAAAGAGGTGCAGTAGTGTTTGTTTGTATAAAGGCTGTTCCAGACAGATTTCAACACTCGGGCCTCCTTGCACTCACTTCATAGATGCTGATTGCTGTTTTCCTTCATGTTTTGTTAGCTCGCAATTCCTTATTTTCTACTCTCCTTGGCTTCCTGTTCAATGTCTGATTGTCATGTTCCTTTAAAAATGGTTGCATGCTGTGGTCTTCAATAGGGTAAAAAAAAGTAATGCTTGTGTGTGAATGTATACGACTCGCTAGGGTTGGACGTTATGCAGACTTTCCCATTAAAGTAGTTTTTAAAAGAGCCATGCAACAATTATTGAACATTGTAAACTTGTCCAGTTGCTAGGTCATGTCATAAAAATGTTACCCTAACATTGTACCATTGCACATATATGAAGAAAATAAACTTTTGCTGACAAGATGTCATATCTTTAGCATTATCCTTTACGTTACAGGTTCACATACACTTGTAATAAATGGCTTGACTGGATCCCCTTGGATTAACTAGTAGAGCCTAGAGCCATGTACAAAGCAAAAAATGAGCAGTGCAGCAGAGAAAGCTAATAAGGGAAAAGGCAGAGCAGTGAATGGGCATAAAAGTTCAGCGGCGATTTTGCGGTAAATGTGAGAGGAATGCATTAAAGCACTACATCACACCTATTTGAAGTCCTGGATCCATGATTTAAACTGCATTCACTACATTGTAAAGGGTTGTTCAGGAGCTTACTCTACACACATCCTGCCTCTTTGAGGGGCAGTGTGTCTGGTATGTGTGGTGTGTGTGTGTGTAGTGGATTTTTTAAATTGCCCAAACATATTTGGCAAGATGAGCAGAACTTCGCAGTTATCTTTGATTTATTTACCCAACAGTTTTGGTAGGTGGACCAACATTTTTCAAGGGAGGAGTCCTTAGGAGTCCAAAAATGCAGACGTTGGCTGTACAACTGATCAAGATGCTTCGAATGGCCCAGGAGGCGAACATGTGGTGGAAGAACTAGAGCAGAAAGAACCTACGCACTGAGGAATGAACTGAAAAGGAAGCGTGCCGCGGCTTCTTTGAAGGAGCTTGAGCTTAAGAAAAACTGTGTTGGCCGACGCAGAGATGCAGATGTTCCTCATCCAAAACAAAATTCTTTAAAGCAGTCAAACCCAACACTGAGGCGTTGTGTGCGGGTTGAGAGTATGTCAGGACAGTTGAGGTTGCCTTGCCAGCTGTGGTTGACTTGCCATCTCACTTGTGACAAAGTTTGGGCATCTCACCAATGAGCTTGCTATCAGTTGATAGAAATAGCTCATATTCGAAAATATTTGCTTCTGTATGCATCTATATTTTATTCGTATTTGAGAATGTTCGAATTGATTTGCAATGTGTTCTAAAATTTTTTTTTTCGAACATATCTTATTCACTATGCCTTTTACTAACCCCTCCCTTCAGTTTTCTTTTTGCATAAAGTAAACGCTACTCCTTATTATTAGAACTAAATTAAGTCGTCTTTCATTTTTAACATGCTTAACTAGGGTGACGGCAGCGGGCGACGTCTTGAAATAAAACAGTTCTGTGTCGCTCAGGGAATTTTGCAAAGGCACTTGGGGAAAACCTGGAAAACTCTGGGAATTTGGAAATGTCTAGTTGGCAGACACCCTGCATTAGTGTGGCTGTTTCCAGTACATTCATTCACCAATAGGCTGAGGGATTTTCAGTTTTTGTTGTTGTGATGATGCTCTGTCATGTTGTTCCAGAATTCCCAAGCTCAAATGGGTTCAGCACCATTTTCTTGCAGTTTTATCACATAACAGACCATGAAGCAACCAGCTGTGCACTCAGGTTTCACTGCACAAAACCTAATGGGCTCTCCAATGAATGGCAACAATTTTGTCCATGTTTGCATCTTCAGTCTGCTCGGTCCTCTAGAGAATGCCTCTGTACCAGACATCGACACCCTCGCGGAGCCTTCCTCACCCAAACTAGGCTCGCGGGACGGGCAGATGGTCTATTTGAAATTGTAGGAAAGGGAAGGTAAGAGGATAGTAGCCTTTTCAGGGTGAGAGAAGGTGGGTAAAGCTTTTTGCGCAGAGCGTGAGGGAGGGCGGTCAAATTTTTCAATGTGCGGGTGAAGTGAGGATGGTACAAATGAGGGTACAAACAAATGAGGGCACTTGCTCACCACTGCTCTGTACACAGCACTAGTCTGGTGCTGATTGACTACTCATCTATCCATCTGGCTGGTCCTTTTTGTTATGTCTTGTGTTACTTACAGCACCACTCCGATCACTGACTGAAGGCCCTGTAACATTCAGCAACCAGTAAAATTCATGATCTTGCTTGATCTACCAAAGGTTATAACAATCCTACTGGTTCTTAAACATGGCTACAGTGCAAGTTTCAATGTTCCCTTTGTAGTATTGAGGTGGTGCATATTTGTGTAGCTCAAGAGTTGCTATGTGGCAATCTTGCAGCTGTTGTATAATTTTCAATGAAGGTGTTCTGAATTTAGTAACGCACATATCCATTTTTTTGTGCTTACAAGGTGGCACAGTTCAGTCCTAAAAGTACTGTTTAGAATACTTTTCTCTTCTGGTATAGATCATGGAAACCACTGACACCATTATCTCATGGCCGACGAAGCTGAAGGCTGGTGCAAAATCAAAAAAAGGTGAGCACTAAAACATGTTAACTACACATTAAAATAAAAGCATATGCAGTTCTATTTGAACTTAAACTGCGACAGATCAAGTTTCAATTTTTATGAGAGCATAAACGAAAACCTGATGTATTGAGATTTCCCCAGAATAATCATCGGTCATCTGTTATTTCAGGCATGCGGAAACATGTTGCATCATTCTAAATGCAAGCAGTGCACAATGGTATACTGTCACAATGGAACGAAATGCAAAAAGCCTAGCACATGGCTTCTCGTAAATGCTGTGCCATCTAGCAGCAGTCGCGGTGAACTGCTGCCCATGTACAGTTGCAGTGTTTGCAGCTTCGTGTACTGCTCGCATTTTCTCGATAGTCGCTCACCTTCTGAGAATTTCAATATCATGCCTTTGGAGTGCTGCAAGACTGCTTCCCTACAATTCTCATCAGTAGATGAGAGGTCTTTTTGCTTCTCATGCAAGATGGTGTTGAGCTACCGACGAGCATTATAGTAAAGCAAAGGCTTGCAGAGCTCCAACAGTACTATATCGAAATTCTGATAGTGAGTGATGATTGAGAAAATGTGAGCAGGTCACGAACCCTGTAACTTAAATGCGCATGTGCAGTTTACTGCGAGCATGATTAGATCAGATGGCATGGCGTGTATTGAAAGCCACGTGCTGCGCTGTTTTTTTTCAATACAAGCTGCGTGATAGGTACCCAGTGGCTTCCTTTAGTGTGTTGCATATAATGATTGCATCTGGTTCTTCCATGACCTAAGCAACCTGCAGTGCTACAGAAATAACACAGGTGCTTTTATATAAGAATTGAATACAAGGTGTTACTAACCCTAATTGCAGTGGCTCGTGTATATGCAATTTTGTGGCTGAGCACGAGTCCACGGGTCACTTTGCCATGATGGCCGCATTCCAATATTAGTAAATGGAAAAACACTTCTGTACATGGTGCACGTCAAAGAACTGCAAGTGGTAAAACTATAATCCAGAGCCTTCCACTGTGCTTCCCTTAGCCCTTGTGCTGCTTTGTGATGTCAAAAATGTTCCATAAATCAATATATTCTTTCAAAATTGTTGATTCTACTTGAATTCTGTAGGCCATATTTATTTATGATATCGTATGTCTAGCATAAGCTTGTAAACTTCATTGTCAGACAATAATTTGTTACCTTATGTTGATCATATCATGGATGCGTGGTGGCATTGACAAAGCTTCTGTTGCTACACCAGGGCTGGCCCACTGTCGTGGCTTATCGGCAATGGCTTTGCACTCGTAAGCACGAGGTCGTAGGATCAAATCTCTGCCATGGCGGCCGCATTTCAATGTGGGCGGAATGCAAAAATTACAGAACCTATCTCTCTCGATGACTGTTGATGGTAATGCTATTAGCATTTGAGCAGTGTAGCGACCCACCATATTGATAATGTGACGTTTGCTTAATATCTGTAATGGCCATTCCGCTATGTTCCTTGCTTCGGCTATATACGATACACTGTCTCCGGTATCGGTTGACATTGCTTTGGTACTCGCTTGGCAAATTTGCCAATTACCAGGATGGCACGACTGCTGTACGATGAAGTGCTGACAATGGAAAGACTAAGACGGAATGACATTGTTGGCATGAGATGACTATCCTGTAATGATGTTATCAGGACAGTGTGAAGGACGCCAGCATGAAAGAAATGGGACAACGACCACTGTATGACGAAAATGGTGCAGCTACGACGATATGACAATCGCATTATAAAAACTGAAATGACGATTGCACAACTGTGATGGAATAACGGTATGACGATGTGTGCATGAGAGTGACTGTCTGAGAGCACAACGTTGGCGTGGCAATGGCGGCATAATCATGATTAAATGAGTGTGATTATGATATAATGAAGACGGACTGACTGCAATGGTTTGGGCATTTTCATAAATTTTGAAATGTCAAACGACAGTGTGACGGCGGGCAGTGACTACAGCGACGGGGCCCGGTACCTTAACATCTGCACTACAGCGACGGGGCCCGGTACTTTAACATCCGCACTACAGTGACGGGGCCCGTCACCTTAACAACACTGAAGCGACGGGGCCGTCGCTATACGATGTCGGTATCGGGGGCGAGGACTTACCGAGTCGCCCTCTGTTGGAAGCGCCTTACATGCGTACGCGTAGTCTGAGGGATAACTCGGTGCGCTCCGCATAGGTTTGGCTATCGGCGCTAAATAAAGATACTACACGGCAGCCCTCCTGAGCATTTTTGCAAGTACTCTCGAAATGACAGAAGTATTTTACCTTTAAAATAATAATGTTAAAAAAATGATGGGGTTTCACGTGGCAAAAAAAATAATAATAATAATGTTGGAAAAACAGAAAGCACACAATGGTTTACAGACGCTATCTCTTTACCTACTACGTACGGTAAGCTGGGACACTGTGCGCGGTCGCCGCGATAGATTCCCCCGAACCGGTTTGCGTGAAACATAGGCAATCGCCGAGAGAAAACTATGCGAAATATGTTCTTGTTGTGGGCTGTCTGTCTGTGTAACCAAATGTAGCATAACAGAATGAAGCTTCAATGCAGCGATCGCATGGGTTCGCGGTGACAGACTTCGCGTCTGCATGCATGTCCTCGCACAATGTTTCGCTTTCGTTTCGAGCGCGTTTTCGCACCGTGCCGTGAGCTTTATGCCGCAGCATACGAGCATCACGGCGACTTGTGGTGTGCCGTCGCGATGATTCAGTCTTTTTCTTTTTCTTCTGAAGTCTTGGAAGCTTCAATATCATCATTTCTCAAATTTAATCGAACTGCATGTTTATCGGTCGTCTAAGCAAGCAATTACCCGCTGCTTCTTTCTTAATCCAGTACAATATTCATTGTCTAGTGCTACACAAGCATGAACGTATGCCATGCCTTTCTTAATGTTTTTTTACTGTTCCCCTTCCATTACAGTAAACTTTCTTTCTTTTTTACCCGCCGTGGTTGCTCAGTGGCTATGGTGTTGGGCTGCTGAGCACGAGGTCGCGGCATCGAATCCCGGTCACGGCGGCTGCATTTCGATGGGGGCGAAATGCGAAAACACCCGTGTGCTTAGATTTAGGTGCACGTTAAAGAACCCCAGGTGGTCAAAATTTCCGGAGTCCTCCACTACGGCGTGCCTCATAATCAGAAAGTGGTGTTGGCACGTAAAACCCCAAATATTATTATTCCTTTCTCTTTCTTTATTATAATCATCATAGGTGTTACAGTGCATACGCAAAAGATTGTTAGAACAAATAGCCGCAAGCTAGTGGATGGGTCCAGATGCGAAATATAATAGACATGCGGTACAAGCATAGGAGGATCAATACAGAGGATGAAAGCAACACATTAGCACATTAACAGAAAAGAGTTTTTTACTACAGCATACATAAAAATTATCACCAGTTACATAAATTATCGAACCGCAAAGAACAGAACGCCAAGCATGAATACAGGTACCAAATGAGTGGTTTGTAGCCAATAAATAAGATTTCAGTGCTCTGCCGAAATTTTTTCTTTTATTTTGGTGGGTATGTTGTTCAATGCCTTCACTCAAATTCAAGTAGTCTTTTTTCCACATACATTATGTACAGGAGGCAGTTTGACATTTCCAGCGGCAGTACTTTTGGTAGAACGTGAAAAAAAATATGGGCACACGGAAAGGATGATTGCGTTTCACAATATTGTTTAAATGATAGATAGCTATTTTACACCCACACATAAAATCGAATGGCAATATGTTTAGTTGATTGAACAGTGGCCTGCTGTGTGTATCGGTGCTTGAGTGCGCCATTATTCTTAATGCCCGCTTTTGTATGCAACCAAATGGAGCATAAGAGAATGAAGCTTCAATGCAGCGATCGCACGGGTTCGCGGTGACCGACTGCGCGTCTGCATGCATGCCCGCGTTCTGCTTTCGCTGCAAGCGCGTTTTTGCACCGTGCCGTGAACTTTATGCCGCAGCATATGAGCATTTGACAGTACGCAAGCAACTATTGTTGCGTGGACGTTATCATACAGTATCTGTCATCAATCTGTTAATAGACCAAAGCTTCATGACAGTCGGGCAACGCGCGCGGGCGAGCGTCTCAGTGCGCACTTTCTGCTATTCATCGAACATCGCAGCCCGACGTCGTATCGCAAATCTTCCTCGGGGAAGTGCTTGCTGCACAACAGAGTTGTAGCCAATGGCTGCTTGCCGGTTCTAAGTTTCGCGATCAAAGCTTCACGCAGCTTTTTGTGTGTCTGAAGGCTGACACCGGGCTCCGTTGTGTACGTCCAGCACTGCGGCACCGAGCAGTAGCCTACCATGTTGGGCGCCTTGAAAGGCAGCCACTACCTATTATGGTATTTTCAAGTGTTGTCAAGCACACACCTGAAGCGGGAAAACCTCCCCACTAAATCAGAACCGCAGCCGCAAGTGGAGACCTTAAACTTTCGTTTTCAGCTCGCTTCGGCGCTTCCGAAGCAGTCGACGCGGCGACTGTGTCCACATGATGCTTCATACCACATCACGTGCAGACGGCGGCGCCAGCTCTCCCAGTGGTGGAGCTCGCCCCCAATAGTGACGGGCCTCTTCAGAGCACGTGCTTGACCAGTCACAACGGACACCTCTTCCCTACACGTGTTTCGCCAGTCAGAAGAGCAATCTGTTACTGCACATGTGTCGTTAGTCAGTCGTTTTTTCTTTCGTTCTTTCTTTGTTCCTCCACCTTTCCACACACTTTGTGGCGATGAAGAAATTACGGCCACTGACCAAGTCAAGGTGAAAAAACACACATAGACATTTCGGGACCCGTACGGGTTCCTTGATCACACTCTTTGATCACACTCCTTGATCACACACAGTGTGATCAAGGAACCCGTACGGGTCCCGAAACGTCTGTGTGTTTTTTCACCTTGACTTGGTCAGTGGCCGTAATTTCTTCATCATCATGTTACCTGACCAGACGAACTTTCGTCGAACTCTTGACTACACTTTGTGGCAGTTGCCACGGCCGTATTACGGGGCCATAATAATCATCATAATAATAATCAATGCATTCCGTTACTGCACGGAAGTTGCTGACATCGTGAAATTCACATGGTGCTGTGGACAGCACTGGAATAAAATCTCGCGGTCCGTGAAGTGCTCGGCATCCCCATAGGCTCCAGCACGGAGAAGCTCATGCAACTGGGGGTCCACAATACCTTCAATGAGGTTGTCGAGTCACAGAAGTCGGTCCAGGTAGTAAGGCTCGCTTCCTCGCCTGCGGGGAGGCGGATCCTGGAGGCGCTGGACTTTAATCCACTGCCGTCAGGGAAAGGCGGTGCGCGCTCGACGCGGGAGGCCGGCACGCTCTCGCCGTTCCCGCGCAACATGCACCCGCAACACAATGTAGGCCGCTGTTCTTGGATCTGTTGGCGCGGCGATCCATGATCGGTCGCGTTGGTCGACGTCGCCCAATACGGTTAGTCCGACCGGTTCGCGGTGGCCGTGGTGGATCACAGCGTCCATGCGGGGCTCGTCCCCGACACTGGCGGAACAGATTGCGGTGGCCCTCGCCCTCCGGGACGAAAGCAGACTGCAGGTCTACACGGATTCCCGGGCGGCGGTCAGGGCCTTCGCCGCGGGTTCGGTCTCGAGGGAGGCACGTCGCCCCCCACGTCATCACTTGGTTCCCGGCCCACATGGGCAGCCTCGGGTCTACCCTGTCGTTGCCAACGCCAACGAGCTGGCACACGCCTGCGCGCCCGAACTCTCCCACCGCGCCGGGGAAACGCCGCTCGCAGGCGCGGACGCAGGGCTCCACAAGGGCTCCACACGTTGAACGAGATTACAATGCACTATCGACAGGAGGGTCTATCCCCCGCACCACGCCAGGACTCGTTCAAGCCCGATTGTCCGGAATGTGGCGATCCATTCTGAACTTTAGAACACATGCTCTTGTGGTGCCCCTCGTTACGGGACCACGATCACCTCATGACGGAAGAAGAGTGTGATGAGGCGGTCAGGCACGGGCTGCCCGTCCCAACGTGGGAGCAGCTCGCGGCTGCTCCTCCCTCGTAAGGGGGTTTCGGAGTCGCTCCTCAGGACCTTAATAAAGTTCAGTGCCTGTCGTGAAGTGCTCGAAGTTGTTTGCACAAAATGTTTGAAAGAAGTGTGGCCATTGACGTCGCTACAGCGTCACTGTGGTTAAGGGGCCGGGCCCCGTCACTGTAGTCACTGCCTAAATTGCCGTGACAGCGGCATGACGAGTCTCTGGACTAAGCTGGAGCGACGACGATAGAACGATCACAACTACATGATGACGTTACGGCAACAAATGCCTGACGGCGTTGCCCTGTCATCATCAAAAGTCGGATTACAAAACTTGAATTACTATGATGCAATGAATATGACTGCATCATGGCCACGAGCACATATCTATTCGCTCAAGCTATTGGACGACCTAGGCCACTTGGTTTGTGTAGTAGGCCTGACTGCATAAGTTGGATGACTAAGCTGGAATGACAATGGAATCGCCATGATGGCATTGTGATCACGATTATACCCAGTTGCCCCAGCTGGAAGACAACTTGGGCTGCTGCGTTGTCATAAGAGGCTAGATATAGACTCCAACGAAATTAGCATTCTTTGCCTACTTCAGGTGTTTAAAGTGCCTGTGTACCATGAATTGGGTGCACGGCATGCTTCACAATCAAATCTGTTTCGGCACGTAAAATGCCAGGATTTTTTCTTTTTTTTTTTTTGAGGGTCGCACAACTCGATACCAGTGAGGGCCACAACCAACTTCTCTGGGAGCCACATTGACTGTACTTTAGTCGGAAAGGTTGAATCTTTTCAATGCAGAAAGGCAGTTGGTTTGGTGACATTCATTGCTGTGCTCAGCATGTTTCGTAATGTCTCATTAGTGATTGAAGACTGAAGGCAGTTATTGTTCGGAGTTATCAGAGAAAATATCTGTTGACAGATGTAGGCGCTTCAGATCGGAAACACCAGTTTTAAGGTGTTGCAATCTACGTTTCAGTGTTCGTTTTTATCAAGGCTCCTCTGCAACAGAGGGGTGGGCTACTCTCTGCAAATCTTTTAGTTCCAGTGAACAGTGCAGGTCGATGCAGCTCTAGCTGTGCTGTATAGTCGGTCTTCCAGCATCGCCAGGAAAGGTTCACTAAGGCGATTGCTCAGTTTCTTATCTTTGAATCTGTCCACCAGCTTTTGGTCATGTTATTGTGAGCTCCTGAAGATATGTCAATGAAGAGCATGTTACTTTTATCAACCTAGTAGAAAGCCAGAATAACATGCCTGACCTTTAGTCCCTTTGCACTACATTGCGAGCAAATATTTAAAGCAAAACAAAAGCCAAATGCACCAAACAAAAGCGTCTGTTTGGTGGCACTATTAGCAGGCACTATTATGCAGGCAGGCACTATTATGTGCTATCACTTGGTGGAAATGTATTGAGAAAACACATGTTCGATTCAATTGTGGATGATGCACCAATAATGCAATCTTGGAGTTATTAACTTAATGACTGTTTGGTAGTCCTGTGCCTCTCTTATGAACTCCCAACCAGATTTTATGCTTCCACACTTTGTTTTAGTGTGCCTATTGCCGCAAATGAATTATGTGCATTGCTTTTAGCGACAGAAGTGTAGTTTTTCTCATAACATGAGCATACTTTGATTGCCGCAAGAACACGCCATACAAGTCCCAACTGGACTGCAGGCTATTCAGTTGAGCTCGTTGGCTCTATGTTACCTGCAAGCTACGTTGTGCAGCCCTGTTCTTCACTTTTCCCCCTGTAAGCATTGTCCACGACTCCTTGACCAAGGCAGAGTGTTGTGACCAGCAGCGCAGTTAGTTTGCCGTCCTTTTAATGGAAGTCTTGGGCACATATGCAGTCGCTTGGCACAAGGGATGGCCTTATCACTGCAGGCAAAATTTAGCAGCCCCTAACCAAACTAATATTTCTCTAAATTTCTATTGGTGTGCAATACATTTTGCGTCATGTTTAAATATAAATGAAGCAATTTCATACAAGTTTTTCCTAGAATATTGTTACCAGTGATTTTTTATGCAATCTGTTTTGAACTCGGGCATAAGATTGGCACAGAACCATGAGATAAAAGAAACACTACAGTAGACTCTCATGAAAATGAACTTGAAGGGACTGAAGATATGTTCATTAAAATAAGTGTCTTAAAAGAAATGATAAACAAAACTAACTGAATGTCCGTGCCACAGAATAAAGCAAGCTCTAAAGGTAGATGTAAAAAGCTATTGGATTTTTATCATGTACATTGCCCAGCTTTATGCACTTTAAAGTATAGTAATTGTTGTTTCGGTGACAGTGTACAGGTTTACAGCACTGGCAAAGCTATGTAACCTAGCTTGCTTGAATTGAGTGTTTTTATGTTCAAAAGAATATTGCACCAAGTATTCATGGCATTTTTAGCTGTATCATGTGGGAACAACACTGGGCAGTGTCCTCCCCATAATTACCAGCCTACTGAGGCACTTCAAGGGCCTATATTGTTTCTGTGGTAACAACCTTGCATGTTTCCACACATTTGATACCTTTATGAGCTATGCCAGTGTCTGCAAAATCTCTAAGTCTGCAAATTCGCGCCTCTTGTTGAGTCGAGTAACAGGTGTCGGTGGCTACTGCGCAAGTTTGGCTAACTGAATAAGTAGTTTGTGTTAAGTGGATTTGTTTTTCAATTGGTCTATGGAAAGCCAAAAAAAAACCCAACCACATGTTCGCACATTATTCCTCACATATAAAAAGTTGGCCCAACTAGTTTTCTTAACAGATGTCTACTGCAGTTACATTGCCAAAACACGCTATGCTGCTTTTGAATTGTCAAATTATTTTCTTCTCCTGCGTTTGTTCACAATAAAACTTTGTATAACAAAATATCGCAGGTTTCTCTGCCCAAACAAAAGATACCAGTGTAGTATGCTTTGCTAGAAATCTGTTAATGCACAATGTCACAGCACAAACTAGAGCATGATGTCATAGAGAATCTTACGAGACTAATATTTAGTGTACTTTATAACATTTCAATCAATTGGCAGCAATTCCAGCAAACACACATGCTGTTATGCACAATGTTCAGAATACTCCACCAGGTTCTTCAAAAACTTCTTGCAGTGTTTGAGGCACATTGGCTTTATGTGCTAAATGCACAAAATGGACATACTGCCTGTGTGTTCTGGCAGTCAATTTAAGCACTCTTAGCCTGGAGTACTTCAGTAGTTCCTGACACCCAATGACCTGTTCTCGTACTGCTATACTCGTGCAGAATTTCACCATTGCACTTGAGAAAGCTGGACATGGAGTGCCATTTCCAGCATGAGGTATGTGAGGAACATGTTACCTGTTCTGATGGCTGTGTGGCTGATGCAGCCTGCTGCTGAACATGCGTTTCTGGGCTCAATTCCCAGCCTCAGCAGCTGCACTATTATCAGTATGCTTATATCCACTACAGGATGAAGGCCTCATCCCTGATCTCTCCTGGTCTTCCATCGACTGACTCCATCCTATGCTGTAAATTTCCTAATTGCATCACTACATCTAAGCCTCTGCTGCCCTCAACTACATTTTTCATGCCTTAGCACCAATTATCTTACTGTGACTTCCTGTTATCTGTCTTGTCCAATTCTACCTCTTATCTCAACTAGAATATCAGTTTCACAAATTTGCTTGTAACACGCATTGCCATATTCCTCTCGCAATGCTGCACCAATAATTCTTTGTTCAATTGCACAATCCTTAGCTTCAGAGATCATGCATGTTTTTCAGAATTACTCACTTGGCAGCAGAAGTTACTGCTATGCAAAAACTAACTTCACCGCACTGGCATTCTTGCTTAAAGCATGTGGACAGGCATCGCACCGTACTAGATGCCACAAATACATAGAACACCACTCGTAATGCCTAGTGCAGTGATGCCAACTTTTGTTCACTGTCACTAAAATGAGACCAAAAAGTCTCTAAATTTTTGCTAAACTGTCGAGCTAATCAAAATATTGCAGGCATTTTTGAAACCAAATATATGGTAACATAGCACAACACGTCTATTGAAACACTTCACATTTGTTTAGTACCTTTGCAGGGGAGAAATAAACAATTTACCAGCGGGCTGTAGAGGACTTTCGCTTAGCTAATATATGTACAGAATGATCGATGATGCTAACTGAAATTCTGCATATACTTTCAGGTTGATTTCCCTAGTGCGGAAATGCCCTTGGTCCACATCATGCCTGAAAATTCGTTTTCAGCACTCAATAAAACTAAATTCTTCGACATACACTTTGGTCATGTTAACACTGCGATGACACTTGCGTGACCTTGCATATAGATAAAACACTTTGTTGCTGCCTATTGATCCACCTGAAAGCTCCTTGTAGTAGTGATTTAATCGAAAGCCATGGGGGCCTGAAGTGGTGCTTTCAAGCTTGCGTGAACAAGCCTACCTACGCTAATAAGTATCCAATTTTTACAGGTAATCATTCTTATTACTTGCTTAATATTATCATTCAAAAAAAAAATTAAAACCAAACATCCATCATGGAGCACAAAGCCTGCTTCTCTCGGCACAATGAACCAAAGCCTCTGCAAGTGGAAACCCCTCTTGCTTCATCATGGTCCATGACCATACAGCAAATTTTTTGGTCTGCCTACACGTAGCTCTTGAAAAATTGTTCTAGGAAGTCACTTTCGAAGCAAGTTTCTTCACTTTGAAGTCTACAGTGTCTCCAATTCTGTCAAGTCTCTAAAGAAAGCTTCCAGTTCCTAGATGGAAAGATTTGTAGCTAAAGTCTAGTGACAAAATCTCTTAAATGGCAGCACTGCTGGTGCAGCACCACAGCCATCGAAGACCACCACAGCCCAAGCTCGTGAATTGTTATCCAGACAGAGCTGGCTGTTAAGATAGCCTGGTAAAATTTGGATTTTAAATTCTAGTTATCTAGGATTTGCAGTAAACAGGTAATAAATTGTTGAGGTTTTACTCTACTGGATGTGTATAACACATATAAATGCATCCCTTTGCTTGTTACATGCAGTTTATAGCACTTTACCAGAAATGGTGTTCTGCAAGTTGTATTAATGACATCTAATCATGATGCTAGTTGCAAACTGCTGACCAATGTCTTGTTCAGTTTGATGTATGCGTTTTGCCAACTATTGGGTACATAATGCTCATTTGCTAAAATGACATTTTTGTTTGACCACTGAACATCAGAAGGGCAAGGATGCATCAGAACCTAACATGAAGCTTGGGTAACGTAAGCAGTTGCACAGCTCAGTCTGTGTGTTTCGGTATAAGACTGAGATCATAGGTTGTGTAGTACAGTTTGGTTCTATGTGTTCTGTTTCTGCACTTTAGCCATGCCATGAACATTATTGTATTTTCTTTGTCTGCCAGCGTTTGGTTTTTTTCTCTAGTGCTATACACACTTGCAGTATCCCAGCCATTCTTACGTCATGTGTTTAGCATCTAGCCTGATGAGCGCACCTTCATCAGATGTGCTCAATGCAGGCTGCACATAATGGAATTGCAATGACACTTAATTGATCTAGAACTTACTCCAAGGCTCTGTAAGGGGTCACTTACCAGCAACATCACTTAATTGAAAAATCGCTGTCTGTGCCTTGAGCATCTCTGCTACAGAGTTGTATTTTTTTTTTCTGGGCGTAAAGTTCTATCTCCGAAGTTCTTTGTTGCTTACCTGCTCGTGTCGCTTCTCATGGTGCTATGTAGTTAATACTACTTGACATGAAGAAATTCCTATTGTGACAATCCTTATTGGACCCTGTCCCTCTGTTTTTGCTTTAATTTTCAGACCCACATGTTAAAGTTCGCGGATCTCCAGATGCAGTTGGCAGAGCTCGTGAAAGCATCCTGGAAGTGCTTGACACAAAAGTATTCTTCTGATATTTTCCTTTGCTTGCATGATTAACACTGAATTGTCTTTGTTTGTGCCTTAATGGGCTATTTGTTTATGTAAATGAACCTGGAGCATACTTGTACGTGCGACTCACTCACATGCTTCAGTACATGAAATAAGAAAACTATAATTCCATTGGGCCGAATTTTGCAGTAAAACATGTCTCTGTCAATATACCAGTTTGGAAGGGTGATCAACTGGGCAAATTGGTAAAGTGTTATGGTGAAAAAGAGCACCAGCAGGGCAGAAGCATAAAAGATGACAAAACTGCTTGTCCTTTCTTTATCCCTGTCCCGTTCATGCTCGCTGCTATGACAAAGGTAGGAAGCTTTAAAAAACAGTCAGACCTGAACTTGGTTCTTGTCTCCTCGCATTTCAGAGAAACAGAGTGACCATGAAGATGGATGTGTCATTCACAGACCACTCCTACATTATTGGGAAAGGAGGACACAACATCCAACAAGTTATGGACAACACGGGCTGCCATATTCACTTCCCAGACTCCAATCGCAACAGTCAATTGGACAAGAGTAACCAGGTATCAAATGGCTGAGGCATCATTACATTTAACCAGCGTGAGTAGTTACTGAGCTGGCTTGAAATGAAATGTCCTCATGTACTCAAAAACTGTACTAATTAACTTACAGAAGCTACCATAGAAATTAATTTGAATGAAAGATATTGCTCCTGTGGGCCTTCACTTCCAATCTCTTGGAGTGTACTTCTGTTACACAGTAAGGTAATGTCATCTTGTGAGCTCGAAAGCATTGCCAGAAATATCATGCTTGGCTTGAATGGTACCTTGCAGCACAGGAATGGTGCCACAGTTCTGCTCAATTTTATTAGCCATGTTATGTACATATCAACATTCCAAAATGCTTCTTAAACTCTTGATTAACTTTCTGACAATGGCAAGAAGGTATTAAAACTTCATGCAAACAAAGAACCATTCAACGAAAACTAGTATGGTTCACTATTGAACACAAATGAGATCGGTCACAGATGTCGCACTGTGCAATGAAGTACTAAGATAAATGGCATTTTTCTTTTAAACACTTTCCATGGTCTAGATCTGGCAACTTGTGTCAACTCTGCCTGACACATGGTTTCTTTTTGGGGCCAGTGGGAGCCCCTCTCTTGCTGGTATTAGTGTCTGCTTCACATCTAATTGGCACTCGTTTAATGACTGCTAAAGTCTGTATTGCCTTTTTATTGATTTCAAATCACTTCTATCTAATGCTAATGGCCTGTTATTCAGACTACATATGCATTTGGCCTCGAGGTGAATGAGCTGCCTGGAATCCTTGTACTTTAAAGGGCCCCCTCACTAGGCCACATAGAAAATTTCAGTTACCTATACGCTGGAAGTTTAGTGCCCTCTAGAGAGCATTCTGCCACAAGAATTTTGCAAATTTGTTCATCAATAGCAGAGATAGAAATATTTCAGTGCCACAAATCTGATTTGAGGAGCTGAGCTGAGCTTCACCACCAACATACTCCCTCCACTTGCCCCGCCTAGCCTCCACAAGTGAAATTCCTTCCCTGCGTTCTCCATTGCCGGAGCTCAAGGATCGTGTGATTGTGTGACAGGCCCCGCCTTCTTTTTTCCTATCTTTCTTGCTGCACTTAACTTCTGCTGACAGTGTCATGTGCAAGCTGTTCTCATTTCACTTAGTGCACGAGAACACTTGACTAGTGGTATAAGTCAGTGCTACACACTGAAGCAGACACAGGCGGATAGCAGTGCACGATTGCGCACTGGAACACGGTAGAAAATGAGTTTAGGTGCCTGTGCACGTGACCGCACAACGTGGGAACAGGCAGACGAAACAGAAGTAAATCTCTCTTGCTGTGGTGTGAAGTAAAACAAACATGCAGACATTTGGTTTGTGTGTTTTATTATTAATGTAAACTTTTAGTTCGTCTATTGAAGCAACAGATTACAGGTGTTGCCTTGAATAATCCTTGAGGTCTTGCATCGCGATGAGACATCACAGCACAGACATACATAGACACACTTGCGCATATGTCAGCCCTCCTGCTTGGTGCACCGCTCTTGGGAGAAGAGCAAACGGTGCTTGGTTTAAAATTTCAGCTCTTTACGCAGTGCATAGTGATGCAATACTTACCAGACACAATCGTTAGCATGCATTGTATGCACTGCGCTTGTCAGCTTAGTCACCAGACCTGGTGAGGGGCCCTTTAGGTGCCATTTGTAATGGAGCAGTTGTGACGAGTCTTGTTCATGAGAAATTACCCTACTTTAATTTACCGATGTGATGGCACTATTTATTATTTCTTGCTTAAAGCAGTTCTTCTGGGCTTTGCAAATACACTGTAGCCCACTCATGATATGCTTGACATGTTGGTTATAACTAAGCGACCATGGCGCAGTCACATTCATTGCCTGCTTTGTGGTAAAATAGGCTCATTGTTACATGACTGTTATAAAATTAGCATCTGGCTGGTATGAGACGCCTTTAAAGATTACTAAGGCAATTTCAAAATTGAAATACTGTCAAACCTCAATTAACAGAACTCGATTTCATTAAATTTTAATTCAATAAAGTGTCCAATAGCCCCTAATATCTCGAGGATGAAGAAGCAATAAACTCCATGTCTCCCAATATGCCGAATTCTTTAAAATGACAGTAGGGGTAAAGGAACATGTCACAGGAAACCTTTTGAATTTAATTGAACCTTTTATCATGTGTTGTATATGAAGGATGGTAGGAGTAAAAGCTGCACAAAAGCAGCTTGACTAGCTCCCATTACCTACAAAAGGGCCACAAAGCAGTGACATCTAATAGTAAACATAAGGTATCAAACATGAGATAGGATAATTATTACAATACAAATACAGAATTATTGTAAAAGAAAGTTTAATAAGGTACAATAGTTATTACTGAAGCATTTAAAAAAATAGAAGGGAAAATATACTCGTGTTGAAAGGACATAGCATTGGATTACTGTTATACAATTGGATAAATCACACTTCTAATGGATGGCTGCTATAAATTAGCATTATGATAGTAAAAAAAAATGCTATAACGTCTGTTGAAGTCATATTGTCTGTTCACATCGGTGCCAATAAGATAATTTAACATCTTTGAAATAAGATTGCATAGCATCTGGTCTCCATACTTAGTGCGTGATCTAGGCACTAACCAGTGATTATGCTGGCGTGTATCATATTTATTTAAAGTGGGCTTTAGGTTGGCCAGTTCAGAAATAGTTGTTCATTAAGTTCAAAATGCCTCGAAAGTTCTGAATTGTATCACTACAGTACTATTTTCATCATATTTGCTCTACAATACAAAATAATTTTCAGATTTTCAATGTATTGCAGCATTACTTCGGTTTTCTTTTTACGAAACTGCTCATTGCAGTGTCTCGGCACTGTAAGCTCTGCCTCAGCTCTGCCAGATAGTGCCAGCTTCTGCCGCAGCAGAGTTCGAATGTGCAGTCTTCTCACTGCAGCTTTATTTCACAGTTAATTAATCCGACAAAGTCTGCACAGGCTAAAGTTCAATTTTTTTTTTTTTCATTCTTAAATAGCAATATGCCATTCGCTTGAATGAGAGAAGGGGAACCGATGGGCTTGATTTCGTTAATCATGGATATAAAGCCAAGTGACAATGAAGCTAAGGAAAGCATCGGGGAAATTAGGTGTAGTTGAAATTTAAATGTAAAAAACAATAAAGAAAAGCGAAGTGAAAGTGGACGAAAAGATGACGTGTTGCCGGCGGGAGCCAAACCCACAACGTCCGCATGTATGTGTGTGTTGCACTACCAATTGTGCTCCAGCGACGGCTATCAATCTGTCTACTAACTTGTGTATTCATTTGACTAGATCTAGCCCTAGGAGCGTTGGCCAGTGCCACTCGGAGCCAAGATGGGTGAATGTGGAACATCCTTTTGCCCGATGACTTCACTTAGCATGCGATCTTGTAAGAGTAGGCACGTGGCTAATAAACCCTCGCATGCTATCCATCTCCCAGGGCTACATCTAGAATATAAATACCCAAGTTAGTGGACGGATTGTTAGCCATCGCTGTAGCACAATTGGTAGTGCAACACACACGTAATGCGGAGATTGTGGGTTTGGCTCCTACCGGTGACAAATTCTTTTCGCGCACTTTCATCTCCCTTTCCATTTTCTACATTTCAATTTCAACTACAGTTAATTTCTCCAATGCTTTCTTTGGCTTCATTGTCTGTTGTCTTTATATTTCCCATTTGCTTGAGTATTTTATGTGCTTTTCACATTAAAGATCTTGATTTAATGAAATTCTCAGGTGTCATTGCCTTCATTAAATTGAGGTTTAACTGTGCCATGTCATCCAATTGATTTCTACACATGGATACCTTTTCAACAAAGTATTAATGATAAATTCAGGCTAAAACACGTACCAATTTTGTTTTCAAAACTACAAGTGACACTTGATATTAAAGTGTTAGAGTGCTGTGTGGGCTTGAGCTTACCTGAAAGCCCAGGCTTTGCGTGGCATGGCCCACAGGCTGGACTCGGGCTGGGTAAGTATGTTTTACATAAGTTTGGCCTGGGCTCGAGCCTAGATGCTTCAGGCTCAAGCTTTAGTTGGGCCTGCAGTAGGCAGTGATGGTATTTGTAACTTCGTAAGAATAGCTTCCCTAATAGAATTACAGGTTAATGGTGCCCATTGCCCTATGGGAAAGCAGCAGTTAGGCCATGACCTAGTAGTCGTATACTCCACTGATTAGTGCACGTTAAAGGCAACTCTCGGGCTCTGGTAAAACTATCAGTGTCCACCTTCATCCCACTTTTTCCTTCTTTGCGACAAGGGAAGCTTAACCCCCGTAATCTAGAACGTCCCTCCACTACCCACTCTACCTTGACTCAAAGTTCATGGCAGTGCTGGCCTTTGAGAGATGTGGTCACTGCGGTATATTGACACACCATGGCAATCCTTGACAATCGTAGCACCTTCCTTGGTCGATAGGTGGTACTATGCTCAACTAGGTGGAGTGGAGGAAGAGCTTCCACGTCAAGGATGGCTTGAGAATACAGGCGTAAGACCTCAGATTCCTTGACGTTAGCTTCGTACTCAGATGACAGGTGATCCAATATTCGAATGAAGGTGGCATGATGAATTTTGAATTTGACAGCGGCCCAGCCTGCCAACATAGGGAAGCACATTAGTTGGGTGGGGAGTGACTGCAAAGGACTAATTTTAAGATTGGCAAGACTCCAGTCAGATTAAAATGACAAGTTAGATCCATTGTAGTCTCATGGGTACGAAACAAAATGCACAATAGAAGAGAATGGGCAATGACACTAGACATACTAGTTGCATTGTGATGGCATTTAGAAGATGACACCTACTTGAATAGTCCAGCTCGCAGAAAAAAAATGTAGACTCTTTAGTTGCCCAAAGTATTCATGTAGCAGCTGCAAGTGTAAGCACCGAAAGAAAAGTTAAGTGCAACTGCTTAAATTTTTCAAGCAAAGCTGTGCTTAAAGCATTCGTTAAGATTTTTGTCAGCAAATGAATTCTCAAATATATTCATAAATTATGTTGCATGCTAAGGCATAGGGCAACTTGCTACTGGTTTCCATTTAATTTCTTCATTCTGTGTTCAAGTGAGTTGATAATATGCTGTAGTTTATCAAATGTTCTTGCTTTCGAGTGTTTTTTTTTATATAGATACTTCAGACCAATGCAGCTGCTGTAAAATTTTGCAATGTTGATGAAAGGGATGTGGAAAATAAAACAGCACTGAAAAATTGAATACCTCTATGCATTTTTTTTTTTCTGAATTAAGTTTTGACACGTTAAGTGGTATCGTCATCTTCATTGCCTTGTATTCATTCTTTCATAGGTTCACTGGGGAACCCATGTAGTGAATGTATGAAGTATGACATCACAATCTGATGGAGCAAAAAAGTAAACTGTATTCTCTGTGTTTTTCATGCAGTGTGCATAACACCCCAGTCGTCAGAACAAAAATGGACAGCCAAAATTTACTCGTATTGCAAAACACTGACGAAGGACTCAAAAATGGGGAGGTAGACGAGCACTTACCTACGTCCCCTATTTTTCAGCCCTTCGTCTGTTTTTGAGCTGTTTTAAAAGATGGCACTACTTCATTGGTCAAAATTCTGTAACGTATAAGTTGGGGCATCTCAATGTACAGACCCAGCTGTCTAGGAGGGTGTAGGCCAAAATTGGAAATGTAATGACATTCATCAGCTTTGATTTTCTTTCTTCCATAAAAGCATCTGTGTACTTTACAAATTTGTAAAAGCTGACATCTTATGTCCAAGGTTTCTGGAGTGATTGAATGTTTTATGCAGAGCATGCACAGGTGTGCTCACTAGCAATTTTTTCGGTCATCATTCAGCACACAAGCCAGTTTAATTCGTGAGACGTTGCCAAAGAACATGCAAAGGAACAATACCCCCCATACAAGGCCCTCATTCAAGTGCACAGACCTAATAAATTGACTCGGTAATAGCCAGAGGTTATATTAGATGAAGAGGAATAGGGTCGTCAAGCACTCTGTAGAATGGTGGCAACATGAAACTTGCTGCCAGAAGATTTGGATTGTATCCTGCAGGAATCCAAGCTGTATCCAAGCAGCCAGTGTGCTTGGAGTGCAAGGATGGCCACAGCTTTGAGGAAAAAAATTCCAGGATCGCAGGTGTCAAAGGGGCGAGTTCTAGTCCTTGTGGACAAGAAACCTCTCGATCAATGCCCAAGGTGCAATACCATAAAGCGAGAAAACTTTTTCCACCTCATGTGGAAGTGCAGAGCCTTTACCCAGCACCGACACAAAATTATAAGCATGCTACCTGCAACTTTCCATCCCACAAGTTTCCAGCGGACAAGGCCATGAGAGGAGCCACAGCATGGAAAATCCTGAACAATCTCATAGAGTACCTCTGGGAGACTTTTGCCATGCAATTTTTAACTTGCACTGTTCTAGTTCTCCTTTTCTCCCACATTTCTTTCCAGACAATCGCTACATACAAAGAAGGGAGATCATGTCTGTTTTTGTTAAGCATCTTCAACGGCAACTAGAGCAAGCAAAGAAAGCTTTGTCTTAAAAATCAAGTTGTGGAAGCACACCTCGGAAGTATCGCCTCATTTCTATCGCACCCATTTCAGTTTATGTTTCAGTGGGAACAAAAGCTACCAAACTAGGAAGTGCTTCTTAACAGAGAAGTATTTGATTGTCGTCAATTTCAAGCATTCACAAGTGCATTACTAACATGCCTTCCTCCCAATGCACTATATGTACGTAGAAAACTGCGAACAGCACTGACATTTCTAAAGTCGCAGGAGGCTTGTATGTGTTTGAACTGACATGGTTGAGCCACAAGTGCTGGCAATGCACTTGCGACTCAACTTTATGCAAAAATAAGCTTTTTGTCCTGTTCAGTCAGTTCGATACCCAGCTTGAACATTGCTTTAGACATGGAGTATTTCTCGCAGCTCAATCTCATACAAGTTTAATGAAAATTTGATGTCATCCTTGACTGGCTCATTGATAGCTTAAATATCTAGGCGGGATCATTTATAAGCCCTTGTTTTATGTTAATTTTCACTTTTCAGTCTTTAGGAGTTTAATGGAAGTTGAAAGAAAATCTTCCTCTTAGGAGTCGTTTGTTGCTGCTGTTATTAGCTCTTGGAATGTGGCAGGCCCTGCTCTGTCGTCTTCTTAAACACTGCTGATATTTTCATTTTTCAACCTATTCTGCACCCATAATGGTGTTAAGGAAGAGTATAGCCTGTACAAACATTTTTTGAATTTCTTCTTTTGGTGAGAAAATAAATCTGCCCTCTACTGCATGATGTATCGTATACGATATTGCAAGTAATGCTTTCCTCACAGAACTACCTGAATGTATCTCTATCAAAATGTCGCAGTAGGCTAATAAACAGTAAACCGATATTTTTGTTCACTGATTTCAAGTACTATAAAAGTTCTGAAAGTAACCTGCTTATTTACAAACATTTTGCGTGTTGTGTGACTAGCTGCTACCATACATCTTTCTAAAGCAAAAATAATTCTGAAATTATTTGCAGTGCTAATATTTTGTGTATTCCATTGCTAGAGTAGACATGTTCAAGGTTTCCTCTTTTATCAATTCTGTTAAGCTAGGTGTTCTATCCATATCGTATGTGGCAATTCACATCGCCAGCGTGGTAACAAAAAAGACGAGGTTAGGAAGAAGGTAGCAATAAATGGTTTCTACCTACAGTACCCTAGTGAAATCTCTACATTGGCACAGTCAAAAACGGGAACCTGTGTAGATGAACATCGCAACCCACAAGGGACTACCCACTATCGAGGGCTGCAAAACAAGTGACTAACATGTCAAGACACTCGAGGACGTTGCCGCACCTGATGCTGTTCTGAGCTTTGCAAGTGCCTCTGGGTTTATGGCTGGCGACCCCCGTCGCTGAAGGTACTGTTCCTGCCTGCAATGAACAAGTCTGAAACTTCTTTTAAAGGACCCAATTCGGCTCGTGAAACTCAATTGGCTATAACACCACCAGACCATGCTATGCGTTATGAACACACTTTCAGAAATGCCAGTTAAAGCAGCAGCTGGTAGATCTTGTTATGCTAAGATCTGCAAGAAACGGAACAGCCCTTCCAAAAACCAGACTTATTCGATGGAAATTCGTCCAGTGTACATACCTGACTTTATTTTTAGGAGTACGCTTGCTCCATGAAGCAATGGCTGACTGGCGAAGATCGCATACAGAATATGCGGGCATTTCTTTGTGGAGAGTTGTGAAAATGGCATGACCTTTGGTTAAGTTCAGTTGAATGAATCCCGGAACAAGTGAAAGAAGTTTATCTCGAGCATTCAAAAAGAATCCCATGCAGCTTTAGAATAATGCCACATTGTAGACAAAGCAATAAACATTGAGGAATGTGTGTTGGAAAAGTGGCATTTCAGTTGTACAGCTGAGCTGAAACTTCCAGAATCGTCTGTTATCATCCTTGCTATACACGGCATGACGAGAGTTCCAGAAACAAATTCTAGCTAGGTCATCAAGCACAATGGACAAATCGCTTCAATCACTGACGTATGTTATGACCCTGTTTGAATGTGCCATCAAAGGAGACAAGGGTCACAACTTGGACCGAGCGACAAATACACACGAGCTTCGGTACTTCATAACTAGTAGTACCTCCCAAAGTCAAGGCACCATGGAACCTCTCGAATATGTTGAATAAACTGTTCTTCGTTAAATCGGGCATTCTGACAGTGTTGACGCTTGTAAACAACCTTAACATGTCAACATTGGTTCACACTGGTGCATCCATGAGCTTAAACTAGTGGACCCCACCAGCATCATTTCTGAGAAACCTATTCGTTATGTTAGTTAGAGAGCAGCTCTAGCGTTCGAAAGTCAGAAGTTCAAAGTGGAAGCACTCGTGCGAGCGGTGAACTTCACCTTTTATCACGGCCTCACAGAAGGAGCGTGAAGACACATACTATGGAATGACGAGATAACCATTGGACAACCTGAGAAAGATACATGTTTGACCAAAATGCCCTACCAAAGAAAGCCATCAGGTACGGAAGATGTGCCATTGAAGTTCCCCGAGCAAATATGTCTTGGGCCATATCCTGAAGGCCACAACAGGGATTGAGGGGCTGTTGCAGTTGTGCAACAGCACAGTCAGAAAAAAAGCTGTGTAGCCTGTCATGAAAAGAAAGTACAGTTAAGGCAAGAACTTCAAAGCTTGTTAAGAGGCAGGGATCATTAGGCCATCGACGTCATTTTTTGCTTGCCCCTATTACTATTGTACCGAAGGCAGATGGATCATTCCGACCGTGTACTGGTCATCGAAGGATAAAGAAGCAGACCAATCAATCTCCATACCTGATGCCTTGGATAGCTGGCGTCATTCATTAGAATGGAGGATGGGAATGGTTGTCATGTACAGACTTGCACAAAGGGTCCTGGCAAGTCCCACTAAAAGAAGAAACTAAAAATTGCGGCATTTGTCACACCATTAAAAACCTATTAGTACAGTCTGTTACCATTTGGCTAGAAGAATTCTGGGTCGTGGTTCCAAAAGATAAATGAAACATTGAGCAAATTAGTTGGAAAATATTGCAATGTATATGTAGATATCATTGTCTGCTCCATGACAAGAGAAACTCATATTTGTGCTAAGTACTTCAGGCACTAAGCATCGCAAGATTTCAAATTAGCAAAGAAACGTCTGTTCTTTTTTGCAATAAGGTAGTTTTCCTTGGGTGTTTGATCGTAGCAAATGCTCAATGGTATGATCCTACCAAGTACTGAAAGCCCCTCTATGCAGGGTAATTAACATGTTCTTGGCAATATGGTAGCAGGCCAGCTCTCATTGCTCATCTCTTGCTCTCCCACTCTCATTGCGTACTTGGGCCAAGGAGCCAAACATTCATTCAATCTGCTTTTGCTTCAAATGGAGATGGCTTCCATTTCTTCCTTCACAATGACTTATTGTGTGACAATGACTAAGGACTTTGTGCGAGGTCAAAGGGAGGAACTTGTTTGAGTGAGTGTGCACTTGTTTCACGCAATCCTCCGCTGCATATTAACTGTTCCATTTTGTGCTGCTAGAGCAAGTGTGCGCCTTGCTCCTCGGTGCTTGCCAACCCCAATGCAAAGTCGTTATGGACGTATCGCACCACATGAAACCGAAAGCACTGACATCATTGTGGCTCTATTTATGGGGCCTTAGTGTCACGTAGAGGCAAGACTAGTGGGTAGTTGCCTAGTGTCTACTTAACAAGACAGCCAGTACCTGAAAAATTGTGGGAAGAGGCAAAGATATGGTCACTTTAGAAGCAAATTTAGTGTGAATACTCGCTTAAGGAAGACTTAGAACTGAGATGCACTATTCTAGCACTTCAAAAAATAGGGGTACAAAATTAAGGGCCCCATGAGCTCAGCTCTGCTTGTGCTGTGCTGATGGGGAAGTATATGGTCACAATTAAAATAGGGTTTTTAGCCATGCTTTGTTTCTTGTGCTTGCAGTGCCAGTATGCTTAAGTAAGCCTATGACAAAATTTAAAGTTAAACAGTGCACATGTAGTGTTTCATTACTATAAACTGAGTATTATGAACAAATAGCCAGTTCTCAATCATTGGCTTTAGATTTTTCCATTCACTAGCCTTCTCATTTCAGCCCTATGAGCTCTGTAAAATAGCTGACTCAAAAACCATGGCAATTTATCATTCCATGTTTGACTTGGGATCAGATAAATCAATAGCCTGAATAATTGTTTACGAATTTAAGTTCATAAATCTGGGCAGGTATAGGAAAAGGCGAAGGCCTATCTAATTGTGAAGAGTTTGCATCCTGCACATATAATGGAACCATTACTTTTAATCTGGTGCATCCTATTTTAAAACTGTGCACTAGTAGATTACTTTCCTAATAAGAACGTTCCTAGTGGTCTTTTTTTTTTTTTTGCATGAAAATTTAGACTGAAGTTTTCAGCTCCCGCAAATCTTATGAAGTTGCCCATGGAACCCACTGTCATAGCTGTTGGCAGGGGAGACCTGCAGCAAACCCAGCAAAATGCACTGCCACAGCTGTTTGTGCACATGAGAGCGTCAACCGGCATGACAGTTGGTGCTATGTCACGAGTACTGTTACAGTGAGGGTAAGCACGTGCACATGGTGTCCTCCTGTCCAAGCATTGCCTGCTAGGTTATTTCACTCAGCTCAACATAGCCCCTGCTTGTCTACTTCCAGTGCAAGAACTATGGAACTCCCATCTGCTACATTGGAGTATAGTCTCCTGTGGCTCTTGCACACATGCACTTGTTACAATAAGTAGTTGCAGGTGAAAGGTGAGCTGATAAGCAGCAGGGCCTATTTTGGGCTGAATGGAATAGCCTAGCAAATATCTTGACACTTCATGCACATGTGCCTAACCTGCTACCTTTCACAGGTGTACTCTATTGATTTCTTATACCTTAAAGGCCCCAGAGATCGGGTATTACATAAAGAATGGGCAAAGTTTAACAAAACAGATTTGAGAACAGCCTTGAATTGCTGTGTCGGAGTCTAAGTGGTGCATGGCATTGGCAAGCAGACCGTTCCAGTCCCTTGCTGTTAAAAAAAAAATGAGCATAGATGGGAGGTAGTCTGCGCAGGTGTAGGATACACTGCTCTTCTGTGATTAATGCGGCGTACATATATAATTTTAAGGCATAAGCCTTTAGTGGTTCACAAGTATCCGCTGTGGTGGAGGCAGGAAAGAAGGGGGGGAGCGAGTCTTAGGTTCTGACGTAGAAAACAGAGAGTTTGGTTCACGGCATTGGCTATTTTAAAGACATGATGTGACCATATTAGGGTAGTTGAAAAGGTTATGCCAAGGTATTTATGATTCAACGGATGATACTTCGAAACTGTATATGGTGTATTTCAACTGGTTGGGGATGCTGTGTGCGATTGAAAGAAACTAGTGAGGTTTTTAGTATTTATGACATCAGCCATTTGTTGCACCATATTTCGATGTGTTCGAGGTCATTTTGAAGCAAGTCCATATCTGAACTGTTAGTTACTCATCGATAAATTAGTCTTCTGCAAACAATTGAATATTAGAAGATATCTCAGTAGGAAGGTCATTAATGTAAATTGGAAAGAGCAGTGGCCAGAGAACTGTCTTGTGGTACACCTGATAGTACGGGCGATCGTATTGGTGAGTGCGTGGTAGCAAATACAAACTGCTGCCGGTTGGTGAGAAAGCTACGTATCCAGTCTAGTACAGATGGGAAAGTTTTAGGAGTAGCCATTGGTGTGGAACTTTGTCGAATGCCTTTTCAAAGTCTAAGAAAAGGGCATCTACAGGTACGTTCAAATCAAGGTCAGAACTTTGATCGTGAAAAAATAAAGCTAGTTGAGTGTCACATGAAAGACCTTTACAAAAGTCATGTTGAGCAGGATGAAATAGGTTATTGGATATTGGAAAGTTTGACTTCAGAGTAAATGTGTTCCATTAGTTCATAACAAACACTGGTGAGTAAAAATGGAATGGTAGCTACTGCACAACTATGGAAGGCCTTTCTTGGGGACTGAAATCTTCAGTCTTCTGGCACCACTCCAGATTGCTGAAAAACTGAAAAATAGCAGATAAGAAAGTGCTCAGTTTTTGTGTTTATCAGCATTTTTCGTAGACACCAGACAATGACATCAGTTTTCATGAATCAGTTTCGCACTGCCGTAAGGATAAAAGGTAATATCCAGCATGACTGCATGACCGAAATAAGGGAACGGAGGTAATATGCTATCAGATTCAATTGTGAAGACTGAAAAAGGATGGTGAGGTTTGAGAGTTTTGCGATTGGGAATGTGGCGGTTTTGTTCATCAGAGCTAATGGCTGGGAGTTGGCTATTTAAAGCAGTTGAGTTGACTCTTTAAACCACATGAGTTGACTCTTTAAAGCAGTGAAATGGAACACTGAGGCATTGTGCGCAGGCTGACAGCATGTGAGGACAGCTGAAGTTTACGCACCAGCTGTTGAGAATCTCGTTTGTGACAAAGTTCGGGCCTCACACCAATGAGCTTGCTATAAATTGATAAAAATTGCTCGTATCACCTTCAGTCACAGCGTCCACATTTGTAGACGCGACCTATTTTTGCCATTTCAGTGCAGTGGTAAGAGCAAAACATTAAGCTTACAGCAAATTCTGAAAACCTAAATTACTTCCATTTTGCTTCTGATATGTATCGTTACAGAGCATCACATTGATGGAGGCACTACCATGTTTTACGTGACGCTTGATGTGTGGCATGTCGGCAGCAACCTTGAAATATATTTTTTTCTTTCTTGAAATGCTTGAGGCTAATGAATAACTAGTGCATGTAATTTGAGTGGGGGATTTAATCATTTTTATAAAGAAACGTAGCATGACTGACTTTACAATATTGAAATATTTAGTTCCTCTGTACTTATGACTCGTCATGAAATGCTCAGTCATTCTATCACCCTGAGTTGCTCTCAGTGGAGTGTCAAGCACAACCTATGTTTCACACATATGTATGCAGAGTCGATCATAATCCGTGACTGAAATGGATGTCCGAAAACATTTGCTTATATATGCATCTCCTTTTTATCAATGTTTGAGAATGTTCCACTCGATTTACATTGGGTTGCAATTTTTTTTCTAATATATTTTATTCGCTGTGCATTTTACTAACCCCTCGCTTCAGATTATTTTTAATCAAATAAATGATACGCCTTGCTATTAAAACTGGATTAAGTCATTCTTTAGCATGCTTACTAGAGTGACAGCATCGGGCGGCACTGTCAGCCTGTCTTGACGTAAAACAATGTTCCGTGTAACAAGGAATTTTTCAAAGGCACTCGGGGAAAACCTGGAAAACTCGGGCAATTTGGAAATGTCAATTTGGTAGACACCCTGTTGGTGGCTAGAGTTTCAAATTCTTTTTCTGCAATGTAGTATTTATTCCATGTACATGCATTAAACCATTTAGTTGAGCGAAAAAGCCTTTTCTTTTTATTAAGACGCTTGACGTTAAACTTGACGTTAAACTACAGGGATGAATGTTTTTCTGTTTGGGTGATAACGGGAATGAATGTTTTTCTGTTAAGGTGATAATGGGTACATATTTTTCAAACACATCGAGCATTTCGTTTTTGAAAATGACCCAGTTAAGTGCCGACAGAACGAATAGAGAAATCGGTATGAAATGAAGCAGTAAAATGGGCAATTGCCAAGTTAATTGCCCAACAGTTCTCTTTGTCGTGCAGTCTGATTACTTTGGTTATCGTTGTAATTTGTGTAAGCTGACAGGAGTATGTTGCATGGATTATGGAATGGTCGCTACGACCAGGTAAATGCACCATTGCATATCCTTTGTTAAGATCGGAGGCAAAAATGAGATAGAGTATGTTAGAAGAATTAAAGCTTTGCCATGTGGATTCAGTGACAAGTTGCGTTAATCCAAAAGTTAGGCACGAGTTGACAAAATCCCTTTTGGTACTGTGTTGCGAAGTTGCCAATTTAAAGTTCAGTTTATTGTGGGAAAGTTAAAAATACCAAACAGTAATATTGGACAGTGGTGATGTAATTCAGTTACCGAACGCAATGTTTCGGGGAAATTCTGCTACAAAGGTCGGTTCGTTACCAGGGGGGTGATAGCAGACTGCAATTGCAGACAGACTGTGACATTGCGCTCACTTTTGTTGGGTGCCACTCCCATGAGATTAAAACTTGGAGAGCTGTACCATGAAAACCACTCTCCAGAAGCACACAAGATCCAAGAAAGGTGCAGAAAGCTCTGTTGCTGCTCAGTATTGCTAGCACACACTGTACTTCAATCTTTATGTTTGTCAGCCTTCCACCCTTTAGAATTGGTGATTTAATGCTGCAGTAACATGAAGGGGGAATGACAAATCCCCCATTTTACCTGTTCCAGTGGCTTGGCTGTTGTGCATTGTTCTACATCCTCAGAAAAATGCCATTTGCTGGACCCCATCAGGATTTGCCTATGTTGGAGGTGCACATGCATATCCTTCAGGCTTTTTCTTTCAAACTGAGCAGAGTTGTGGCTGTGGACGTTTCTTTTTCTTTCAGGCAATGGGCTACTCTTTGTGATCAAATATCAAAGAAGTCTTATACTTGCTGTATCAACATTGTTAAATTTTTTACTGGTGATATTTCTTCGTATTTCAATATCGTTAAAGGTTTTGGCAGAATATGGGTAGTGATGTTTGGTGTTACATCAAGGAATTTGATCACTTTTGACTGTTCAATGCTTGTGAGCAATTTGTAAAGGGCCTTCAGGATTTAGTGAATGCTCACATGCCCTCTGCAACTGGTAGCTCCCCTTCTTGGTATGCAATGCTACCTGTTTGGTAGTACATAAATGGATCAGTAACTCGAACGTGTGAATTTAGTTTACAATATTCTATGCAGGGAAGGGGGTGAAATACCTTAATCTATTTCTGTAGAAGCTCTTTGAACATCTATACGTTTGGATCTATTATTTCAGGTCTCCATTGCTGGCCAACCGAGTGGTGTGGAGAGTGCAAGGAATCAAATTCGGGCAAGTATCTTTCGAACAGTAATTTCTATACTCGTGGGCAACTTTCTGTGGCTATGAGGGGAAAGCTACGGTTGCGTGGCTGCTGCAATTGTTACTGCACCAAGTAGTCCGGCAGCATTTACAGTGCGTTTGGTTCCACGGAACAGTCGCAGATTTAACACAGCTTCCATGTGTGACGGCTTTGCGTTCGCACTGATGCGGAAGGTAAAAGCCACAAAATAAGAACTTTTACTCAGTGGTGTGTTATGTCTTAACTGTTGCTAAAAAAGTCATCACATGTGATGTCCACATGTCATCATTGGACATCACACCCGCTATGCGCACTAGTACAATTGCAGCTGGAGGGCAATGTTGGCAAAGGTGCGAGACTTCTCTTATAGTCGGCACCACATTTAGGTGAAAGGAGCAGCTAAGCAGAAGGCAGTGGATAGTCTGTTCGCTATGCAACACTGGATCGCACTTGTAATGTTTTATTCACACCTCAGTTTTTCCTTTCATTACATTCATGCTGCTTTATATACTTTCAGACATGGAAATTTTTCAGCAGAGTAGTACAAGTTCTGTAAATAGCTAGGTTATATTGCTTTTACTGAATGGAATGAATTAACATACAACCCCTTATGCACAAGCACAAATTAATGCTCTACAGTGGTTTATGTGATGCATGATTTGGTTAACATATAGGCAAAAAAAGAATGAGCACTCCTCTCTGTGCTTTTCTTGTGCACATCTTTTCCTGCCCATTTTTTCCTATAGTCATACCTGGTTATAATGAACAGGCTTATGTTCTAATAAATATATATAGTAACTAAATATAGTCACTTGCCAATAACAAACCTGAATGAGATTTTGTGATGCATTCCTTATATAGGATTTATCTCGGTGGAGAAGCACAGTTCGTTTATAAGCAAAGCACTACAGAGGTGGGTAGTACAGTTGTCCAACATCAAGCAAATCTTGGGCCTGCTCATAGCCAATTCATCATCCATGCATTGCTATTGAAAATATAGGACGTAGAAAGAGATGCCTACCCTCAAAAACACTTGTCCGACTTATACCAATAACAAATGGTCATCTTGCCTTCTCAGAGTGTGCCAAGGCTTACTATTTCTTTGCTGTTATCTTGGGAAAAGCACTGCTTGCCTCTACAAGCCCCTTACCAAACTGAGTTGTCAAAAAGAACAAGCTGTGCAAGTGCATTAACACATTCCAGCTGCCTAACTTTCGCAGCAACACGTGTAAGCAAAGCAGCAAAGTGTGCACATGACTTGATAGGACTTTCCTTCGGTATGCTTCCAATATGCTGATGGCATGCTTCCAAGCATCCTCACATGCATGCTTAGCAAAAGAAAGCACATAAAAAATATTAAAATTAAATAAAGACCCCCTGAATGCAGCATGCAAGTGGCAGTGTTGTGCTGGCATCGGCCACTCAAAGTTCTATAATATCCAATGTCCAGTTCATTATGAGGGAGTTATTTTAAATGTGTATCAGTCGGTAAGTTTAGTGTAGTTGATGTAGAGAATAATTTGCTTATCTGGAACACATAACAGGGCAGTGCAAAAAAAACAAGAACAAAAAAGTACGTACACATTATGTACCTTTAAAAAATGTGTATCATTTTACCTTAACAGAACCAAGTACATATCGTTCCGTTGAGTTGAGCATATGGCATTAATTTTTTGTTGACTAATTATTCAATTCTTGAACTTGGGAATTAAATTTCTAAATGTCAAAGCTTGAATTTAGTATTAAAAACATTGTCAATAAAAATAAGTAAGCACGCAATTAGACAATGCAAAGTAGTGCACCAAATGTGAAAAATGCCTGATGACTACATACATACCCGCACCAGAAAGCTGTGCCCTCAAACAAGCTCGCTGCGACTTGCGCACATCCACACAGAAGTTCGGGGGATCAGCATAATTCAGAATTTAGGATTTTTGTCCTCGTGCTTGCCACCTACCAGAGGCAAAATTTCCGCCAAAAATGTGATGTCATTCATTTTGACTTTGGCCCTTCTAAAACTTCTGCTAGCTCTGTATTCACTTTTAAATAGTGGGAGTAGCCAAATCGGTTGACTAGTAAAACAGATATTCTCTGAAAACTACCTCTGCTACGGTTCAGTTTTGCTATATAGTCAGCAGCTGTGCACATGGTGGTGAATACTACTGAGCACTGCAGGTATGGTCCTTCACTTGCAGAATTCTGACAAAAAGGGCATATTGGGAAGGTTAGATTTTAAAAGAATGCATGCAAGTGTTGAAACAGTAACAGAAATGCACTTAAATGAGAAACAACACATGTGCTTTGTTCCTGCATTAATTTTTCTCAGTGTTTCTTCTGCAGTTCAACTGTGGTCCATTTGCCCAGCCTTCGTGATGTTGCTGGTAGTCAATTTTGAACTACATTCTTGCTCTTGGCTTCATGACCTCTGTGTATTGGCCTTGGAGATTCTGTGAAAATATGCTTACTGTTGCGTAGAGCAACTCCAAGCATAGGAAAAAAAAATATGGGCTCTGAGAACTACGTAGTATGCTGCCAATCTCGCAGGCAATCGTGCAGTGCACTATTGACACAGCTTGAACTATGAAATATCTTGTATTTTGTATGTGTTTAATTGCCATTATATTTGAACAAGACCAGGACAAAAGGCAGAAAGCACGGGCACAGCATGAATTCTGCCTTTGTTTCTTGTCCTGTTTTTGCATTCATGGTGAACTCGGCTGAACAAGTCTTATTTGCTGCATTCTGACTCATTATCGGGATTCTTTAAAGTGTCTATCAAATAGTATGTGTCCTTCATGCAGGAACTTCTGCCGATGGTAGTGTCATTTGAGCTGCCCCTGAGCCTGGCCATACCATCTGCACTGGACCCTTCTTCTATGGCATTGCAAGGCATTCTCAAAAGCCATGGCATCACAGTTTCTTTTCGCCCTTTGCATGCTGCTCTCACCTTGGTCGTGGTGAAGGGCAGCCGTCGCTATGCTGACCGCCTACGTCAAGGACTTTTTGTTCTTGTGGAATACCTCACTGGTGGATCTCGGGTGCGTACCATTTCATAATCTTTAATTTCTTCTTCTATGGTCTGGTAAGAAAAGTTAACTCGCTACTGAGCTGTACTACTTTTATAAGCCTTCACTATAATAAGAGCAAAAAACAACCTAAGTTGCAGTTTACTCTCTGCTATGTAGTTTCTTGAAATGTTTTGCTGCTTATTTTTACACACATGAAAAATGCAAGTAACAGGTGTCTGCCCTCCTAGGCATCCTGGTTTTTTAGATGCTTTGCTATGTGCACAAAACACTCTGGAGCAAATATTCTTAGAAAAATTCTTTGTAATGAGGCTGTTTGGGCAGATAAGTTTTCTATATTTTCTTCCTGATATGCATCTCTTGGTTTATACAAAACCATGGGAAGAGTACTTTGAGACTGTTCCTCTTTGCAGTGGCACAAGCTAAGTAGCAAAGTGCCTAAGCTACAAGGATGCCTAATAAAGGTGCACTGAAGAGATAAGTTAAGATGACCTAAGTTACTGTATTTGCACAAATGTAATGTAAGGAGCTTTAAGAGCCAGCTTGAGAAAGGTGTTATATTTCGTGCCATGCTCTGAACGTAATGGAATATTTCTATCCCACATTTTCCTACTTTGTGACAAGCATAGCCATTAGATGTCTGAACTTTGCTGAAAACCCAATTATGCCATGGCAATAGGTGTGTGCACTAGCCACCATAATGCAGGTCTGTGAATAGTGACTGCAATTCTGTGTAATGCAGGGGATGGCATTGGTGTAAAAGCATTCAACTACATCATTTTTTTTTTTCTAAGGCCTTTAGATTCAATGGCCAGATCTACTAGACTGATCTCCACATGACCTCGCTACGTTAACACAGCTGCCATAGTGTACATGCACCTGGCCCCTTGGTGCAGTGCTTCCTGCTATTAGAATGATTTAGCATAATGATCCATGCCCATCATAGCTTCGTACAATGCTACCTCGAGGAACTATGGTCTTCAGTTTCTGAAGGCATGGCATGAAAGCCTTCACGTCACCAAGGGTGGCATATGAGGGTGTATTGATCAGTTCTGTTTATTAGCCTGCTCTGAAGCTCTCATAATATGCGACGCTTGGGGTCAAAACAACATTCCAAGGGGCACTGGCTAACACTCCCTGGGCTGATCTACATATAACTAGTATCCAAGAAAGTCGATGGGAGAATGACCGCCACAGTGGCTTAATTGGTAAAGCACTGCACACGTAATGCAGAAAATGTGGGTTTGGCTCCCACCTGTGGCAAGTTCTTTTTGTCCACTTTCATTTCTCTTTTGGTAATTTCTACATTTTAGTTAATTATAACAATTTATTTCCCAAATGCTTTCTCTGGCTTCATTGTCTGTTTTCTTTATATTGTTTTAATGACTGCTTTATTGCACAGATTCAGCACTTGGTAACTTTCGCAGTGTTTTGTGCCCTACACAGACTGAATGGTGATGTTTGTCAATGTGTTTCATAGGCTACATCAGGCAATACTCCACTGGACAAGGATTGTGTTATGTGCATTGCAAAGTACTTGAGAAGATAGCATTGTCAGCTGGGAGACCCTGCTGCTGCCACAGTAAATGAATTCAGAGCCAGAGGAATCTCGGAAGTTTGCCCCCCCCCCCCTTTTTTTTATGCTGCTGGGGCCAGGATAAAGTAACATTAATATTCCATTCCCCCCCCCCCTTTTTTTTGTTTCTTCAGTGGTTTGAGCAGCATTCCTGCTACATTATCTCCAAGAACAGTTGGTTGTCAGTGGTGGATAAGAAAAGAATTGAGCGAAAGTAATCCTTGCATTATAGCAGCCCTAGGTGTGCATCTCCTCTTGTTTGACAAATTGTTCCATTTTTGTGGAAGTCCAACAGGCTGGCGTCGTTAAACATTGGTCTTGAGCTGTTTTCTTACAATTTGCCCACTGAAAAGAAACAGAGTTCTAAATGTCACCTATCATACAATGGCTCAATTTTTCTCATTAGTAACCTTTAACCAGGCTTTCTGCTTTTTGTTATGCACAGAAGCATAGTAAGACCCTCCCTCCCCCCCCCCCTCTTTTTGCACATTTAGTATTCTTGCAAGGGTCGGCTGGCAGGAAAGATTGCTGAATTCTCTTGGCTGCGAAAGCCTCCATCTCCAGAACTGCGACATAATCTGAGCTGTGTCTTGCTTCCTGCTTAAAATGCTCTAACGTTTGCGATTGTCTGCTGCTGTGCCATACTCCCCAAAAAGAATGCATATTTCACTGGGGTGCCACTAAACATTGGATAGCACTTGTTAAAGCAAATGTAACCTCCTCAAAGAAACTATTTATTTATTTATGAAATTCTTCACAAGGCCCCTACATGGGGCATTGAGTAAGGGGGCATAGAATCAAGTAAGCACATACAATCTTGTGACAGTATGAAGGTAAAGAAAAAAAAAAAACTCCCGCCAAGTGCACAGCCTAAAGATTAGAAACATATTGGCTACATACAGCTGTGTACGAGTACAATAGAAGGGAACTCGATAAGTTTATAACAAACGTATTACATTGCAAGGAAAAAGTAGGAAAAATAAAACCAAACAATGCGTGATAGCAATGGTTAACAAGGATTAAGCGAGCTGTCTGGCTGAATTTTTCATGGTCAGTTTCCGCAACTGTTATCGGGGAGGCTGTTCCACAGACGAATGGCCCGTGGAATTGCAAACGAGTTAAATGCTTCAGTTTTACCATAGATGTGAGAGAAGCTAAGATGATTGGGTAATCTGTGTGACGTGTGCAATGTTTCTAGGTGTAGGGGAAGTGTCTATTTCATTAGTATGCCCGCCACTAATTATGACAAGAGGGCTATGTCGTGACGATTACTTAGCAGCTGAAGTGAAAGGTGAAGCTTTACGAGTTATGACTACCATTCTAGTGTAATTCCAGGAAATTAAACATGCGGCTCTATTTGGATTGAAATTGGATTTGATTGTGCAGCTTCATTTTGGATTGCTTTAATTATTGCCACAAATCGCTGAAATGTGTGCTGTCCAACTGCCTTGATAGCATGTTTTGGTAGCTTTAGTAAATTTCTTGTTATTTACATAGTTCGTGGTTCAAAGGTGACCTAGTGGTTAAGAAGTTTTGTACAAAAAATTAGTGTTCTCCTGCAAAATATTGGCACACTTAAGCAATTCCTCTGGCTTTGCACTCGTTTACTGCTACAGCAGTGGGCTCTTGCAGTGGCGCTGCCTTCTCAAGAAAATCTTTGCAATGCACACATTGTCTTTGTCCACCGTAGTGTTGACTGCTGTGACCTTCAAAATGCATGCACAAATACCACCATTATGCACTTTGCCAGTGTGGTGCACGAAACTAAAGTGCCAAAGATGCATGATAATGTCATGGTTAGTGTGCCAGGCTCCCATCTTTGCCACAGACTCCAGTTAAATCTCTAGTGGCTTTGGTTATCAGTTTCATTTCTCTTTGCCATATGGTGAGGTTGAAGCCTTAGACACAACACAAGAATGAAGGGTTGACCTGACGATTGTGTAACAAAAAGAATGGACAGATGGACATGCGCATTAATCTGTTTCAACATTTTAACTACTGTCGCAGCAATACTTGCCATTGTCTGACTGACTCGGCAGGGTACCTATAGTTTTCACCTGTTATAGTGAAGAGGACTGTTAACAGCACAGCATCCAAGATGCAACAGTCGTATTTCTTTCTTGTATGACAGTTATGTGCATGTGGTGCACTTTCTGTAGTGGAGCACTCAGCAGTTGAGAGCTCTATGCTGTTGCAGGAAGGCTGATCAATTCATGTCCCAGGGATGTGCATGTGATAAGCACAGGATGGGAAATGTATTTGTGTGGGGAAAGTAGCCTTGCATGCTAGCCATGTTTGTAATGTTCCTACCACACTGGCCATTCAGAGATCAAGCTTGGTAAGTTACCTCAACACATTTGTGCCGGGTTACATGCTATATATTCTAAAAAATAACTGAGATGTGTTTTTAGTTTTTAATCAACTGGATCTCAGTTGTCATGTGTTGCTGCAGCTGCACGAATTGCAATTCTTTTGGAAATAAAGTTGCTCATGCATTGAGGTGGGATAGTTATGGCCACGATTCCAACAATTCACTTGGCATCATTTGAATAACCCTTTCAGGTGCCAAATAATTCAGTTGCTTTAAAACTTGCTTTCACTATATTTCTTATTCACAATCATAAAATGTGTTCAGCTTCAAAACAGATCAAGATTGTTAAATTGTTTAGAGAGTTTTGTCAAACTTGCAGAATGTGGACTCCATGTGAAAACTCGCTACAGGAACATCAGATACAAGTAAATTGCATTATAGTGAACTAGAAGGGGGTAGTGGGGTCAGGGAGAGCCTTCGGGTGTGGCATCTCACGTCGACGCCGCCAGATGGCGCCACTAGAGCATGGGCTGTACGGAACGCGAAACTGAGCATTTTCAACGTAGAGAAAGCCGCGTGCGCTTCGTGTCACGCCGAAAAAAGAAAGCGCGCACCTCCGTAGCATGTTTTCTGAAAACTTCCTCTAAAATTAATACAAGGCGCAGAGAAAGGTGGAAAGACGGACGTTCTTCAAGCTTGCTTGGAAATAAAGCCGACCCAACGAGTGCAGACTAACGGCCGCACAACGATGCGACTGATTTCTAAACTAAAAGCTCGCGTACACCGTAGAGGAGGTATATATGTGAATGGGTAAATTGCTTAATTCATTTGCCATTAACAATTTTTGTACAGGTCAGGACCCAATTGCATTCACAAGTTCAAGTGAGCCAAACAATTGCGGCGCGTGTAATAACACATTCGGAACAGAAGCCAGGTATGATGAGGTTTTATTCCTTTAACTGCGATTTTGTTTACGAAAGCATATATCCACTGAAAGCTAGGGAGTTAATCCTATGGTGATGCCAATATTATGCGGTCGTAGTGGTTACCAGGGATAGCGAAATTTCGTAACACAGCAAAATAAAGAGAACTCGTCGTAGCCACAAACTCTTTATTGGTACGAAAGATGGGCAGCTACTCCTTTCTCAAAGTGCATGCTGCTACGAGACAGGCACTATGAGGAACGGCTTATTTTCGCGTGCAATTTCTTTTTGCACCGTTCCTGTCGCGATTGGTTGATCAGTTTTACATAGAAGTGCAGCCTGGTCAGCACATAGAACTTGGTCAACTCTGTTGTGAGCGCATCTTAGTGCTGGCTGCAGCCTAAGGCATAGCCGAAGTTCTCCTTCACTAGCAACATTACATCCACTATGCTGTCACTGCAGAGTTTCTCCCGGCTGAAGAACACAGTGAAGATGTCCTCCAACTTCTTCACTGCCCTGAAAAGCTCCAGCGAAGGATATAACAACCCTCCCTTGTCGCATGTCACAGTGAACTCAGTTTCTACTTTCTGTATTGGGGGTTTCCATAAGAAAGGCCTTGCAAGACATGCAGTCGTAACACTTCAGAAACTTTCGAGCAACATACCCTGCCATGTAATGTATTAGACGGTCGTCGCTCTTCTGCTCCACCAACTCTCTGTGCTCAGCAGGAATACTACGAAGCATGCGCTCGGCTGAAGCTAGGTTTCCTTCCTCAATGAGATGGTCTATTGCAGCAGCCCTGGCTTATTGAGCTGGAGCATCTTGCGTACTCAGGAGAGAACTAATTTCTCCACTAGCTCCATTAAGGTCAGCATTGCCTGAGCGTACTATTTTCGCAAGGTTATAAAAGGATAGGCAATAAACGACAATTAGAAACTGCGTTGTTGTTGAGTGGACATTAGACCCATATGATTGCCTGACTATACGAAAAAGTTTTCCAGCGAATCCTGGCTTAACCTGGATGTCGTAACATACCTAAATCCCTGGCTGACAAGGTAATCCAGCAGTGATAATGCGCTAGATATCGTCACCCTTAGGCCATCTGCAGTTGAATCTCTTAAAAATCCACCTACTCTTTTAGTGTGTTTCGCACACAAACCGCACACGTTTCGTTGAGTTTTTTGTCTTGGCGGTGCAAGTTGCGTTCCCAAATTCACAGTGTTTATTCATCTTTCGGCGCGGTGAACGACGGCTGCTTTCCTTTTTTCCACTTATATCCTGTTTCACAGCCGGGAGCAAAGCAGGGTCACTGCCGTTGACGTTTCGACCTTCCTACTGCTCATGTGTTCGGCTGACTGCGTGCGAAACAGACTCAAACAGTAGGTTGAAACACCAAAAAACAGTCAACGTCGCGAATCAAGCCCGCATGAACAAGCGCGCGAAGCACTTTATTCTATGGCGAAGCAGCGGAGGGAGCCAGCCCACGCGGCTACAGCGCCGCCACCGAAATCCGCGTGCCGTCCACACTCGCCGCCTCGCTGCAATGCATAGGGCGCTCCGGCTCCTGAGCCCACTACCCCCTTCTAGAACACCATAATTGCATCAACTATTTCATGTCTAGCAGGCTTGAAAAGCACCTATTCTGCCACTTGAATATTATGCCTGATGCAACACATTATGAAAAATAATGAAAGAAGTGAACAGTCTGTATACGACATACTCGTACCGAGGAAAAATACCCAACCATCTACCTTCCCACTCGTTTTACTAAAACATTTTGCTTATGTTGTTTGAATTTGCAGCTCAGTTCCAATCAGAATTGTTTCAAGATGTGACACATTTTAAATAACTTTCATCAATAATTTTGCTGTTGATGCACAATTTGGGTATACACACTTGTGTACAGTGCCTCAAAAGGTTACTTTTGATTTCATTATTTAGAAACTTGCATTTTTTTCAGTTGAATTTGATTAGTGAATGCGACTAGATTGCTGCATCACATATGCAGATGATACAGCAAACCCTCGTTATAAAGAAATTATCGGGACAGGAACTGTATTTCATTTTACGTGGTAGTTTGTCAAGAGCAGATGGTCTCTAAAGAGCCGTAGTAGGGTGGGACAGGCACTCCAACAGCACGGGAGCTTGTAAAATATATACTAAAGACATCTGTGCTCAATAATGGGAGCTTCACATTTGCTCATGGATGTTATCAGAATTTTTACTCTGCCTTGTCTATAGGTTATCACATGCCCAGGTAGGCCTAAGGAGCTGCCACCATGTGATGGAGTGACTTTGGCAGCGCTCTTTGCCTCACCAGGTTGATAAAGGGTCACCACGTATGCTGCACTATTCGGTCTTATGTGAATTTCCCACTTGTTAACCAAGTGAGATTCAAGGTGCAGTGGTGCTGGCCTAAAATGTATTCACTGGCGTCAGAAATCTTCGAATAAAGTAATGTTATATGAAAAATGTTTTACTGAGTACGTGTTTACAACAGCAAAAATGTGTGCCATTTGCATTTGTATGGAGCTTGCAATTCAAATGTAGTTGTCGTATTTTTTCTGCATACAGCATTAAAAGGGCATTTCTTGTATGAAATGTACTGAGTAAAACCTCTAGTTCTGCACCAGCTAGTTATTCTTGCTGAATAAACATGAAATTTTCTCGTAAGGTGCACTCATCTGGTTTGAATTAAATTTGTGGCATTTACAGCTAGGTCAGTTTCTTGAGTGGTGGTTACGCAATTTTTATTTTGGCCTTAAAGTATTTCATAAAAATTGAAAGTAGCAAATTAAAACATATTCAAATAGCAATTTATTCTTTAACCCTTTGTGTCTCTCTAAGATATTAGAAAACAATTATTTTTGGTTGTGCAGAATTTTTTTCTCAACTTTGGTGAGGTGTAGCCCTTACATGGGACCAAACCTTTTCTTCAAAATGGTGCTGGTGCAGCCTTGTCTTGTGCACACACCCTGGATCCCCAGATGTTCCATTGCATCGGGGGTTAACACGCAGCGCTCGCCATCTATGTATGAAGCAAGGAAAAATTTGCCAATGCACGTGCACACGGCATCGGGGTGCCGAACGCATTTGGTTTTCCGTTAAAATTTTTTTTCCCCCAAATTTTGGGCTGCCAAGTTCGGGGTGCGGCCCTTGCATGTGTATATCATCTATATGGCATCTTCCTGAAAAGCTGTATTCTAAAAAAATGTCCTGTATTTTGCTTTCTTGACTTTCAACCACTTGTCCTAAGTGGCCTAAGTCACTTTTGCACCTATAAACAAGATCTCATTCATTGTAACAGTGCTAATGAAACCGCATAGTGCTAAATTCATTTTAGACGTTTAGTGAGGTGCAGTTTGCAGAGCTTGCATTTTGAATTAAATATTGAATTATAAAAGTGCAAAATTGCCATTTCAATTCAGGGATATATCAATTCATTTTAATGCAAAGCTTTTTTGGCAGACGCTCCCAGGCTTTTCTGAGCGTGGCTGGGGGCTGCTGTATTGCCGAATAGCTTGCATGCAGGACAGCACCACCATCCTTGCGACCCTTAGAGGTGTCCTGGCTGCTGTTGTACGGAATTACTTGGTGATAAAAACAAACGATACCTGAATATCCTCATTGCAACAAATCTCATGAAGAGCACAATTGCTTTACGAAAGCAAACCTTTCTATACCTACTTTCCTAAGGTTTGGGTCTTTCACAATATAAAGTGCAGCTTGATGTTGCACTATCTCCAGGCTCGACCCACTCTAGCTGGTGTGCCGACCCTGGATACAGTGTTGTCATATCAAAGGGGGTCAATTTCAGAGACAGTACAATATGTGGTCACATGGTGGGGGGGGGGAGTCCTTTGTCTTGCTGTCTTCACTGGCAGGTAGGTAATCTCTATGGTGTGAAACACTGCAGAATATAATCGGCTGCATGGCTTTTATTTAACAGCTTCACAAAAGCCTCGCTTCTTAGATTTCAATATATGAATAGGATCTGCATAATTAAAATTAATTTGTAGGCATGGACCAAGATAAACTATCTTGCTTCTGGCTTTCTAAACGAGTGCTTCTTTCAAATGTAACAAATTATGTTAAAATGTGTTCAGTGGCTGCCTGATGGAATAATTCATTGTGCCCAAGGTAAACCTCCCTCTCGAGGCATCACAGCTATGCTTTACCTGCTCTTGCACTTTTTTCTCTTGCAGACTCAAGTCGGCCTGGTGACTCTGAGCACAGAGATTGCCCCTCACCACCATAGCTTTGTTATGGGGCATGGCAGCTGCAACGTGCAACAAATAGCACGGCAGACAGGCTGTGCAATTACATTCCCTGATCCAGCTACAGTGGCAAACCAGTCCCCGGCACTGCTTTCTCCTTTCCTGGCTCTCAATCAGCAGACCTGCCCCCAAGGGCTTCTTCCTGTAGGCTCTCCTTCAAAGTCCACTGTCCAGATCACTGGGAGATTTGATGCAGTCTACAGTGCTTGGCTAGAACTGATGGTGGGTCAGAGCTTAAACTTACACCAGATTTGTGGCCACAGAATCATGTCCTGTAACCTTAGGCGTAATTTTCATATGTGCAACATATGCAACATATGCATATGTTGCACAAGCAATCAATGATTGCTCTGAACTAGTGCCCAAATAATAGTACTGTTTCTGTAGAATATAAGTCTCATCGCTGAAGTACTTTCAACATGCTGTTCGCAGTGATCATGTAGCGATGTGCACAGCTGTATGAGATACCTTTTACTATCGAATCACACCTTACCTGCATCTAATGAATGGGGATGTAGCACACAGCTAAGGTGTAGCATGCATGGCATGCAAAACATCTTTCATGAACAGAAATGTGCAGGGCAATTTTTCCTGTGAGCAGGCTTCATGGCAGTGTGGTGTAGGTAGAACCTCGTTTTCTAATGCTATATTCTCATGCACATGCCATTTTTAAGCAGGCTTCTTTTTGTGGAAAAAGAGAACATCTGTGAGCACTCTAAAACGTTTCAACAAGGGATGTCTCAGGCTGGAGCTAATGTTTTGACAAAGGAACTTGTCTTTGTCAGAATTATGGTACAAGTAATTCCAGTGTACATGTGGGCTCATTATTTACTGTCTGATATGCCACCTGTTTGGCACATGTTGGCAGCCATTACAGGACCTCTAAACAAAATCAGACCATTTCTTTTTGTTTCCTCATGCAGTGTATGTAGCATATCATCCTAATTTGCCTATTTTATATGCCTCTCTCCCAGTGATCTATTATCTGTCTTGTCAGCTGACTCCACCCATGCCTGCAAGTTTCCTATTTCCACTCTGCCTAATCATCTGCCATCCTCAAATCCATTTCCTTTGCCTTCGAACCCATTGTGTTACTCCAATATACTTATGGTTATCTAATTAGCGTTCAATGGCGCCCCTCCAGCAAATGCTGGTATAAACACATCTGAATGGCAATGAAGAGCCCTAGTCATGATATGAACTCTTTACATGCATAAGGTGTGTAGTAACCAATTCTGAAATTCCTGTTACAAAAAAAAATCAATGAACTATTTCTCAATGTACCTGAAGCATGATACAGGCTATGGAGCGAGTAGAGAAGTTTTCACGCGATAAGTTATGAGGGTCAATCTGGCAGTACATCTGTTAAATAATGAGGTAATGCATGCCTTGCAGGGGTTCAGCACATCATCCAGTATCTTAACAAGTCTCATTCAATATAGGTTTTCAAAGCTCCCATACTTCGCATTGAAGATTAAAGAAAACATCAAAATTTTTCAACGTATAGTAAGTATAAATAACTGGCTTCAAAGTGCATTGCATGCGTCATGCGAAGACGTGGAGTCGTCCCCCACCTGCGGCAAGTTGTTTTTCGTCCACTTTCATTTCCGTTAATTTATCATTTCTTTAATTCAATAGGTAAGTACAAGTAATTTCCCGTATGTTGTCCTTGGTGTCTTTGTTTGTTGGCTTATTATGATCTGGCTTCAAAGTAAGTAGTTTATTATTTATGATCTTAAATTGTTCAGAACACGCATTTGGAAGTCGCTCTCTGTTCTCCATAATAGGCATTTTTAATTGCCTCTACATATGATAGCCTTTGTGCATTGTGGCATTGACATGAGAATGCAGAGAAGGATGTAAGCCCTGCCATTTAACTAAGCATGATCCCAAGGCTACACAGATAGGATGTTCATGCACTTGTCCACAAACATCAGTGGATTTTTTTTTAAACATTGGGGTCATGTCACTTTTATTCGACCCTTTTGCTGTTTACAAGATAAATATGTTCATGTGTTGAGGCATCATAATGGCACGCTGCAGTGAATATTGTAACATTGACGTTCTCATGATCAGCTTTGTGTACAAGAGCCTCTTGTATTTTAGAGGTCAATGCTAAGCAGAAACTGAGTTTACTTATTGGTAGTAGCCAGCTTTGAGTTCATTGCCTTTAGCCTAAAATTATTGGTGGCTCTAACACAGGTCTGCCAGTGTGATCCATGCTTATAAATGGTAGAACAGTACACTGCAGCAAGTGACAAGCCACCCAGTTAAGAGAATGAGAGCCATTATTTAACACATTTAAAACAAGTTGCAGTAGAGTGAAATTGTAGTTAAATCCTCATGCATTGCTTTTTTTTTTAAGAGTACTCCTGCTTTGCATGCTTGCTGTAATAATTTCAGATTACAGAACCCGTGTACTTAGATTTAGGTGCACGTTAAAGAACCCCAGGTGGTCTAAATTTCCGGAGTCCTCCACTACGGCGTGCCTCATAATCAGAAAGTGGTTTTGGCACGTAAAACCCCATATATTATTAATTTCAGATTAATGAAAAACAATGGTTTAATGCTGAGTGAAAGGGTATGGGGCCACTCAATACTTTGTGCTTCTGATAAATGTTATGATGCAAATGTATGCTTGAGATAAACTTAATTTCTACAAGTTGAGATAGTTTTTAAGTGCTCTTCTGCTTTGTCATCAAAGTGCTGTGCTGTTGAGCACCTGCTGTTAATTTTGAGTTCCTGCTTATGAAATTCTTCCCCCGATTGAAAGAACCACCAAAGTTGCGAAATTTAGGGATGAAGGCTTTCTTGCTTTTGGGAGCAATTTAAGAATTAAGGCTCCTGTAGTGCCCTTGATAAGAAGCTGGATCTGTAGGTGCCAAAAATAGGTGATGAATGAGCAGAAATACACAGTACGAGATTTTGCCAAAATTAGAATTTTTATGAAATATTTAAAATTCCATAATTGAAATTTTCAGGGCAAAAAGATATTGTGAAAAGGGAAGTGATCATATGAAACAGTTCATTAACCCTGCTATGTACGGCCCTGCACATGGGCCCACAGTGTGCTTGATTGACCTGTTTCTGTAGTCCACAATGTTTACAATTCGTGCAAATTAACCACAGCTGTTGGTTCAAGATTGCTTAAGGATGCAACAGGCATGCAAACACTACTGAAACCATAAAAATTCATAAAAATGCTTATTGTATTTGAAACAGTTGTCCAGTAGAGAAGGAAATAATGGATGCTCTCATGTGAAACACAGTACATGTGACGTATTTCACACAAAGCAGCAATTTACCCAAGCTATTGAATCAATTCTATTGCAGAATCCAGGTGTGCTTCTTTCATGAATAACATGTAGGCACTAGCTTAAGCATATAAATGTGACCAAGGGCAAGCTTTTAACTTGTGTTGACATGATGAAAGTGCAATCAATATGAAAAAAAAATCTGGTGTTTTATCTGTGTCTGAAGAAGCAATGTATCACAGATAGCTAAATTCCTCTTGGCTTGCTTAGAGGAAACAAATTTGAAGGCTGCATAATTGGTTCTACCACGTAAAGACTTTCTATTATATTTTGCAAAAGAATTTTGGATGTGGTTGCATAGGTTAACCTTTTATAACAAAAAATTTGTAACGAAGAAAATATTTGCCCATAAGCTATCCTATGTTGTGAAAATGAGGTGGAGATGGATTACATCCTCAAGTACAAGACATGCTGATTATGACTGCATGTGGCTGAGGCTTAGCACAGGTAAACTGGGTCTGCAGCTTCAATGGAGTGGCAGTTTTCACCTCCTGAAGTCATGGTTGCAACTTATATGTGGGTGAATAAAAAAAAATATATGGGTTGTGGCTATTAAATGAGATGTGAGCTCTTAAGATGCTTCCTTCTGTGGATTGCCAGAAATCCTAACTATGTTTACTTAAGTGCCACAATGACTATGGGGTGTGTTGGTATTTTTGTGCGCAGTTTCCAAAGACTCCTTTAGGATTCCAAAATTTGCTGTGGACGCACATCTGTAGATTAGTAGACCTTAATTTTATGTAAAATTGTGGCGAGTTTTTTTTAACAGTTGAAGTAGCTTTCAAAAAGCTTATATATATATGTAATGTTAAAAGAAAGGTGCTTTTCCTCTCTGTGAACTCTTCTTTTTGCCACTTGGAGGCCCTAAATTGTCAGCTCTTTCAACATCATACAAAAATGAAAAACTTCAGAAAGGCAGTCTTATGTTCATTTTGAAATGCTTATCTCTCCTACTCTTTGTACTTGTTCAACGGGTTTTCTTTGGTGCTTCAATATAGGAATTATTGTTTTGGTCTTCACACATTGACATAAAAGACAATTTCACTTCAGCGACTTGAAATATTTGGCAGCATTATGTAATGTGCATTGAAAGTAAAAGAAGTTGCTCTTCTAGAAGACTTAAACACCACATACTCCAGAAATATGTAGATACATCTGGAATCTGTATAAGAAGACATGACGTGAACAAGTTCAAATTCGTACAGAAAAAGGCAGTTCGAATTATATGCAGTCATTCTGACAGGTTTCTTGGCATCATCAGAGTTTGAGTGAATAAATTCCACTTCACGAATGGCCCCATACAGAATGCTTGGAAAATTCTGCAGGGCTTTGTAGGCTTGCAGTGTTATAACACGTTGGCGGGCTAGTTGGTTAGGATCCATGGTAGTGTGTATAAGCGCGACTGGACGAGGATGAATAAACAGATACAGACACACTTGTGTTGCTTCTCAGTGTATTACGCCAAATATTCAAAACGTCTGGGAACTAAATGCAGAGTCAAAATGCCGAGTACAGAGTCTGGGCAGAGATCCATGACCCATGTTGAGCTGCAGTATATAAAAATATCCTCATGTAGTGGCTACTTAAGAGCTGATGCTACTGTTTTGGCTCGCCTAATGCTTTAGAATAGCCTACCGTGGTTGTTCAGTGACTTTGGCGTTGTACTGCTAAGCACGAGGTCATGGGATCAAATCCTGGCCATGGTGACCACAGTTCCATGGGGCGAAATGCAAAAACTCCTGTGTACCGTGTATTGGGTGTATGTTTAAGAACATGACATGGTCAAAATTATTACATAGTCCCTTACCACAGCGTGCCTCATACTCAGATCGTGGTTATAGCACATAAAACCCTAATTTTTTCTAATGCTTCAGAATCTGTTTTGTGGGCCCTTGTCTTGAAAGATATCAGTAAACATCTACACTGGTCATTTCTTTAACACTATTCAAAAATCTCTTGTTGCAGATAGTATAATTATACTCCTTTGGCTGCATTACTTGGAGGTGGACATTGTACTTGCACAAGAATTCTAAATGCCTAAATGTATGTTTTGCAAAATTCACATCTAGAGGCTGCTTTCCAATGTGGGAATGCCTTTGCTATGTGCACCAGTGAACATGTGCATAGATTTTTTTTCCTGTCCTGGGGGGATGAGCTCTCTACTTTGCAACGACTCTTGCCTTTCCTGCAAGAAATGCAGCATTCAAATTTTACATCCTTGGCTGCTGAGCACAGCTTTGTACAATTTAATGACATTTGTACACTTGCTGTGCGCGAGTTTTTCATCTAGGCATTTATATGTGAGCTTTTTGTTACATTAACTTGCACTAAGGCAATTCAATAATAAATTAACTGCTTTGAAAGAACAGCTACTTGGGAAATATATTGTGTTCAAAGGACGGCTTGTTGTGTACTATTAAAAGGACAGTAAAAGCAAATATTAAGTCAAGTTAAAGTGATAGGTTAGTGCCCAAGAATGTCTAAGGTGTCAATATTATTGCGAACAGAGCTTTAGTAATCGAGAAATTGAGGTAAATGCAAGACACGATAAGTCTCCCCCGGGACATTCAAATACTAGCCCTATGAAGGCACTCCTTTTTATTACAAGTGGTTGAGTACTAGTGGCAATTGTAATGAGATCATTGGATTGCAATATAACATGAAAGAAAATGCTACTTGTCCAGTTTGATATTATAAAACTCCTTGACGCTACCCTTGCCGACTACGGGAGCGGTTGAAAGGTTTTTTTTTTTTTCTCCACTCTGCGCTGCCTGCGCATTCGTGTTTCAGTAGTTTCGTTATCGCATAGTGCTGCACTGGTTTTGCTGGTTTGCAAAATTCGCCCAAACTGCAAGTAGCAGAGAATGCCACGTCCATGTGTATCGTGGGACTCCTGAATGGTCCGTGCCACTTAACCAAGAGCAGCTGCAATGAGGAATCCAACTCGGCTTGGCTCAGTTTCTCCAAGGCCACACATTTGCGTTTTGTGCCAAAAACCTGTGACATCTGTTGGGCGCCATTTTACTCACCGATAGCAGTAAAGGGCGGTGATGGGTGCATGCAATGGCACCGCTCCCTGCTCCGGAGCAGGAGATTTGAATTGCGCGAAAGGTACGTAGAACCTTCAGAAACAACCTTTTGTAAACAATGTCTTTTTCTTGGCATGAAGCAAGCACTGCGAGGTTTCTGGAATGGTATTTTAAGTCCACGTTGATTTGGTATTTGCCTTTAGTGTCATTCTAGCATGCAGTCTCAGTCAAGGTGTTGCTTGAGCAGTAGGTGTAAAAGTTACAGAAGCATGCTGATAATGCTGAAAAGATGACAAGAGGGGGGTTACATATGTCTTGCAAGGATTGTGGTAGTGCGCCTTGTACCACGAGGTTATAGAAGTTCCGATATCGAGAGACAAGTGTGCCAGTGTGCCAACTGTTGCACTATTACGTAAGAAAATAGCATTTCTAGGAAGAGGTGCACATGTAGGTTACTTCTTGGAAATTAAGTACATGTTCTTGGTTGTTGCAGAAATATCCACAAGCTTCATATGTTCATTGAGAGTTCATACTATTTTTGTCTGTGATCAAGACGACCTGTTCTGCTGTAATGGTGCATCAACAAACTCAATCAGCAACTTTTTAAAAGATTATTGCTGCAGCCCTGACAATCTCTCTTTTACCACACTCAATTCTCTTACTAGAGAACTGAATTTTGGCAGGCCTGTGCTTGAAATGCTAATCTATTTTGTTGATTTGCACATTTTGGCACTGCCACTTCTTTAACTGCTTGTAAACCTTAGGCAGGGCACATTTCATAGCAAAGTAAGTGTTGGCCTGTTATATAAGCTATAAGAATGTTCTAATTTTATTTTGCCAGAGTTTAACATACTGATATGTTTCATAGTTCAACCATGGCCATTTATGTTCTTTCATAGGGCTGGTTGCCCCTTGTTCTCATGTTTGACCTCAAGGAGGGCCAAGATGCCGACATGCGTAAGTCATTTCTTCTTGCCATTTGTTAGGCAAGAAACAAAGAATTGCATCCAATCATTTTGTGCATGTTTCAGTCACGATTTCAAGACTGATGGACCAAACAAATGTCCACATTTGTGTCAAACCAAAGCCTAAACGCAATTGCAAGGTGAGTCATTGCTTCTTGCGGAATTCCGAGCCACTTCTTAATTCAGAATGTAATTTTACATGCACTTCATTGTCATAGTTTGTCATTGACTTGTTCTGCTACTTTCTCATTGAGATGCGCGTGGCTGTCGGCTCGAAGTGCATGGTTTGGCCAGTCACTGACACCTAGGGTGACCATTGTGTACAAACATACTGAGTCGGTAGAGTAGGTCCTTCTAGTCATTAAGAGACAGATTTAAGCACTTTGCATGAAGTAATTCATTATAAAGTTTAAAAATATTAATTGCGACTGATCGCAGTGGTACTGCTTCCCTGCATTTTCTACCACTTCCTCCCATGCTATGTAGCATGGGTTAGTGATCTCACTTGGGCAAGCAATCAGATTGGCTACTCGCATTACATCATTCGGAATACTTGAAACATGCCACTACATTAAGCTTATATTTAATAGCATGCCTATGCATTGTAATATGTGTACTGCAATATAGACATTTCTTAAACCAATGGCCCACTTCTGCCTAAGAACGCAGATTGTCTGCTGCGGCTCTGGCAATAGCAGCTGATGGGACACAGAGGGGGTACTCATGTGAAAATAGGAGCAGCGATGTCTCCTTTGGCGGCAGGAACATGAATGGCACTAGCACTATATTGCATTAGTCTTGGACTGTAGGTGTGTGCGAGGAGTGAACTGCAGCGACTACATGCTAGAAGCCATGAGCAATGCACATCAATGTCAGCGCCAACCTTCTTGGTCAACACAGTGATCACCTGCAGTTTCGAAGAGATGCTGTTAGCGATAACCACAGCTTATGCATTTGTCAGAGCCAAGATTTGTCTAATTTACCCCTAATGGTAGCATAAAAATATCCTAACAAGCAGAGATCCTGAAAGTAGGCATTGTGAAGGCACTTGAATGTGCCTTGCATGTCAAAATGTCTTAGAGCTGCCATTTTGAGTTACTTAGTTACTTTACTATAATCGTACCATCTACACCTCCCAAGTAGGTTTGGGTTTGATTCCCAATGTCGATGTACTTTTCTTCTCTCATCTGTCTTTTTTTCCTTTTTACATTCTAGAGTAGGGGAACCATTATAAATCGCCATCTCACCAGATTCATAAGTTAGCGTCAGCATTCTTTTTTACTGATGGCTACAAAGAAATCTTACAAGCAATCGTAAATGTGTGTATTAGATATTGCTGCATGCTCTTCTAAGATGATGTGGACTGTTGAATTTAGTGGGACGTACCTGGAATTGGGAATAAGAGTTAATGGAAAATGGGGGCATGGGCAGGACATGTAATGAGGAGGGAAGATAACCAATGGTCATTAAAGGTTATGGACTGGATTCCAAGAAGAGAAGCATAGCAGGGGGCATCAGAAAGTTAGGTGGGCGGATGGGATTAAGAAGTTTGCAGGGACAACATGGCCACAATTAGTACATGACCAGGGTAGTTGGAGAAGTATGGGAGAGGCCTTTTCCCTGCAGTGGGCGTAACCAGGCTGATGATGACCCGTAAGCACTGCTTCCACTGTGCTTTTACATAACATTTGTTTGGTGGAGGCACGGGTTACGTCCGACAACAGCTTTGCAGCAAATGCCACCTTGAATCTACCACCATGCCGCCATGTGATGACACGTCGCTGCCAGCTACGCCTGTGACCACCACCCAGTTGCTTTCTCACAGCTGCGCAATCCCAGCACCTTTTCCAGGACAAACAGCATTGACATGGATGAGTGGCTCAGCATGTACGACCGTATCAGCTAACAGAATGGCTAGGATCCAACTATAATGCTGGCCAATGTTACATTTTACCTCGGAGGAAACCCTTGCGTCTGGTTTCAGACCCACGAGGATATCACCAGCTGGGACACGCTTAAGCAGCAGCTCTGCAACCTTTTCAGCAACCTGTTTGGTTGACAGCTTGCCACCAAGAGACAACTGGCGGTACGTACCCAGACATCAACTAAGCCTTGCTTGGCATACATACAGGACGTGCTGGCCTTGTCTACAAGCTCACCAGAAGATGTCCATGGTTGACAAGATCACCCACATTTTGAAGGGCATCACAGATGACTTATTCAATCTGCTCTTTAATGCCGTTGACAGTGTAATCAAAGAATGCAGTCGTCTAGAGCAAGCGAAACGCCAGCGCATCTCACCTCAGTTCGAGCTTCTACCAAATACTGCTGCAACATCGTCTTGCGAGGCAACTCCTTGTCAGCCGTCCCAAGCATATGTGACAGGCATCGTCCACTGAGAACGCGAGGCCGCATATCCAGCTTCTTAAAAACCCACTGTATCCGAGACATTGGCGCAGTCTGTTTCTTTGATCCAGGGTGTTCAGCAGAAATTTGCAAACCTCTGCCTCCTTTCTAGTGTCTGCACCGTGGACACTGCTGACACCGCCCTAGTCTCCAAGGACAGGCCTTGTCGCAGGCCGTGCACCTTTCATCGTTCCAGAAACCCGTTAGAATGAACAACCGACAATAAGCCTGTTTGCATTGCAGCAGAGCTGGTCACATTGCTCACTATTGCCACAGTCAGTGGCTGTCTCAGTCCCATAGCCCATTTCCCTCTTACTCTGGTCCCTTCCGTTATGCAAGCCGCTATCCGCCCTGCACCGAATTCTCTGCACCCATTGTGCTTGAGGAAGGTAGCTGCTATGCCCAGATGCCTCACTACATCGCCGTCCATCTTGTTCGCCGACGCTCTCCTTTGCTCTCCTTTAGCCATCGCTTTTCGCCGAAAAACTACACTGCGCAGCTTCTGGAAATGAAGCTGCACTGTCAACCTTGACCCAGAGTCCTCTGTTGCCCTTACATGCCCATCGGAACACTCTCGAAATCCACATCCACGACGTTCCTGTCAGAGCTTTGGTTGATACTGGGGGGCACGTCTGTCATAAGTGCGTTTTCGTCACTGGTGAAGATCCTTATACCTCCCATGACCCGAGTTGTACATGTCACTGACAGTGCGACGGCTGCTGTTGTTGGGATGTGCACAGCTCGGGTTGCTGTTGCTCGTCACCAGGTGGTAGTTATTTTTACGGTCCTTGCGCAGTGCCCTCGCAACCTCATACTGGGACTTGATTTTCTTTCTGTCCATTCTGCTCAGATTGATTGCTCCGCCGGTGTCCTCCGGGACACCGGCGGAGCAATCAATCTGAGCAGAATCTGAGCCTTGAACTGCCTCGCCTCTGTGAACCCAGTGATCAACCTCGTCCATCTCTCTTACATTGCAGTGATTTTGTTTGCCTACCTTTTAAACCACGACGTATGCCATTGTCAGGTTTGCCAGCTTTTCCAGATTGTGACTATGCGACGCCTCTTATTCATGTCCTGCTCACACACAGCATTTGCTGCATCCTGCATGGTCCGGAGCATTACAGCTAACAGAACCTGCCTTCCACTAGTGAAATTTAGCTTCATCAAGCAAGTCCTTCCACAGGGCTTTCTGTAGCCCACCTTCTCCCCCTGCAAGACTTCCAGCTAGAATATTCTGTACTGGATGCTACATGTCCTCTGCAGGGCACTGCGATGCCAACAACTTGTGGCAGCCGCGAAATTCGCAGCATGTTCGCCAATGACCTTCTGCCTGAGCATAATGAAGCCCTTAGACGTATTCTCCAGTTGTACCAAGATATTTTTGATTTCGGTGATTGGCCTTTGGGCCAGACGTCCGTTCCCCATCACATACACACAGGCAATGCCAGCCCTGTTCACCTGCGCCCCTATCAAGTGTCTGCGTCTGAGTGAAGCGTCATTCAGCACAAAGTCAACAAGATGCTTGCGAAGGACACTATCAAGCCATCCTCCAGTGCCTGGACATCCCCTGTTGCTTTAGTTAAAAAGAAAGATGGATCATGGTGCTTTTATGTGGACAATCGTTATCTCAATAACATTACGAAGAGACTTACCTGTTACCACAAATGGATGCCCTTGATTGTCTGTATGGTGCCACATTAGACCTTTGATCTGGATATTGGCAGATTGCTGTGGACCCAATGGACCATGAGGAAAAGGCTTTTGTAACTCCTGATGGGCTTTACCAGTTCAAGGTCATGCCTTTTGCTCTGTGTAATGCCTCATTTGAGCACATGGACTCTCTGCTTCATGGGTTCAAGTGGTATAGATGCCTGTGTTATTTAGACGTGATTGTTTTTGCCTACATTTGTTACACACCTCGAATGCCTTTTGGCATTTCTTGACGTGTTCCGCCATGCTGGACTGCAGTTGAATTCATCAAAGTGCCATTTTGGCCGTAGCTGCATTACGGTCCTTGGCCATATTGTGGACGCTGCCGGCATGTAATCTGACCCAGAAAAAATTTTAGCCGTGAAAGTCTTCCCGGTGCCTATATCTGCCAAATATGTTCTCACCTTTGTGGGGCTCCGCTCCTATTTTTGCGGGTTCATGAATTTTGCTGCGACTGGTGAAACCACTTGCAGATCTTAAACAAGGCTCCCCTTTTACCTCTGTTCCTGCAGAAGCCGTGGCTTTCTCCAAGGTAACCACACTCCTCGCATCACATCCCATTTTGGCCCACTTTGACCCATCTGCTCAAACCGAAGGCCGCACTGATGCAAGTGGTTACGGGGTAGGTGCTGTCTTGGCCCTACGTCAACGTGGAGTGAACTGCATCGCTTATGCCATCGGGCTGCTGTCCACATTGGAGCGCAATTACTAAATTACAGAACGTGGTTGCTTTGCTCTTGTATGGGCAGTTGCAAAATTTCGCCCTTACCTACTTGGCCAACCATTCACAGTAGTTTCTGACCACCATGCTTTATGTTGGCTTGACTCTTTGAAAGGTCCTACAGGCAGACTCGCTCGATGGGCACTGCACCAGCAAGAGTACACCTACACAGTGGTATAAAAGCCAAAGAACTTGCACAAAGAAGCGAATTGTTTGTCCCACTACCATGTGGCAGACATACTCTTCATGCACTGAATCCTTCAGTTGCGTCTTTTCTGTGAGCCACTTGCTTAACATTGCCGATGAACAGCATTGGGATGCCTACTTAAGGGAAATAATCAAGCCCCTGAAATCCTCTCCCAGCGGTGCCTCTGTGTGCATGTTCACCCTGAAGGATGGTACCTTATCAGTGTAGCCTGTACCCTAATGGTCCTGATCTTCTCCTAGTTATACCATCGCACCTGTGCTCCACAGTTCTTTGCGAGCTTCACGAAATCCCAACCACTTGACACCTTGGTGTTAATCGGACACATGACCACATGCGCGTCACTTCTATAGGCCTGGCCTAGCCTGCTCAGTGTGGCATTATGTCAATGCCTGTGAGCTCTGTCAGTGGCAGAAGAAAGTGTGCGCTTCCTGCTGGCTATCTTCAGCCCATCAACGTCCCACCTGAGCCCTTTTTTCGTGTTGGTTTGGACCTTCTCAGACCATTTCCTACATCTGCTTCAGGCAACAAATGGGTTGCCATAGCTAAACATCATGCGACGTGCTATGCAGTGACATGAGTGCTGGCGACCAGCTGTGCTACAGACGTGGCGGACTTTCTCCTCCGTGACGTAATTTTAGTACACAATGCGCTGCGTTAATTGCCGACTGATCGAGGCTGTACCTTCCTGTCTAAAGCATATAATTCCTCCCAACACGACACTGCTGGTTACTCTCGCTTTTACCTTTTGTTTGGACAGGAACCAAATTTACCGTTGGACGCATGTCTTCCTTCCCCTGCAACTTCGACTAGTGAATATGCATGTGACGCAATTGCACAGGCTAATTATGCGTGGCAGATGGCTATTAGTAGACTTACTGCTTCCCAAGAAAATCAGAAGTGCCTTTACAACCAGCAATACCGCAACAAATGTTTTGCTCCGAGTACCCTTGTACCATTTTGGACCCCCTCCTGACGTGTGGGCCTTTCTGAAAAGCTCCTTTCTCGCTACACGGGCCCATACTGCGTTTTTTGATAAGCGACTGACATCACCTAGAAGATTGTGTCTGCTAGTCTCGCATCTGTTACGTTGTCCAGACGTCGTCCACGTTTCGAGACTTAAGCAGTACCACCCTTCCTCTGCTGTAGATGCTTAGGGGTGCTGGGCCGGTGCTTCTGCCACCGGTTATCAGGATACATGCTATTCTAAGATGGTGTGGACTGTTGGATTTAGTGGGACGTACCCATAAGTGGTCTCTGGCTGATCTGACGATGACAACGTGCCTTGCTGGCTTCCATATTGGCCAGTGCTTGCTACCCCTTGTAAGTACACCATGAAAATAGTTTGTCTACTGTGCGTCCATGTAACAATATGTACATCTTATTAGGCAATTATCAAATCAAAATGGTGGAAACGGCTACTTCCGAGTTTGTACATTGCCTATATGCTTGCAGCAATGCTGTAAGCGTCTGCAACAGCATCAATCTCTTTTCACTTCATGTAGTGCAAGCCAGAGAACATTGCACACAGTGCCACCACATCTCCATCCGCTGCGCGAAGTTGGTCTTGAAATTTCACTCTATGTAACCCACGCTTCGCGAGAAACTGCATAGGAAGGAGACATGTGAACAGACTTCGTTCGAATCGGCCGGAAGTACACAATACTTCCATACCTCACGAAGGAGGTGGAATATAGCGATGGCTGCCCGCTGTAAAGGTTGAAGGGGAATGCCATAGCTTGAGGGGAGGATAATGTTCAACGACTCGTACCTGTGTTATTATAGCGTGCTAACACTAAATTCTAGTCGGAAAGTATTCCTTGGGAGATGCCCTCTATGTGTAGGCAACAAAAAGTTTAAGGGACCCTTTAGGCCTGTGGCTGTACCTCTGAGTGCTATACCGTTTCAGTACCTCGCAGCACTGTTGAAGCTCCAAGCCTCAACCAATTGGAAGGGCAAACACATACTAAAAGTGTCCTTCCAGACCCTGTCTGTCGTCTGCCAGTGGAGAGCATTGTAGCATAGGCAGCGCCAGCATCGACAAACACTCTGCAACTGTGCAGCGAGATAGCCGTTGCGATAGCAGTGGCAAAAAATTCTCTCCATATTTGCTCAGACACCAAAAAGGCATGCATCTTTAAGATAGAGTAAAGGAGGTTTGCGGAGATGGCAGAAGAAAAGGATTCAGAAGGAGCACATCGTGACCGTGTTGCATGAGATGGTGGTGCTATCTCTTTGCCTCTCTTGTAACATCCGTTTGTACATGGTGTGCTCGCTGACATTCTTAAGTGCAGCTGTTCTCTTAAAGTTTGTGCACCTTTACCGCACTACTTCCACATTCTTCCAAGCATGTTCAACACCACCTCATTCATTCCTTTTGCGTGAAAGAGCAATTTGTGAAAATAGCATTTGCACGCTTGTGTGGTATTATTCCAAAGGATGAAGCACTACCTAGGAGGGAGTCCTCCATGGTTTTGTGGCTGTGCTGTATACACAAGAGTTTAGCCAGTGTTAAAGCAATTGTTTGTACTTTTTAAATGCAAATTAATCACTATACAGCACTGTTGCATTAATTTTTTTTTGGGGGGGGGGGGTTGTTCCTTGCATGTTTCTATTCGAACAAGTGGAGCTCTATTTTAGTATCATTGAACCTCAATTACTTATTGAAAAATGAAGCAAAATTGTGCAGTAAGCTGCAGCTGTGACCTGCAAAGGAGCTTTCAAATTAACACCTGCTGAAAAGACCAATTCTCAAGGCTTAAGGCACCAGTTTGCGAACTTTGGCTCTACATCTTGCTGCGCAAGCATCTGTGCTCGCAGGCCTCGTAGCTTTGGCTCTGCTGCAAGGAACTACTGAAACATAGTGTATGTGCCTCAAGTTTGAAGCATCGTTGAAGCAGTGTAGGCATGGCAGCAGAAAATTGAACAACCTAACAGAAGCTCCCGTGTCTTCACATTTACCATCTCCAAAAATTATGCAGGCAAGTTGACCAATGTGCACATTTTGGGAAGTGCAAGGAGCACTGGAAGCCAGTTTGGACGATACCTTCAGTCAAAAATTTATTTTCAAGTTCTGACATTGCATGGCATTGCTCGTGCAAGATCCCTAACATCAGTGTTTAACAACTTCTTGAAGAGCTACAGATTTCGTATGGCCTGATCAGTCGTAGCTCTAATTTTGGTCGTGAATTGTGCATAATGTGCCTGTCATGCTAAGCACACTAGTGCTAAAAAGCCTAATCTCCAAAGTTTTGCAAAACCTTCTTGTTGTACTTGAAAACAGCATTCTACATGTAACATGCCAGTTTTCAGGGATCAGGTTTCTTTTGACATAGTTGCATTGTACGATGTAAGCATTAACCCCACAAAGCCCCATGCATATCATTCTTGATATGCTGAGTTTGACACTTCCCAATGCTGATATAAGCATAGAAAACATAACACAAGACCCATAGTAGCATTTTTGACATGTTAGAGCAAAATTTTAGTTCTGCATAGCTGAGCACAGGGATGGAAGTGCTGTGCCATTTGTGCCATCTTGCGCCAAAACACTAACTTCGAATGAAGCGGCTAAATTTTGCAGGATGTTCATGTTCAGTGGCAATCGCACAGCAATGTGTTGGCAAGCATTTAGCCCTAGAAGCCATGCTAAAGCAATCTGTTTCAGCATTGGCATCATTGGAATGAGGGTGTGTTTGGTGGCACATTGTAATTTGGCCACAGGAAATCATGAATCCTTTGTGCTATGCGATACATTACAAATGTTTCATGCAAGTCTTGGCATTTGCATAATATGCGGACTAGCTAAAGATTACTTGAACTGGCACTCTTTCTATGGGGAAGTCGGGAAAGAAAGCCACGCTCTCGACTGAATGAATAAGTCATGCAGTCTGTTGTTATACATTTTAAGGCTCGCTTGTATGCCCTATTGGTAAATATGCATCGATTAATGGCAAATCACGCAATGCTAGATTTTCGTGCTGTGCTTGAACACCTCACTAGCAGTACAAGTGCTACACAAGCACTGAGGCAGACACAAGTGGATCAAACATGATCTTGCGCTGGAACCCAGTAGAAAATGGCAGACAGTTTCATCTTGTTTTCTGCGTATGCAACTTCACAACGTGCATAGAACAAGCAGATGAAATGGAAATGCATCCCTGTTGCTACGGCACGAAGTAAGACAGTTGCAGGCATTCGATGTGTAGGTTTTATTATTTCTCTAAACTTTAAATTGGCCTTTAAATTGTGAACTAGTAGCTGATATCTTTAATAATTCTCGAAGTCACATGTCACTGAGTGACATTGTAGCATTGTCATGTACGTAGGTGCACTTCTGTAATTGATGTCGACTCACCGGCAGGGAGCATGGCACTCGTGACAAGGGCACCCAGCATTTAGTTTGAAATTTCATCTCGTTTCGCAGCGTGTAGCAGTGTAATACTTTGCAGGCACAATCGTTTGCTAGCATTGTATGCACTGTGCTTGTTGGCTCAAAATGGCCCAGCCTGGTGAGGGGCCCTTTAACAAATGCCATGCGAAATTCCAGCGCAAACAATTTCAGACTGAGCATGTGCCAAAGTTTTGAAATGCCTTCAACATCACCCTAAATAAGTGATCATTCATATTGCGGTGCCAGTTGCTAACCAAGTAATTGTAAAATCATTTCCCAAGACACCAGTGTATCAAGAAAAAGTACTGCATTTAAAGTTACTTACTCAGCCAAGACTGCTCGAACACTGAGTCAGAATGGAGTGGACAAATAGTTGCTCATCACTGCTGATATAATATGCTGAAAAGTGGATGATTATTTCCTTCAGCTGCCAAAAGCCAGGTTGAATTCACATCTCGATGACTATGCAGAAGGGAGAATGCTGCAGGGTTCAGCCAAGAGGCTCTAGTGATTTATAACCTGCATAAATCTGATATAGTAAGTGCTAAATTGCTAGTAAGTGATAAAAGGCTCCAGGGAGTTTTGTATTGGGTGTGCAAATACCATACATATTGGATAGCCTTTGTTATGTTGATTTGATTCTAGAACTTGTGTATTCATTACTACTCATATTTTGGGAACCTATAAGGAGAAAGACTGATACAAGTGGTAATTGCTCTGATGATTCTACAGCAGGAAAACCAGTTGTGTAAAGGCACCAGTTCCTGAACGAATGCATAGGGCAAGCTACCTTCTGAACAAGAATTTCCACTCATGAAATGGAAAAATTGTTATCCACCCGAATATAGCGTAAAGCTATAAAGAAAACCCCATATGGGTTTTTTGGAAAGAAAACTTCATAGTAGAGAATCATTTATCCTGGTCCGAGATTAAAACAAGGGACCAGTGCCTTACCAGGGCAGTCGAATCATTTGCTCCCCGGTTCGCCCCAGACTAGTGAGAAACTAGGGCTAATTGCCCTTGCTGGCCACTAGTAATTAGAATCCCGGACTGGGATTAATTTTCCTTTAACTATGAAATTCTCTTTCTGAGAAACCGATATGGGTTTTCCTTTGTAGCTTCGTGCTACAGTTTGGTGGGTAACATTTTTAATGAACTTTCCTGCACCTTGCGGGCTTCCACGGAACTAATTTGTCAAATTTCCACTCTTTCAATAAACTTCCTTCACTGTCAGGCAGCCTAGAAGTTTTCTGTTTAAGCAAATATTTTATTGGATCTCTTGATGTTTACATTTCTTTCAACAGACATAAGGGGCTCAGTATTACTTTGCTCTTGCAACAAACACTAGTCTGTATGTACGAGGGAAAATCAGAAAGTCTTTGTCCCTATTTTTTATTAGCCAAAATAAGGTGCATTCAGGTAATTACAAAATAAAATTACTATTCTCCCACACCGGTTAAGACATTTGTCCCATTGGAGCACTAAATTTGAGATGCCCCTGTGCCATGTTGTCGTCAGTCAGCGACTCATGGTGGTCTCCCCGAATGCTCACTGTCATGCAAGTCTTCACGGCCTTTTGCGAACTTGCAACACCACCACCTGGTGCCCCTCAAAGCGAGACTCCTTTCCTCGTACGTGGGCTGCATTTCCCTGAATATTTCAATGGGTGTTCGTCCCTTGCTCCATAGAAAATGACTCATTTCGTTGCTTGTACGCCGTGGACATGAAGCACAACCGCCATCAACTGACAGCAGCGCCGTGCCGTGGAACTATTGGCAGATAAGGCCAGCCTGGTCCAAGAAACATCCACTGCTGGGAATGGATATGTTGACTTCACATTTACAGCTGTAATTTGGTTTTAAAAAAAAATAGGGGCAAAGACTTTTTGATTCGCCCTGTTATCTGGTGACCTGCTGCTCCTTTGTTTCATTACTGTCATTATCACGATGATCCTGATATAACCTATGAATTATTTCATTTACAAGCTACTAAGTTGACCGAACATCGTTAGGCATGGCCTTATACATATCAAGTAATGTAAATAAGCCTTTTTTTACCAAATGTATTTTATGCAATCTTCATATTTTGTTTAAACATGGAAAAAATATTTGGCATTCAGTTCTATATTTGAAGGTCAGTTTTCTTAAATATTTGAGTCAATTCAGAAATTTCTTTCTTAGAAGACAAACACCCCTAATATTTTTGCTTTATAAGGGTGTTTGTTGGCAGGCGAGGTGTTCCTGCAGAGAAGGCTGCCCAGGGATTGTTTGCCTACCACCAGATCTTGCTGTCTGATCACTTTTATAAATAGGCAAAATAATAGCAACAAATTTTGTAATGTTTTGAGGGAACTCTTTTATGCAGTGTGCTGTCTCAATGACATAGGCTCAGTTCTTTTTTGATTGTTACTTTCAGGAAAGATGAGCTGATGGAAAAGACTTGCGCATTGCATTGAACTTTGTAACTTAGCCCTTTCATGGTATACACCTGATCAATGTTCATTGTGCATAGATTCTTCATGCAATAGGTGTGACTGTTCTTTATTAATAAACTTCAATGAAGGGGTGTTTTTCTCTCTAGCAGGTATTCAACTTATCATATTCAAGCTGTTTCCTACAAGAAATTCTCGGACCCACCGTGGTTGCTCAGTGGCTATGGTGTTGGGCTGCTGAGCACGAGGTCGCGGGATCGAATCCCGGCCACGGCGGCCGCATTTCGATGGGGGCGAAATGCGAAAACACCTGTGTGCTTAGATTTAGGCGCACGTTAAAGAACCCCAGGTGGTCAAAATTTATGGAGTCCTCCACTACGGCGTGCCTCATAATCAGAAAGTGGTTTTGGCACGTAAAACCCCAAATAATATTAAGAAATTCTCGGCTTGAAATGATTGAGCGAAGTGTATAATCTTCAGTAAAAGAGAATAGCGCAAACCAGGACGACCGCAAAATGAGAAGGACACGCACAGAAGCGCTACTAACCACTGCTTTTATTCCGCCAAAACGCACATATATATATACAACATGGTCACACATACACAAATGTAATCAAAATTAACACATCACTTACGCCAGGTAGCTAACAGATATGTGAGCTTAAAAACTGGCACTCTGTAGCTTAAAGAGATAAGGAAGTGTCATTGCCAGTCTTTTTTTTTTCTTTGTGATAAGCTTCTAGTACTAAGAGCACATGCTCCCTTTTGCTTTGGCCCAGAATCGAGGTCTCATCAAAGCGCGGTGCACAATTACGGCAAGTATTCAAATGGGACACAAGATGTGTCCTCTGTCAGCATTGCTGTTTACTTTTCTGATGTGTTCCTTGAACCGCTCGTTTATGGAACGCCTGGTCTGACCCAATGTATGTCTTTCCACATGATAAAGGTAGGGCATAAACCACTCAGATTGCGCAGGGAACTTACAATATCCCATGCCTAATTTGGCAGCCTTGCCTGTTATCACCACATGGGCGGGCACACAGTTTTGCGAGATTATTCGGAGCAGAAAAAGCCAGTGACGCCGTGCCTACCTGCGACCTTCTTAAGGTTGTGGGAAACCTTGTGTATCTAAGGCACCACCACAGGTCTGAATGCTTCATGTTCTGTCGTCGACCTCATACTTTCAGATTTTCAACCTCTAACAGACACTCGGCTATACCTGTCAGAAGCGTCTTAGGGAACCCTGCTACCGAAAGCCGGGGACGCTGATTATCAACTCTCCTGCATTTTGTTCTCGCACAATTTATTGAGCACTGATTCCATGCATTGAAATGCTATGCCTCTTTTGACAATTTTTGAATGCTCAGACATGAAAGACAAGAGTTCCTTTTGTGCCCAAGGAAGGTAAACCCAACAAACATGATGTTCACAGAACTCTGGATTAAGATCAAGGAACTGCAAATGATTATTGTGGAGTAGTTCGTGGGTAAATCTTAGTCCTCGACCACATTGATTAAAAACACTTACAACCTCATTAACAGTATCCAGGTAGGATGAGTCGCATGCTAAAAACACTAAAAAGTCATTGACATATCCAAAAACCTTCAAAACTTTAAAAACTTCATCTAAGGACTGGTCTACCCTAGCTAAAAATGTCTCAAAGGACTGGTGTGACACAGGAAGCTATACATACGCTGTTCAGTTGTAAAAACTGTTGGTCATTAAAAACTAAAGTCCCACAGCATTCTGGAACTCGGCTCACAGTTTTCCTCTCTCTCTCTCTCTCTCTCTCTCTCTCAACACACACACACACACACACACACACACACACACACACACACACACACACACACACACACACACACACACACACACACACACACACACACACACACACACACACACACACACACACACACACACACACACACACACACACACACACACACACACACACACACACACACACACACACACACACACACACACACACACACACACACACACACACACACACACACACACACACACACACACACACACACACACACACACACACACACACACACACACACACACACACACACACACACACACACACACACACACACACACACACACACACACACACACACACACACACACACACACACACACACACACACACACACACACACACACACACACACACACACACACACACACACACACACACACACACACACACACACACACACACACACACACACACACACACACACACACACACACACACACACACACACACACACACACACACACACACACACACACACACACACACACTAAAAAAAGCATAGCCAACATTTTCATTTCCTTGCAAAAACTGCACAACTTCATCAGATTTCTTGGTCCGGAAGGGATCTACTTACATCGTGCTGCCAGCAACCAGTCTTGCTCACAATCGTTCTAAAAGGTGTCTCTGGCTTATGCACTCTAGCAGTAAAAAAAAAAAAAATACTAACCACTTGCCTCCAGTATTTTCTATGTCCCTTGCAAGCTTCCAGAGTTTGAGATTATTGCAGAAATCCATAAATTCAGTTCTTACCCTAAAGTCTCCTTTCTTAACAGGAACAAAGTTTTTGGAAATGACCTCCGACGCTTTTTCATTAAAAGCACCCTTTTCCACCACAAGAAAAACCCCTGTTTTGTCACCCTGTAGAAGACTAGACTTGTTTGCTTTAAAAAAACGACACCACTCGTCGATCATCTTTGTCCCCGCAGACGGATGTCCCATTCGGTGGACACTTTTCCAAGCACTCCTCACCTTCAAGTAAACAACGTTCGCGGCCTTATTGCTTCGCCTTTGAGGCTACGTGCCTGTTCATAGCAACCCCTTCGTGAGTGGGTACACATGTAGACACACTAAACTTAAGGCCTTTCTCCAGCACACGGGAGGCGTCTTGGGGTAGGTTGACGTTTCCAAATACCTCAACATATTTCTTTTCAGTAGCACTAGTCTTTTCATGGGCCCGGCACAAATCTTTTACAATACAGTTCCAACTGGCCTACCTAAGCTGTGAGGCAAGACATGTGAAGGTTCGGTACTTACTAAGAGGAAGCCAGTCCAAATCGACTGTATGGTTCACCGACCAGAGCTAGTCTTGGTAAAGGCCAGTCTTGTCCCATAGCCGAGGGACTGTTAGAGGTTGAAAATCGGAAAGCTGAGTACGAGGTCTGCAACAGAACGTGAAGCGTTCAGACCTGTGGTGGTGCCTTGTATGCATAAGGTTTCCCACAACCTTAAGAAGGTTGCAGGTAGGCACGGCGTCCCTCTGGCTTTTTCTGCTCCGAATGAGCTCTCAAAATTGTGTGCCCACATATGTGGTGATAACAGGCAAAGCTGCCAAATTAGGCATGGGATATTGTATGCTCCCTGCACAATCCGCATGGTTTATGCCTTACCTTTATCATGTGGAAAGACTTGCATCGGTCAGACCGGGTGTTGCATGAACAAGCGACTTGGGGAAGACGCCAGAAAAGTAAACAGCAATGCTGACAGAGGGGCACATCTTGTCCCATTTGAATACTTGCTGTAATTGTGCACCGCTTTGAGACCTTCGTGCTGGGCCGAAGCAAAAGCGAGCAGTCGCACTTAGTACTAGAAGCTTATTACATAAAGAAAAAAAAGATGACTGTCATTGACACTTCCTTATCTCTTTGCTCTGCAGAGTGTCAGTTTTTTAGCTCTCATATCTGTTAACTGCGGGGCACAAGTGATGTGTTCATTTTGATTACATTTGCGCATGTGTGGTCAGTGTATATATGCGTTTCGGTGGGAGAATAAAAGTTGTTAGTAGCACTTGTGTGTCTGTCCCTCTCATCTTGTGGTCATCCTGGTTTGCGCTCTTCTCTTTTACTGGACATGTACCAACTCGCCCCTACAGAAGTTTTACTGTATAATCTTACTTGGTGTCAAGTTAAGTCACTGTTGTGTTTGCTACAAAGACATTAAATGTTTTGGCAGTATTTACGGGCTGTCTACTCCCTGTGCTACTATTTTGTTATGCAAGGATGTTGCACGTTTTCACGATGCAGATTCAGTCCTGTTGAAATTTTTTTCCGTCTAAGGGTCTTGCACATTCAGTGTTAAGTTGCATTCAAACACCTTCATATTTGACAGGTGTAATATTTGCACTGATTATAATTTAACTTTTGGTATGCCACAAATTTTTGTAACTTCAGCTTGTGTATACTAGGTGTCCCAGTCAACTGTAGCTAAGGTTTAAAAATATGCTGACGCAACCAAATGCATGTTGTTCGTAGTGTATAAAGGAAGTTGCACTATTTTTGTAGTCTGGTTAATGGCATAATTAGTCAATATTAATTAATCAACTCAAGTATTAACTGTATGGCAAAACGTCCAACGTGAAAGTTGTAGAGCGATCTAGAAAACGTCTAATTCAGCAGCTTGTAACTTCATACTTGTGACATAATTTTTCTGCATCCACTTTGAAAACCTGCGAAATATGAAAATAAGCGTCTGACATGCCCGCTTGCATGCCGCGATTGCAGTGCTCTGAAACGTGCCACGTGTGAACGAACAGCACATTTAGCCTGGTGTGCTGCCGCTTAAAAAGCAACAGGGCTGAGACCCAGGCATTGGCATGATTTACACCAGTGATGTGCTTCCCTGGCTGCAGTTCATGATAGTGATAAGCAAATGAGGCAGTGCACCAGGCTAAATGCGCTGTTAGTTCATATTGTTACGGAAGGATGAAAGCGAGGAAGATCGCGATACGCTGGCAGCTTGCCTGTTGTTCGTGGTCAGCCATCTAACTACTCTGGCTCATCTTGTATATATATATAGATATGTAGATAGATATATAGATATGTAGATAGATATATAGATAGATATAGATATATAGTAGTCTTTCTATACTCCCAACATCCCTGTAACAATATGCAGCATATTTGAGAACACTGCAATTGCGGTGCTTATGCACCGCAATTGCAGTCCAGGCAAGGTCACATGCATTTCTTTCTTTTCGTATTCTTTTCTTCTTTTTTTTCGTTATTCACAAGCCTTCAAAGAGAAGGCAGAAAGAAAGTATTTAACAAGTACAGTTATAAGCTGCTGAACTGGGATGTATTCTAGGTCGCTGTACTTTTTTTGTGGGAACTTACCCTAAGCTTACTACTTTTGAAGTTAATCTTGACTAATGATGCAATTAAGCAGAATAGAAAAGAATAGTTGCATGTTCATATTGTACGAAGCAAGTATTTGGTTGCGTCCTCATAGAGTGCTTCAGCATATCTTTAAATCTTGTCTAAAGTTGGCCAGGATACCCTGTATGCAATGTCTGCTTTTACAGCCACATACGGTCACACTTTTGTAAGGAAGTGCATGGGGCCTCTTAAATTATTCGTTATACAGGTCGCTTTGTTGCAAAGGTCACACACAGCACAGCTTACAATAGAACCAGGACAGAATTGCTATTCTGTTATACAGGTTACTTCGTTGCCGAGGCGTTCGACTGTACAAGAACCGTTACTTGCATAATACTGTTCAGCTCCATGTACCCAAAGAAATGCTGAAGCTGCTTTTAAAGTACTCCTATACATGTAAGAGGCATCTCATTTTATGTTTGTCTTTATTGTTATCTGCAGTGCATTGTGGCTCGCTGTGCTGAAAGAGAATCACGGCTGCTCTTTGAGGTGCGGCGTATCATTTTGAACCTGGATACTGATGAGCTCGGCAACCCTTCACCTCTTGACAAGATTCCCTATTCTCCTCCCCAAGCCTCGTATAAGGGACGCAGCATGCAGGAACAGATATGGAGGGAAATAAAAGGTGTGGTACTTTGTTCTTCTGCAGACCAAAAATTTTTGGTGATGCATTTGTCAGAACTTTAAGATAGATTGGTTTTTGATTTAAACTTAAAATTGTATGCTGAACTTTTTTCAGGAATTAAATTTTAGCTGAAAAGGGCCACTGAAAATAATTTTACCAAAAAGCTGACAGTGATTATAGCTTAGCATCAAGCCTACATGTTTCCCAATGCAACGAGCCTGGCGAGGTCAAGCTCGGGCTTCACCCTGTAGGCATGACTTTCGAACACACTGGCTACAACTCTTAAATTGCAATATGTGCCATGAGCTAATTAGTTTCAGTGTGAATTTACAGGTTTGTTAATTGATCAATTCATTTCTAGGGGTGTCTGAATATTTGAAACTTCCAAATAACAAATTGAATAGTGTTCTATTAGATTTGGTCTCCGAATTGAATAGTCACTATTTGTAGATGCGAATATTTTTTGAATATTTCCCTAATATTTAAGAATGTCAACTGTGCCCAATTCAACAAAATTAGCAAAATTATGGTAATTTTTACCCCTGCAGGCATAGCGTACACATAAATCATGAGAACTTGCATTGTGGAGCAGGCTACCTTCCTTTGGTAGCCATATTTTACAGGGTATACAGTGATCATTCGCACTTTGAAGAGTCCTTGGCATGCAAAGAAACTGCTTGTTTGCTCCTAATGCATCATTTGGGCTCTTAATAAGCAGTGCTTCATGACATACTATGTAATGACAAGCTTGCTAATTTTAAGAATACTAAAATGTGAACATTGTTCTATATTGTGATCACGGCTGTTCATTGTTCGAAAACTATTCGATGTTAGATTCAATTTGGTCTCAAAAATCGCTATTCGCACACTCCTATTAGTTTCAATTTCTCTTGCAAGTAATGCCTGTCTATGAAGTTACCCAGCTCATAAAGTGAATTGTGCTTGTACATGCTACTAACTTTTAAAAAGTGAACAGCACATTTACTACTTTGTGTATAGTACAACTCCCTCAGCTGGTACACAACGGCAAGAGTGGCTACCCCCTCACCCTCAATTTTTGCCGATGTGCACACTGGCAATTGGAGCACCCTGGCGCAGCCTTACAACAGCACCAGGCACAGGTGTGCCAGCCTGTTTTTGACAAAGGCTGTACATAAATCAATGTCCCCATTTACCATAAAAACCGCAATATAGGTCAAACTTTTTCAAAAAGATGCAGCAAGAAGTCGACCCCTGTCTTATATACCAGTCATTTTTTACCGGGTTATACTGTTCATTTTTTTCCTTTTTTAGAATTAGTTTATGGGATCGACCTAAAGTCCGGTTTTTACGATATACACATACTTTTGTATCTTGGCCCTTATTCTTGTTCACATTTCAATTTACTGATGGCACATGCTGATCGAAATGTACTACTGGAACGAGAAGAAACTGATATGAACACCTGTTATGCATAATTACATTGGATTTCAATGTGCTGTCACTCCATAGTTAGTTTCTAAGCAGAGGAAGGTTGCAGATGTACATTTCGGAGCCTAAATTAAGGTATGGTTACATGTTCACACTAACCAGGGAATGCAACTATACTCTGTAGTCATTTGTCACTTGTTTTCATTTGAATTTCAGCTGGTAGTACAGCCAACCTTTCTAGCCACAGCTGTTCTAACACCTTTGTGTGCTCAAGTTTGCTGATCTATTTCATGTTTAAGTGAGGTGATTTGCATGTAAGCGAGGGCAGACGACTGCATCAACCATAGCGATGCGCCCTGTAAGGGCTAAAAATGTAGCTGCATGCCACAACAAGTTCTTCGACTGGCCCTATTAAAAATAGTCTATGCTTTAAAAGCAGCTCATGTTGTGTGTGCAGTTCAGTTTACAAATCCAAGAAATGTGCTAGAAATGGAAGGGTCGTAACTTCTTGCATATTGCAGTGATGCTTCCACATTTACCAGTCATCTTGTGCACAATAGTTGACATCACTTCCTTTAGTGTTGCCCAAAACCTTAATGGCAATTTTGGTAGTGCCCATTTGCAAAGCTTCCCTGTCAAGAAAAAAAAGTCACTTTATCCAGATGTCCAAAATGATTTCCCTTTAGCCGAAGATACTTTACAATAATTTTTGCAGTTAGCGTCATCAGTTTTGAATGTTAAATTGAGCTTTGTGAACTATTTGTTAGATATAGCTAAACCTCGCTATAGCGAACTTCAGTATAATGAAATTCTCGATATAAGTCAACTTTTCATAACCTGTTCTCCAAAGAACACCATGTATTTAGAAACTCAATATAACAAAGTGTGTTTGTGTGAGATTTCAGTGTAACGTAATTTCACTGCCGCCATAAAAGAATTGAGACAATGAATGGAAACTCCCATGCACGCAGATGGTCAAATGAGTGAATTGCAAGTGGCTGTTTGCAAACGCACCTCTCCCATATCACGCGCCACGGAACAAGAGTGACTGCCGACGTGGAGCCACTTCATGTTGCATATAAAGTCCAAATACAGTAACATGCTATCGTGACCCGCACACTGTGTGCTTTAGGTGCAAGTGATAGTGTGCGAGGGTGGGAGAAGAAATATGGTGGTTTCACAAGTGCTGCCTTCCCGCGCGAGCAAAAGGAAAGAGGGGAGGGGAGCTAGATCATGGTAACGCGATCAAGTGGATGCGAGGGGGCAGGGTGGATGGTAAGTTGGAGCATGTCTAGATTTTTGGCGTGCTGTGCATGGCTGTAAGCTCGGCTGAGCACAGGTGATCTGCCGCATGTGCGTGGCACCTCGTAAACTGTCCTACCGCACATTTTGTATTGGAGGTTACATAGTTTCCAGTTTCGGTGACCCGTTGGAGCGAGAGACCGACAAGGCATTCGCTCCCCGCTGCCTGCGCTTTTCCTAACAACGTCGTCCCAGTGCGGCGACGCTATCAGCCGCAGGGGTGGAGTGCACGCGAAAGCGTGGCTGGCTTTGCTTAATTCATACCGCATAGAAGATATCGTGGACGTATGTGGCCTGAAACAGTATCGTTCGTCGCAGACTCCCAAATTTATCAAAATGAATTGTTTTCTCAAATTTACTTTTTTCGATTGCCCTATGATTTGAAAAATTTTGTGGCCCCTTTCTATGCAAGAAAAATCAATCGGTGACTGTACTTATTTGTATAAAAAGTCCAATTTCAGTAGAACGAAATTTCAGTATAACTAAGCAAATCGCAGATTTTAGACTTCGTCATGTAGAGTTGTAACTGTATTTTGGTACCTCTGTGTACAGATGAACACCTTTAAAGAAAGTTCAGCTATCCATTGTGTATACAAATCCACAATGGCTGGTGTGCTATTTTCAGATAATTTTCGGACTGATGGCATGCCATCTTGTAGGTTCCTTATCACCTATTGATGAGGACAAGTTCGATTACCTTTACTGTTAAGCTCTGCCCATTCTAATCTGATGTGAAGCAAGGGAGCATGTTTTGCACAGCCGTTAAGAATTCTTGCTTCTGTATTCGTCATCTGTAGGCCCGGTGATAGTTTTTCCTTTTGCATGTTTGAGTAGTACTGCCAAATTGTTTCAAGCTGTTTTAGGTGCCTTTTTTATGCGAATATGTGCATCTGTTGTAGGGGGCATAGGCCCCGTCAAGACATTTTGTTTTGGCTTTTTGTCTGTGGTCTTGACATTGTACACACAATGTGAAATAAAGATTTGAGTTGATTTGATTGTTTCCTGCATTGCTCCCTGCAATCAATTTCTCATTTATGCTTGCAGCTGCTAGCCAACACCAAGCTGCCGCAGCAGCTGCTGCAGCGGCTGCTGCTGCCAGGCAGCACCAGCAGCAGCTCTTTTGGAATGGCTTGCTGACTTGTAGTCCTTTTGTGAACCCTGCACCACGAATGGTCCCTGCTCCCTTGCATCACTACCATCAGCAGCAGCAGCAGGCTGCCCTACTCCCTCTGCTCTTGAGCCAGCTGTCACTGGGCTTTCGTGGACCGAGGCCACCCCCATTTGAGCCCTCTGTATTATGCTCCCACGCGGGCCACTCCATATGCAATGCTGCTTCAGAGAAGCTGCCAAGTCCAGACCACAGTGGCTCATGTGGGCACAGTGGGAGTGCTCGTTCCTGCTCCAGTTCGCAAGAGAGCCCCATGGACAGTGGCTATGGTATTGTGCCAGTTATTGCCTACTATTACTCCCTGGTGTCAGTCCCTCTTATGTGTGGTTCCAGCTTTGCCTTATGTACTTTGTTTTGCGTTCAGGCTAAGTCCTGGACTTGCACACTAAGCTGCCTAGCTGTGGTCACACAGTCAATGTAGGGGTGTCAATCATAGTTGGTATGCGTAAGCGTGCAGCTAATTTTCACAGGCTCCTTGATCAGTAGCTATAGCACCATTGCTAAAACATGCAGAGTGCTGCATTATGGAACATGTTCCAGCATTCACATTGTCCATGAAAATGGACACTTATCATAAGCATCACAATAGAAAGGCTGCTTGTTATCTATGGCTTTGCAAGGTAAAAACGTTACACCTTTGATGCAACACTGGCATTCCTCTACTTATTGCTGTGTATGGTGCACATGCCCTATCTGCTTTGTGCTGTCTCTAGCCATTGCTTTGCATTAATAAAGTGCATTTGAAATTTCAGTTTATCAAGACAGATTGCCTAAAATTTTGCTGTGTATAATTGCATGCAGTTATGAGCAATCACAGATGCAATGAAGCATGCATCTGCCCGCTTTCGTCAGCAAGGCAATGTAAAACTGGAGAGGCTGCATACAGCATGTTGACAGGTGAAAAGAAGGTATAGGCGCACAAAGTCCGTTCTGGATCTCGGTGCTTCACAACACATTCAAAGAAATTCCAGCGTCATGGGTAAGCTTGAAGACAAGCGTTGGAAATCTTTGTCGGTTGCTTGATCCTCAACGACCGCTGTTGCACATATGGAGGACAACAAGCGGTCTTCATTGACGTTTGCATATGATCCTCTGCCAATGGCACTCATCCGTTTCTCTTATAACTCAAAGCGGTGGAAGAGTTCTGCACATGGGCTGCTGGGGCGATCGTCATCATTAGTGATGCAACTCTGAGTGTTGTCCCCGAGGCACACATACCTGAAACGAACGTGCCATTTTTCACTCAAGGAGCTTTGCACTGCATTGGTGACCTACAGGAATTCATTACTGGGACCAGATGGCATCGCGTACGCTGTCCTATGCTACGTTGAATATTGTGCACATCATGAGCTGCTCATTTACTACAGTAAGCCGTGGCACAACATCGTGATTTCTAAACAATAGAAATCGAACCACTTGATTTCTATTCTGAAATGTGGGAAGGCTCTGCTTGAATTATCATCCTATCGTCCGATTGCACTTTCCAACTGCGTCTGTGTAGTGATGGAATGATTTTTGCTCACCTGGAATGGTATCTCGAGTAATTCAACATCTATCCTGGTTCCATGGTGGGCTTTCAGCGAGGTTGCACTTCCATCGATGTTATTGACCTTGTTATCTGGGTCCAAGAACCTGGGTCCAAGAACCCAAGAAAAGCCTCATACCCATATTGGTTGCACTTCTCAATGTCAAAGGAGCTTGTAACGTTGCCCGAGAGGCCATACCAAGCTCACTAGAGGCTGTAGGAGTTGGTGGCCAAATGTGCATCAATGGATACAGGACTAATTGACGGAGAAGTGTTTTTTTTTTCTTGCAGACCAAGAATGACCAAACTTCAGAACACATCTGCCATAGTGTGACGCAGGGTGGGGGTGGGTGTTGGCACCCATATTGTTCAATCTCATCCTGGGAGGACTTGCTGAGCAGTAAAACCTCGTTCATACGTTTCCGAAAAAATGTACTAACTGGGAAAATGTACAGTCCGAAGTCGCAAATTTTCGCATACAACTGTAGTTGACAATTACTTGATGCAAAGCATTGCGAAAAATTGTTACGGTACGAGACACTGACGCCTGTTGAGCTGGTTGGGCTTGAGCGGCCTGAGACGTGCTTTGTTGTTTTCCTATTGCAAGTTTTTAGACAGCTATGGGAAACCCGGACAAAATAGAGCTGTTGGGTGATGCTGGAATATGATGCTGCCACAGCAAAACATGACTCGCTTTGCACTGCCTGCAGCAGGGAATGGTGATGCATTTGGTTTATTGCCTATTAAGAGCATGCATTAAGCTTCTAACTGCATGTGGTGTAGTTGGAGGCACATTTGACATTGATGGCGATAGCTGTGAATTCAAGTATGTGCCATACGAGGACCTGAGAGATTTGTGGGTACCAGAAGAGGAAAGTGAGTGGGTGCCAGCATTTTCACATGGCACAGGTGGGCGAGTAGGGTGGAGAGGCTGCTGTGGCAGGTACCTACAACACACCATCACGCATGCCCCACTTTGTTCACATGGGATCTAGTGACCATAAAACATATTCTGTGATTGCGGTTTGGCGATGCACTGAACATTGCTGCTGAAAGATCGTGTTTTTCAGAAACTTATTGGCCGGTAGAAAAGAACAGTGACTGTATTGGATCATTTTTTTGTTTAGTGTTGTTTTGAATTGCGGATGCTGGCACTGGGAAATCGTACGAAACAGAATCGTATGAATGAGACTCTACTGTACTTACTAATATACATATATATATACACACACACACACACGCTGATGACACCTGACACCGGCACAAGATGCAGAGAGTGAGTCGGGCTGTACTAATCCAGGTAAAACCAAATTGGGAAGGCCCACTAAGCTTCAACAGACACTCCCTCACCAGAACACTAATTGGCCTCCCTAGTGCAGTGTACTGCCACCCCCTCCCAAATGACTCCAACAAATAAACCATGGCCCTCAGTCCCCAGCAGCTGTGGAGCACCTGACCAAGGTGGCGGTCAGACCTGTAATGCAGCAGAGGGTGCTAAGAATCTTTGGGTCCGGCCAGGCCACCAATGGAAACTGACCCTGTCAACCTTTCATTGCCGAACTCTGTCGAATGAGGCTAGCTTAGCAAGACTCTTTGAGGATCAGACATTGTTTGGGATATCATGGCCTTAGTGAGATTAGAAGTGGTGAGGCCTATACATTGCTGAATAATGGCCATGTCCTCTGCTATAGAAGTCTGCTAGATAAGAAGCAATACGGGTTAGGATTCCTAATCCATCAGGACATAGCAGGCAACATTGACGAATTCTACAGCATTAGTGAGAGGGTAGCAGTAGTTGAAATGAAACTTAAGAGGTATAAATTAAAGGTAGTACAAGCCTATGCTCCAACATCTAGTCACGATGGTGATGAAGTAGATCAGTTTCATGAAGATGTTGAATTAGCGATGAGAAAAGTGCAAACTCAGTATACTGTATTAATGGGCAACTTCAATGCAAAAGTGGGGAAAAAACAGGCTGGTGAACACGCAATTGGCAACTAAGGTGTCGATTCTAAAAATGCTAGAGAATTGATGCTGCTAAAATTCACGGAAAGGAATAAGCTGCGAATAATGAATACATTCTTCAGGAAGCGTATAAACAAAGTGGACCTGGAAGAGCCTTAATGGTGAAACAAGAAATGAAATTGATTTCACAATTTCTGCTGATCCCAGCATAGTGCAGAATGTAGAAGTGATAGGTAGGGTAAATTGCAGTGATCATAGGTTAGTGACGGCTAGGATTCACCTCAATTAGAACAGAGAAAGAGTAAGATTGGTCAAGAAGAAACAGGTCAACTTAGAGGCAGTAAGGGTAAAAGCAGGCAAATTTAGGCTGGTATTTGCAAACAAATATGCAGCCTTAAAACGGAGAGATGACGATGACATAGAGGTAATGAATGAAACCGTAATGAGGCTGGCTGCAGAGGCAGCAATTGAAGTGGGAGGCAAGGCACCAAGGCAACCAGTAGGCAAGCTCTTCCAAGTAACAAAGGACCCAAGAAAGAGACGACAAAGAATGAGTGCCCAACTCAAGGGATAGAATACGCGGAACTGTCAAAACTGATCAAGGCAAAAATAAGTGATATTCGAAATTATATCGCGAGAAAGACTGAAGAAGCTGTAAAAAATAGACACAGCCTGAAATCGGTGAGAAGGAAACTTGGCATAGGACGAACAAAGATGTATGCACTGAAAGATAAGCAGGGTAATATCATCAGCAATCTCGAAGGTATAGTAAAAGCAGCGAAATAATTCTATACCGACCTGTACAATACAGAGAGCAAACACAATGGAGGATTCAAAGTAGTAATGAACAAGTTCCAGAATCTCCTATAACTAGCGATGAGGTCAGAAGGGCCTTGCAAGACATGAAAGGGGGAAAATCAGCAGGAGAAGATGAAATAACAGCCGATTTAATCTAAGATGGAGGAGACATAATGCTTGGTAAACCGGCGGCTCCTTATATGAAGTGTCTATCGACTGCAAGGTTCCCAGAAAACTGAAAGAATGCAAACATTATACTAATCCACAAAAAGGGAGACGTTAAAGAATTCAAAAACTATAGGCCCCATTAGCTTACTCCCGGTATTGTATAAAATATTTGCCAAAATAATCTTAAATAGAATAAGGGCAGTACTGGACTTGAGTCAATCAAGTGAACAGGCTGGCTTCAGGAAGGGATACTCTACAATGGATCACATCCATGCCATTAATCAGGTAATTGAAATACGCAGAGTACAATAAGGCTTTCATAGATTACGAAAAGACAGTTGATTCAGTAGAGATAACAGCAGTCAGAGGCATCACGTAATCAATTACAGACCACTTACATAAATACCTTGGAAAATATCTACAGATTCCACAGCCACTTTAATTCTACACAAGAAAAGTAGGAAGATGCCTATAAAGAAAGGGGTCAAACAAGGAGACACAATCTCTCCAATGCTATTCACTGTGTGCTTGGAAGAAGTATTCAAGCTATTAAACTGGGAAGGCTTATAGTAAGAATCATCGGCGAATATCTCGGCAACCTTTGATTTGCCGCTGACATTCTTCTATTCAGCAACACTGCAGACAAGTTGGAACAAATGATAGAGCACCTTAACATAGAGCATAAGAGTGGAGTTTAAGATTAATATACAGAAGACAAAGATAATGATGAATAACTGGGCAAGGGAACAAGAGTTCAGGATTGCAGGTCAGCCTCTAGAGTTGGTGAATGAGTACATTTACCTAGGTCAATTAGTCACAGGAAACCCTGATCATGAGAAGGAAATTCGTATAAGAATAAAAATGCATTGGATTGCATACGGCAGCCATTGTCAGCTCCTCACTGGAAGCTTGCCATTATCATTGAAAAGGAAGGTATACAAACGGTGCATTTTACCGGTGCTGACATATGGGGCGGAGACTTGGAAACTGACCAAGAAGCTTGAGAACAAGTTAAGGACCGCGCAAAGAGTGATGGAACGGAGATTGCTAGGCATAACGTTAAGAGATGGAAAGAGAGCAGTTTGGAGCAGAGAGCGAACGGGTGTAGACAATATTCTGATTGACATCAAAAGAAAAAAATGGAGCTGGGCAGGTCATTTAATGCGCCGGTTAGATAACTCTTGAACGATTAGGGTTACAGAATGGGTCCCAAGAGAAGGGAAACAGTAGAGGACAGCAGAAGACTAGGTGGAACGATGAAATTAGGAAATTCGCGGGGGCTAGTTGGAATCGATTGGCACAGGACAGGGGTAATTGGAGATCGTAGGGAGAGGCCTTTGTCCTGCAGCAGACATAAAATATGAGGATGATGGGCCAGGCATGCTGCTGTGGTTGGCAACCACATTGCAGTCTTGCCTCCGAGAACAAGGCCTCATTGTGTCTATCGAAAAGTTTGCGTTGGTTGCCATTACATGCAAACCTGTCATCATATCCCATTTCGATCATCAACCAAGCTGTCCTATATTAAGACTCGTCACTACTCGGGCATCATCATTGACCGCAACCTCTCGTGGAGACCCCACTGCATATTGAGTTCAGGTGTTCAAATTCTTTCATGGGGAATCTTGGGGTACACTTATGCATCTGTGCTGCATCTGTACAGGGCACTCTTCCTGGGACTCCTACAGTACAATCTGCCAGTCTTGTCAAATACATGCAGAATGAACATTCGTGCTCTGGAGAATATATAGGTTAAAGCCCTACACAGGTTTTCAATGCACCTCGACACCAGCAAAATTCCCTTTCAGGAAGCTTTGCTGTCGGCTCTGAGAACACATTCACCATCTTTCAAGGATTCCTGATGACCACTTAGCTTCCTTGCTGGTAGAGAGACCTCAAGCAACCTTTTTGCAAGTGATCAGTGCTCATCATGACTGTTTACCATCAACATATAGACCAGTGGCAAAACCTTCATTTATCCTGCAGTGCATATGACAGCCGCAAATGAACCTTGCTATTCCCAGAATGAAAGCCAATCATTTGTGCCTGGCTCTGAAGCAGCTGACACTGCTATTACTGCACCAGGCATAGACCGCATGCATATTTATACTGATAGTTTGACCTCGCCTACCAGCTCAACAGCAGCTTTCTGGTTGCAAATAAGTTCAATATATTGCATGACATTTGTAGTGGCAGAAGTTGCTGCCTTCCGTGCCACTTTGAACTATGTCACTAATGAACTGTCGCAGAAATAGGTCTTGCTTTGAGATTTCAAAGCAGCTCTTCACAGCTTCCAGTCTGCTTTACGTCTCGGAACATATGAGCGGATGGTATTTGACATTAAAGAAATACACCATCGCGCTCTGGAGATGGGGCACATCTTTTAGTGGCTTCCAGCTCACTGTGGCATCGTCAGCAATAATTTTTCTGACTAGGCTGCTCACTCTGCCCTCAAGGACACCCAGACGCTTCCATACTTTTGGCAAGAACGGATGCTGCCAGGGATATTTGTCTGCTTGTTGCAAAAATACAAGTTTTCTTGAGTTTTCTCTAGCTTTTCCCACTGTGAAGAAATGTTGCTGTAACACTTATGGCTGGGAGTGGAGTCTACGAACTCGCTCATATTGTATTGGAATAGTTGATAGCCTGATGCAACTCTTGCAGGTGCGAGATAACTATTGAGCACCAGTTTTGCATCTGTCCTCACTACGACCTCCAATGCCTCTTTCTCCAGACATTAAACTTCTTGGACTTTAGACAATTTTCAGAGTCTGAAACTTGGACTGTGGCCACATGTGTTGCTGGCGCAAAAGCCTATCCATGAACTGGTGCACTTGAAGCGGTCAGCCTCCGTTGTGTGCAGTGTTGTGTAGGACAGTTAACTGGACACTCATCTGGTCAACCTTGCTGCTTCTCCTCTCCATGTTATCTTTCTTGTCACTATATCCAAGAAAAGACCGTAAAAAATTAACTTCAGCAGTGACCCTACTGAAATGCAAGCAGAATTAAAGCATGTGTAGCTTGTGAGCCCCTTGTGTGCCTGGTAAAATCAAAACTTGTAATACAGTTGCTTCACTTCCATTGAATCGTAAATGTGTGCTGTGACTATTTTCATAGGATCTGCGCAGGTATGTAAATAAGCTAGATAAGCTAGAGGGTTCAAACATTGAATGTAGCAACTAGAGCATGTCACTCTGTTGAAGGAACTGACTGGATACCAGAAACATTCCACACCTTTCAATAAATGTTATTGTGGGGCTTATTTTCAAGTTTCTGGCAAAATTCTAAAGCTTGTTAACATTGCAGTGAACTGTGGTACCGTGGATGGGCACTGCAGCCACAAGTAAAAAAAAAAAAAGAAACCTTGGTTTCTTAGTCTTCGCATGAGCTTTTGCTGCCTTGAAAGTTTCGTGAAAACTCCAGCATCGGCTAATAGTTGCAATTGAATATTGCCTTTAGGGGTTTACACTTCACAGCTGGTGCTGTTCTTCATGAATGCTTGGCAAGAGTTTGTGTGTAACTGTCAACGCCCACACGTATACTCTCTCTCTCTCTCTCTCTCTCTCTCTCTCTCTCTCTTGCACCACTGGACCTTCATTTCCTTTCATAATTTGTTTATATGTCACTACTTCACTGTTCTGCTGCCATCCAGCCATCGGCACATTTTTCTGGTGCTTCTGTCAGTTTCTTGTGCAGTTCACTTTTGATGGTTGCTGCTTTACTTGCCTGTGTTTTCTTCATTGAATGTTAGAGTTCACTTTAATAGCAAGAACACCTCTGGATGATCTTGCTTTCTTTCATGTGTGCGTTTTCATCTGAATGCTGGGCAGAATATATAACCAAGGCAATCTTTCTTAGTAATTTCGATTTTATTCATTTTCCTCGGCAATTTTCTCAAATGTGCACTCAAGCATTCGTACATCTTGCTACTGATAGATGTGAAAGTTTCGGGTACTGCTCTCTTGCCACTTTGAAGACCTTTGTCACAGGGCTGGTTGCTGCATGATAACACAAGCGTTGCTGCTAGTTTTGGCAGCAGGCAAACATGCCCATCTAGTTTCTCACGTTCCAGCTGTCAAGGGCCAAAATTTTAACAAAGTTCAGTTCAAGCGCCTTTGTTCTAGGTATAGCCACGGGAAAATTAAAGGGGCCCTGAACCACCGCTTGGGCTGAGTGAAAGACATACACTGCTGTGAATATCTCAGCCAAGTTTTGCAGTCGTGCATGGCGCGTGAAGCTCGCAAGCAGGAGTCTCCTCTCCTTTCTATCATCTGGGATGTGACTCGTTTCAACAGAAGCCTGCTCTTCTCTTCTGGACGCTTTATTTTGTAATAAAGCGGATTCCCATATGCAGCTGCTCATGGCCAATAGCTGACATCGATCAAAAAGAGTGTTTGGATCAGTGCACTTCTTACTATTTTGGTATATATTTATTGATGAACTTTAATAAACAGGCTGATGCAAGCGAAAATGTGCTTTCAAATTTCAACAATAATTATGTACTTTCGGAAGAAGCAGACTATCATCTGCTTGCGCCCGGCCGCAGCCGCCCACATAGGGAATAAACTTTGGCCACCCTGCTTATCGGTGTCGTAGCCATTGGGTCTTGCTAACTTCGACTAGTTTTGAATGCTCAACTAGCCTCGAACCATGCGAAATTTAAGGTCAAACGATACTCGTGCTTGCCTGTACTCGCCCATTCGTGGCCGCTTCGGGTTAGCCGCCTTGGCAGACTAATTGGTAGTGCTTCAAAAATGCGCAAGTTGGATGTGGCTACTATCCGTCGGTCAAGCTGATGAAGGACAAAGCCGGTTTACACCACATAGCATGGTCAGACTGCTGCATATGAGGGCGAGCATGCACTCGAGCCTTATCGTGCACAAAACGAACACAGCACATACACACTACGGTTGCATGTAGCTGTGGTATGCTTTGCAGCGTAGGTATTGCGGCCGCTGCAGGTTGCCGCAACGAGTCCACTGGCTCACTGGCTCGCTCCGGCTAGCTTAGGACAACCATGTTTGGCTTGCGTTTGGTGAATTGTAGGCGCCATAACTCGAAGTGGCATCCACATTAACATCAAAAACCAAATTTGAACTGCACGCCACGGTGACATTTAGAAGGATGTGCGTTGCAGGCATGCCCCGTTCTGACATAATCTTCACAGTGCAAGGTGCTGAAGGAGTGGAAGCACCACAGAGGCAGTGTTTGATTGCCAATAACTCCGCTTCTGCCCAATGCATTGAAGTACTTTTTGCAGCAAATTATTTCTGAAATGTATTTTCACTTCAAATGCCTTTATCCACTACAATAAAATGTGGTTCAGGGCCCTTTAATGCTCTTTTGTGTTGAGCTTGAACTGGTGAAGTTACCATAAAAGCATAGTTGCCTACCCAAAACAATACACCTGTACCCATGCCAAGTATGGATGGAAAGAAAGCAGTGAGACCTAGTGCGAGAAGACTTGGATACATCAAGGGCAGTTCATTCTGCACAGCTTGAATGATTGGACCAAAAGTTCTTTCTGTACACAATTTTTCCATGAAGTTGACCATGCCTTCCTGCGAAAGCTTCCATGTGTACAGTCTTTCGCCAAAGTTGTGCAAACTGCTGCTGTGATGGAGGGGACTGTGAAAATTCGGAGGGCTAGGTCACTTGTCATTGTTCTTGCAAAAACAGAATTTTACTAAAATAAGGGTTGATAGGTTACTTTTTGGGCATGGGTCAACTTGGAATATTGTGCAATTTTGCTGTAGTACGCCTCTAGTGCCACTGTAAAGTTGTGCTACCCTAGGACTTCAGTCTTTATTGTAGCTTTTGTTGAGCCATTATGGTTGTTGCAGGATTTGGCTCATGTGATGAGGGGCACCAGCATTGCAACTCCGATGGAGGTTACATGTGGGAGGACTCCACAAATAGAGAAGAGGAAGATTCTTGGAAGAAGACCCTCAGTCATGGTTCATCGACACCTCTTTCCCAAGGACACGACTGCTCACCAAGGGAATCGTAAGAATTTTATCTTTAGTGTGAAAAAACCCAGCAGAACTCTTCTTTTAATGAATGTCGACATTAATGCAATTATCAGCGGAGTGAAACACCATATTGCCACTGCTGAAATGCGTCGTGCATGAGGTGTATATGCAGCCGGGCTCCTCTTGCGCTTCCCTCTGGACAGGCTGTGGCATCTATCGGCACCACTGCAAAGTCCGCATGTATGAATATACAGACAAAATTGTCATATATATTACACAGGTTCTATTCTGGCCAGTGCTAGAAAAATTTGAATTTTTTTTTTGTCATTTAAGAGTGGCCCATACCCAGTGGCACATGTTGGGGTCAGACATTCATTGAAATGTGACACATATTCAGTGGTGCATACCCAACGACTCAAGTTAACAGCAGCTCAATGTTCTACCCATAGGACCATAGACTACCTGTTGACCCAAGTTGTTGGGAAAACGGTTACAAACGTAGAAATATCTCTGAAAGTGCGTGAAATATCCAAGATTGCTAATCACGTTCACTTGCTTGCGTTTATTTCTAACAAGCCATACCTGCACGTCACTTCATGTCAAAGGTACAAGTTTCCTTGAAGGGACACTAAAGGCAAGTATTAAGCCAAGCTAAAGTGATAGATCAGTGCTTGAGAATCTCTAAGGCATCGCTATTATTGCGAACACAGGCTTAATAACAGAGAAACTGAGGTAAATGCAGGACATGATTACTCCCCCGGGACAGTGAAATACTTGCCCGTTGAAGAAAGCACTCCTTAGTTCTGTCACTGGTACTCAACCACTCGTTGCAAAAAACATCATTCTATTGTATTACAAGATGAAATAAAATGCTACTTGTCCAGTTTTCTTTTTTATAAAAAGAACTCATTAAAGTTGCTGTTGACAACGACGCAGGCGGTCAAAAGACTGTGTTCGCTTGACTCTGAACCACCCACGCTTTTGAGTTTCAGCAGTTTCGTTATTGCGTAGTGCTGCGCTGGTTTTGCTGGCTCTCAAAACTCGCACAAACTTCAAGTAGCAGAGAATTCAACTTCCATGTTATGTCGCAGGATCCCCGAACGATCTACGCTACTTGACTAAAAAGCAGCTGCAGCGGCGAATCCACCACTCTGTCTTGGCACGGTGCCGCCGTCTGTCGGATGCCATTTTACTCACAGACGGCAGCAAAGGGTGGTGATGGCATATGCAGCATCGCCACTCCCCCGGTTGGGTGGTGGGAGATTTGAATTTTAAAAAAGTATTCGGACCCTTCGGATGCAATTTTCTCATAAACTAAGTCCTTTCTAGGCACGAAACAAGCGTTGTGATATTTATGGAATGGTATTTGAACAGTCCACGTCGATTTATTATTTGCCTTTAGTGTCCCTATAACACTGCAATACCTATCGTATCATATATGCTGTGCAGTTTGATACCTGAATATTTCAATTTAAGTGCAGGAATTTTAGTGCAAAGCCAATATACCATTTTAATACAGTTAGCATTCCTGAGAACTTTGCCTACTTTGTGGCATGTATTTAATCTTTCACTGATTTAAGTTGTCCACTAGCTTGTGCTACTAGGTATTTGCTGGCTACTGTCCTGTCAAGCAGACATGGGCCACTGGATATATGCCTGAATAGACAACTGGCTGCTGCCTGGCTTAGTAGACAACTTGGTTCATTGGTATGTGCTATTGGCATTTGTCCAAAAGAACAATTTCAGCACTGTATGTTATATTGGTACGTGCCCATTTTTGGCCAAATCCCCAGAATGGATTTGCCAAGGTGTTGCAAGGGGTATGCATCCTTAAATATATTGAAGCGATGGTGTCCCATCCACAACACAACCGTGTCAAGTGTGGCCGCTTGATGGAGAGCCATTGCAATGGAGTTGCAGCCAGGATACTAGGATTACTACGAGGTTTCAATTGGGGTGCAGTGATTACAAGGTATACTGCATCGTGGTATCATTTAACATTGTGGTTGGTAACGAGATTGCCACATTGTGTGTGGTCATGTGTCATGTCGCTACATTGCTGTAATGCTAATGGCATTAACTTCGACATTCATCGTGAGATCAGTTCCGCTGGAATTTTTGAGATGCAGGAGTTAAGTTTTGGTTGCGTGTAGTTCAGCAAGATGGTTACAAATTATTATACTAATTATTATACTAATTATGTCCTAATTCAAAAAATTTTCCTCGAATGTACTCTCCATGGCTAGGAATGAAGGTGAGCAAGTTCTAATTTTCTTTGAGGAGCTGTTTGGCTATTGCAGAGTTAAAGTGCCACTGAGCTTAGTGCAGAGGGCACTGCTATATTCAGGTAGATGCTGGTGTTGATTGGGTCAGATTTTACTATGGTAGACTCCTGTTAAGCCTGGTTAAGCCAAATGTTCTAATATGGGCAACCATGGGAAACCAATGAAATGCTCAATGTGAAAAAAATCTTTAGCACGAACCAATAATTAAGGCAAATTTCGGCAGCCACCACTTGCGCTTTCTGCTTGGCTCACTGTGATGCCCAGATCAGCAGGCTTGGGGGAGGTGACTCTTTTACCTATGCGAGAATCAAAGGGTGTTTCTGTGGACATACACCTATGCTAGTGTCGACGATGGCGTAAAAACCTGTAGTGCAGACACCATAGAAACAGTAATTCAGAGAGTCCTCGATGTGCCTCTACAGGCTGGTAATTGATGATTAGACTTGAGGTGGGGAACGATCCCCACCTGCAGCAAGTTGTTTTTTCATCCACTTTCATTTCCATTAATTTATTGTTTCTTTATTTAATTTATTAAGCACAAGTAATTTCCCCTATGTTGTCGTTGATGTCGGTGTTTGTTGGCTTCTTATGATATGAATAATAAAAATCGGGCCCCTCAGTTAACCCTCTCTCTTCTCATTTAGAAAAGTTACTGAAATTTCACGCAGCACCAACATGAAGTATTCTCCCCCCATAAACCATACCTAACTGGAATGCCTTGCCCACTGGTGTTGTAGAATGAGACTGTTCATTCTTTGCATGCTTTTGAATGCATATCTTATTGAACTGACTTGAAAGTGCTTCACTAAGCATCTGTCTATTGCCCAGTGGATTATTTGTGTTGTATTTATCTGCATTTGGTTGTTCGTTGTTGCAATATATTTGTGTTTAATTCACTCTTGCTGAAGGCCTGAAGCGTGCTGGAAATATAAAAAAAAGATGCATTTCCATCTCGCTTCATACGTTTAAAAATGCTTTTATTGAATTTTCCTCTCAGGTATGTTGATTCCCCGATGCCTCAGTACCAGAAAAACATGGGCCCTGTTGGATGTGAAAGGAAAGTGACTTTTGGTAGCCCCTTGCCGCACATGGACTATGAGAGAAGGAAGTTGCTTGCAACCAAAAGTGAGTTGGGCTGTAGCTTCATGGCTGCACTATGAAGTTTACCTCACAGGTGTCTATCGAAAAAATTAATTGGCTTTCCTGTAAGTATTTAATAGTTCTTCTTGTGACTTGTTTTCTGGTGTTTCTCATGGCAGTTTAATTTCGGGATACGAGTGTTAGAGCGGTGAGGCATCCCTAATTTGAACTTCATGAACACTTGGTATCTGATTTTTAAAGTTACATTTTCTGCGTTTCAGATTTCAAATTGTAAATTCCAGATTTGTCGCTAACATTGTCTCCATCTGAATTTTGCAATCAGAAACAAGAGTGGCCGTTACAGTCGACTCCCGTTAATACGAAGTTCACGGGGACCGCAAAGAACTTCGAATTAAACGAACTTCCAATTAAGCACAAAACACAAAAAACAGCACTTTATTTGTGGCGAAATCGAGTATTTTCTCTAAGAAAAATAGTCGGTCATTTTGCTTTGCTTCTTCTTGCCGAATCGCGCTGCTGAAAGCAAGTTCTGCAGGCTGTAGATGTGGCGGAACGCTTCTTCCGCGTTACCTTCAGCGGCAAAGAAGCGCTCCGCAAGAGCAAGGCCCGCAGCTACATCGGCAGCCTTAGGTTGCGGCTCGCCTTCAACGTCATCGTCGCTTTCCTGGGTTGCTTCCTGGGGCCGAATAATTTCCACAATTTCGCGATCCATCAGCGCACCGCACGTTTCGACCGCCTTGTCTACGGCGACGTAATCTTCAAAATTGACATCCCCGAGAGCATCACCAAAATCAGTGCCGTCAAGCTCACTTGTTAACGCTTCTTCCGCTGAAATTTCAGAGGCATCCTCCGAAGAAGCTGCCACAAAACCGCAAGCCCTGAAGCAGTTTGCGATTGTTTCTTGCTTCACACGATCCCATGCTCGCGCCAACATTTGGATGGCACTAAGCAGGCTCACCTCGTACTTTGTGGAGCTATCCATACACAAAATTATGCGCTCGAGGAGGTGCCGCCTGTACAGGACTTTAACATTCTTGATGATGCCTTGGTCCATTGGCTGCAAAACAGCCGTTGTGTTTGCAGGCAAAAATACGAGGCGTATTGCACTCAAGGCTGGCACATTCACGTGAGCACTGCAGTGATCGACAAGGAACAACACCTTGCGGTTCGAAGCAGCAAACTTGCGGTCCAATTTGCTTATCCAGCTCTTGAAGATTTCGGCCGTCATCCACGCTTTTTTGTTCGCCTCATAGTCCACAGGCAGCGTCTTCACGCCTTTAAAACATCTCGGCTTCGCGGCTTTCCCGATCACAAGTAACCGACATCGTTCCGTGCCAGTCATGTTTGCCGCGATCAGCACCGACACTCTCTCCTTGCTGCGTTTGCCCCCAACACAGTCGTCGTCCTTGAATGTCAGGGTCTTCTCTGGTAGAAGCCGATAGAAGAGTGCAGTCTCATCTGCATTGAAGATGTCTTCCGGTCTGTATTCGGCGAGATATTCACGCAGCTTTCCGTCCTTCCACGTGGCGCATGTTTCCTGGTTAACGGACGCCTTTTCACCACACACACTCTTGAAAACCAGGTCATGGCGATCTTTAAAGCGCGTCCGCCATCCATATGACGAAACGAAGTCATTGATCCCCAACATTGCTGCAAGCGTTCGGGCTTTCATCGCAACGATGTCTCCGCTGAGAGGAAGTTTGTTGCTCCTGGCCTCCCTAATCCAAACCAGCAGAGCCTTCTCCAACTCTGGGTAAGCGCCGGTGCGCATTCGCTTTCGAGAAGTCTTGAACTTGTTGTTCTCAAATGCATCCATTATTGTGCGCTTGTTCTTGATGTAGTTAGAGAGCGTGTTCGGCTTGATCCCGTACTTCCGCACTATGCCTTGTTTGGCGGCACCTCCCTTCTCAACTTCCTTCAAAACCTCGACTGTCGTTGCCAGGTCGAGCGTGCGATAAGAGCCACGGTTTGCCATGGCTATAAACTGCGTGACTAGGTACAGTCAATTCCGAATCGCTCGTGGAACAACCTAGCCTACGAGCTTCCCGCACAAAGGCGCTCGACCAACACACACCTCGACATACGCTGCGTACGCTGCAAGACTAATCTCGCCACTGCCAGTATGCAGCGCTGCGTGCACCTATGGCACCCGCGTGGCCTCCGCAATCAGCTCCGGCCACGCGCGGCAGCCGCGCGTAGCCTCTGGCAGGAGCCGCTTCGCCTCCCGCCGGAGTTGATCGCGAAGGCCACGGCAGCCGTAGCAATGAATAATCGCGCCGCTCCAAGAAGGATGGCGTTGCAGGCGGCTGCGGTGGCGATGACACCAACGCGGAGCACTGAACTGTTGCAACACTTGAAAAATTGCACATTCTACCAAAGAATGACGGTCACCTCGAGGATCCCGGCTGAAAATTAACTTCCAATTAAACAATATTACTGGATGAGGACTTCGAATTATCGAGCGATTTCTTCTATAGGATTACATGCAAAACTGACGGGACCAGCACTTCACTTCTAATTAACCGAAAATGCCAATTAAGCGGCTTCGAATTATCGGGAGTCGACTGTACTTACATGAGTTGCGATTTAATGAACGCATTTGCACCAGGCTTTCAATTTTGTGTTCACAGTATCTTGCTGTGGCTTACAGCCCACCTGGCTGCTATTTCATAGTGGTGCCTTCCGCTCGATTTTATGCCACTCTTATCATCCACGGTTCAGGGTTGGCTGATCCCATTGATAATGTTAGTGGAGCATCGCTCGTACTACTGACGAAGCACAAAAAGGAATAGCATCGGAAATGGCATCGCTACAAAACCGCAGCCTTGGTTTGCTCTTTGTAGAACTGGAAGGCCAAGGTAAACCCCAGGTACTTCACAACTTAATTGAAATACATTTGCTAATTTTTGAAATATGGAATTTCTAGTGCTGTGGTGTTCCAGGAAATTTGTAGATACAGCTAGTCTTTCTTGGAGGGATCCAGCTGAGTTGCTCTGTCTGGAATTTCTGCTGTGTGGTGGCAAGTACAACACAGATCTATAGTGTATCATAGCAGTTTTATTCTTGTGAAATTTATGCAGGTGAAAAATTTGCATGCTACAATACTCCCTAATACCTCCCGTGGTGGCTCAATGGTTATGGTTTTGGGCTCCTGAGCACGAGGTTGCGGGATCGAATCCTGGCCACGGCAGCCGCATTTCGATGGGGGCGAAATGCAAAAACACCCGTGGTACTTAGATTTAAGTGCACATCCCGGGTGGTCGAAATTTCCAGAGTCCTCCACTACGGCACGCCTCATAATCGGAAAGTGGTTTTGGCACGTAAAATCCCATAATCTAATTTTAATACTCCCTAATGCAAAATTTGAGTGCAGCTCTATATGTATTTTCATTTAGCGATATATTGGCTGGCGTGGACAATCTGTCTATTGTAGCACGTTGCACACGGAGCGAAGTTTGGTGCAGCTGCTTTGCTAATCGAAAGATCGCGAGCAGCAGCGCGTTGGTGACGTGTGGGTGCAATTTGCAGCAGCAGCCGCCACACAGATCTCCCAGACGCGTGCTACTCTGGCGCCATCTTGTAGCCATTGTCGCTGCAGTGCCAGTCTTGCGCAGCACTACGCTTCTCATGCTTTCGCCATACCCTCCTCCTCTGCTTTTCTCCTCGCACTCTCACCGCTCTCACCGCTTTTTTCATCCCCCTCTGGACCCCGTGTTCGCTCTTTCACCCGTTGCACTCATTCTTTTGGTTACATCGGGAACGCCAACGCTCGACGCAGGAATGGGCACCTAAGAGGTGCGCTCTAAAATTATTCTTGCATCCAATTATGTGACGGGGAAAACCAGCTATTGATATGTACTGTGGTACACATGTGACAGGTTGATCATTGTGAATTAGAGCGGTTAACGGCATGCATGAGTATAAACATCAAAAAAGGATGTTGGACTCAATAGATAAATTGCATGTTGTGCCTGAGAGCATGTTTAGCAATATCTTAGGCATAAGTTACGAAGGTTGCTGTCTACCAAGGAAGTTTTCTTTTTTGATCCTGCTTTTCATAATCTTCTTAATAGTGAATTAGCTGTACTTGGCAGATGAATTTGTTTACCTGCACACGCTGGCATTCATGCATAAGTCTTACCTGCAGCAATGCAAGAGCATGCTGGTTCTACCAAGAGGGTGCCTTCAAGCACCTGGTCTGGCTTTGGCTTTTCAAAGTCCATGCCAGAAAGTGTGAACAAGGGACAATTTCAGCAGTGCAATGCAGCCAGCTCTTCTAGGCGCCCACCCAAATTGGAAGAAACCAAGGTAATTTCTCTCCAGTAGGGAAGTGGCGAATGGCATTGAGTCTCCCATTGGAGATCTTAAACGCAATTTTTATGTCAACAAGTATTCTGCTGCCAGTTATGAGTTATTTATTGATTCGATTCATGTAGTTTTACGTGTTCTGGTGGCGTAGTGGCTTCAGCATTATGCCGCTAAGCCTGAGAGCGCGGGATCAAATCCTGGCTGTAGTAGCCTCATTTCAATGGGGGACAAATGCAAAAACTCCTGTGCCATTGGGTGCATTTTAAAGAACCCTAGGTGCTCAAAATTAATCCAGAGTTCTCCCATTATGGCGTGCCTCATTATCATATCGTGGTTTTGGCATGTAAAACCCAAGAATTTACTTCGTAGAGTTTGATAGCACCTTTGGTGTCCATGCTTTTCACTACAGTTGACTACCGTTACTTTGACCTTGTAGTGATGGGTTTGCTCGAGGCTTACCCTGCGAGCAACGGTCAGAAAAGGGCACAATGCTTCTCCACTTCACACAGAAAGGCACTACAGTAGGGTTCGTCGACTCTCTAAAGTGGCACCGAAAACGCTTTGGAATCGTATCTTGGGTTAATCAGTGTTTTTTGACATTACAACAGTGTGATAGTCGCAGCACTTAAAGGCGAAGGCTCACCACAAGACCAATTGAGTGATCATGCCCACTGTGCTAGGGCTAACCAGGTAGCCATCTACAAAGTGCAAGAATAAGTCACGGGAGCAGAGATTATGTAACGAACTAGTTGTGGGCCTGTGAGCATCTGCTGCGGTGATGAAGTGCTCAGCCTAAGAGAGCTTGGGTTGAGAGGGGTGTCCGGGGGCTGCCACTCGGGAGGCCAATTGGGGCACATCTCGGTGACAAGTGCTCGTGTGGAGACTCAACGCCAGAAGGGAGAAGTACAGTTTGTGCAAGAAATTAGCTCTGGTGCACTAGCCATGTCCACCACATTACCTCTGAGGGGTAGTTCCCAGAGGTCAAAATAAGCACCACGCGCGAGCTGGAGGATGAGGTGCAGAGAAGGCACTTCTAACCCCACGACCCTTATAGGACTGCAAGTTTTGGTCAGATCGTCAGATCGCAGGAAAGGTCGCATTAACATATGCCGACAAATTGAGCGAATTCAAATGTTTTGCTTTTAAGTAGTCTGTCGTCTTTGACAGACCACTTCAATACAAATTACGATAAGTTGGTTGTCATTGGTCAGAGACCCACGAACCTCAACGATATTGTTGCCATTGAGAAAATCCTCAAAAGAAAATCGTCCAGGGCATATCAGTCATCATCACTGCAGGACAGGTTGCTGTCTTGGCTGTCGTCGCCTATGGAAGCAGTAAGCACGATCAGCATAGGGATGGCCAATAAATATTATTTAACGACTAATGGTTCATCAATTTAGCTTTCATTTGATTATTTGCTTTTGATGTAGAGTTTTTCATCAATTGATAATATGAAATTTTTACCGGGCCCTTTTAAAAACGTTCAAAGACAGTTATCTACTTTTGTAGGATCCTATTTTAATGTTTGAGAGGTGGAACCAAGTTTGAAACATAAATGTATACAGTCGCCGACCGTTCATCGGACCTCACGGGGACCGCGGAAATGCCCGAATAAACAGGTGTCCTAAAAAAGATTCAGAAAAAAAGAAATCCTTTATTTCCAAGCACTTATTTGGGCTCGGCAGCAGGCTTGAAGAAATCGTGAATGCACCGTTGCACACTGTTCTGTTTACGCACAATCAGATCAGCCTGAATCTCCGAGAGGGTCATGCGGTCACTATAGGCAGCTGAAAGCCACAGCCACTGCTTGTACAAGCTCCGCGTGCGACGACAGCGGCGCACATGGTGCATCGTCTTCCAACATGGAGTCATTGTCCGGCAGGGCAGCAGAAACCTGACGAATGATCTCGTCGTTGTCTAGTCCTGCTGCATGTCAATGCAGCACTGTCAGCATCTGTGAAACTGTCAAATGAGATGGTGTCCGGAATCGCAATGCCATCACTGCGCAGGTCTCTAACATTTTCGGCGTCAGTAGGGAGCACATCTGAAGGCGACAGATCCTGGGCCTCTACGGCACCCGCTTCATCGGTTACAACAAATCCAGTGTTCTTGCTGCACAATGGCGATCTTTTTTGCCATTGACATTGTGGTATATTTTGTATCGCGCTTGTTGGCATTCCCCAGCCCAGTCTGCGCGGGCACTGTTGGCACCGTTAGACACTTGACGTGATGTTTCTGTATGCCGCGTTGAATCACCGCAACCTCGACACAGTACATAAAGCAAACACCACCGTGCTGTCACGCCAACACTAATCGCACTAACTAAAAACATGGCCTAGTCACAGTGTCATGCACGAAGAAACAAATCGGCTGCTGGATTGCCTTGATATGGCTTATTAAGCTGAGACCGGAACTGCTGTAGCCACTCTACCGAACCAGGCAGAAAGGATGATCATGAGCGGGGATTTGCAGTATCGCCACCTCGTGGGACAGCAAGGAGGCTCAGTTCAAAATAAAAATGGCGTTCAGTAAGTCAAACCATGCATCGGTCAGTCTGTGGAGGCAAGTGCCATCGATCGAGTTAGCTCAAAGAGTGTCCAAGAAATCAAACGAAAGGTTGCAAGGTGTCCGAACTTTGTATGGTAACTTTGAGATGGTAGTGAAAGTCAAATCTACCCCTTTTTTGTTATTTGCTAGTACGTACTAGATTTTACTTGTATCATTATGCAGGTACATTTTATTTGTGTTCAAGTATCTAATGCACTCACTCTTAGTTTCTGCATAGTTGCATTTTTGTGTGGTTTCATGCCTTTGTTAAACTGCTCCTCAAACTGTTATTCTGTGTATCGGACGTAACTACACTGGCAACGAACAGGATCTGCAGTTGTACAGCACGTTTCAGCATTAAAAAAAATTGTACCTGATGGCTACAGAAAAGAAAGTACGCTCAACGTGAAAAGTTGTCAACTGTAAGTAAACACTGAAAATGCTGAACTCTACATATAAAGCAAATACTGCTTGCGTGGAATTTGTGAAGACTTAGAAGTCTTCATATTGTGCAGGTAGCATGTTTGGGTGTGTGCAGTGTGGCAGAGCAATAGCCAAAAGATTGCAGGAAGGCAGTCATCTTTTGTATATGAAAACTGCAGCTGATAGGTGTAGTGCACCTACCAGCGGGGGGCCATTTATTCTGTAACAAGTGCTCATATTATACTTGCCTGTGACCTTGTGATCCTGCGCTATAGGCTTTTTATATGTTTTGCTCTGCTGCCTGTCATGAAACCTGACATCCAAGAGGCAATTCTTGTGTTTGGTTAACATATTTCACACTCATGGGGTCCTAGGAGAGTTGTTAGGAAGAACATGCTGTTTTTGTTATGCGATATAAGCTGACTAATGGCAAGCATTTACATAAGGAACTTCAAGCCATTTGTTGTGGTTGATTGATGGTACCTTAGTTAGGCTTTTTTTTTTTTTTTTTTTTTTGTTCTTGTTACTTCCAAGCTCCATCTGCTGAAGCCCAATTCTCCAAGCCATTTGCATGGAATCTATCAATTTATATTGAAAAGCCAGATCTTGTGCAACAAAAATTTGTTGTGCAGTTTAATAGCTGTTTTTAAACAAAGCATTTTTTGCTACATACTTGCTAAGTGAGCTGATAATGTTTGCAAAATGTGTCATGGCCATTTGCAGGTATGTACATCCATTGACCAGGCCTCCTCGAGTAAAGTGTGGAGCAATCCTGTTGATGCCTGCCTTGGTGCAGCTGGTGGATCCATGACTAATGACTCTGATGATGCCCAGCGCTGTGGCAGCAGCCTTGGTAGGTCTGCAAGTTGTCATTACAATCATGCCTGTGTAAATAAATACATAGCATTTTGCATGTGGTTTTCATTTCCAGCTGCGATCTGTTCATAGGCTTGTAAGTGGCAAGTGAATAGTGCATACAAGTCAGGCTGCGATAGCTCGCACCACCAAGGCAGGTGTGACCAAGAAGCTAGCTTTAAGAATCTTGCTTTTTCCTTTTGGTGCACATACCGAGTAGCAGATTTAATTGTAACAGATCATGCAGCATGTGAGCATTGTAGTACGCAGTTTATTTTACCATAGAACACATATAAAAGTTAACGGTGCGATCGGCTGCTCAGTGTTATATCCAATATATTTTAAAAACTGGTATCATTAAGTGGGCTCGACTGTACTAGTTTAGTACAATTCCATAATTGCAAAGCACCATCATCAGGTTAACATATGGAATCTGCACATCTTGCATGCTAACATATAAAAGCTGCAGGATTTCCTGATGTGCATAAAGCTTTGAATCCCATCTTTTAGTTACTCAGAGATTGGAAAAAACATTGGTTTGCACTTGCATGAGGCCCCATTCTAATGAGTTTTGTGAAGCCATAAACTGTTCACAAGCTCATGTGGTTTCTTCGTATATTCTGGAAGCTTCGGTGCCTCTGCCTGGCCTCCGTGCATTGAAAAGGCAATGCTGGTGTTATGTCTGAATTACATTTAGAAAAAATTGGCCGACGATTGCGCTTCCTGGTAATGCGATCTTTGAGCGCCGCTGCTGCCTTATTTCAACAACAGGCAACCGCATACAGAACATGCAGTGCCAAACGGAGGTGGTTCTATGTTTCGGATTGGGCAGCACACACCGCGATCTGCCGCTATCGAGCTAACGCTCCGGCAACGTGCCATTGTGCAGTCTTATAATGGGTCACCGCCGCGGAGAGAGAGGGGGGCAGGTAGATTAGCAATTATTATTTAATGTTTCTTAAGTGGGATGAGGAAACGGATGGTGAACAGGCATATTGAGTAGAGGTCACACACTCATTCACTCAGGCAGGCCTCAATGTGGCTGCACAAGGTTGGGGTGGGAAGTAGAAGTAAGGGGACAAAACATAATTGTCTTTCGAGTCACTGCAATAGCACTGCACCAGGTAAATGGAGGTATAGGGCAAGAGTGGAGGGGGGAGAAGGACAGCCAGGTGCAAGCTCTGCCAGAAGCGACAAATGCCACTGAGGAATGCGTCCCGCGAACGGTGAAGCGAGAGACACTGCTGAGAGCCGTACAGCCATGCGATGCGGAGACTGAGGAGCAGGTAGCTGGGGATCACATGCGAGGCGGCAAGAAGTGCCCGCCGCCGGCACCGCAGCAGTGCTGCGACAGCGGGAGAAAAGACAGCGAGGATGGTGTGGTCAGTAGCGGCGAGAGTCACAACGGCGCTGGGCGCAGGAAGGGGCAGAAGATGGCAGCAGGAGTGCAAGGCTGACGGTGCCAGTGCCGCGTAACATTGGAACTGGTGCCAAAGAGCTGCGCTCTAAAATTCCGCTGCTGTGCTGCACATTAGTTTCTAAAGCAGCAGCAACAGGAACATATCTGCTCTTTTCTTAGTTTCCATATTTCCTAGTGTATAACTTCCAACCTCGTAAACTACACTGCTAACCTTTACTGGTACCACCACATTACATGTGCCTCTACATGTGTTTAGTGTAAGTTTGCTGTAGCTCTCCAGTTTTCAGAACCTTTGACAGGTGACAAATGATACTGAACCTGACTGTGAAAAAGCCCCTACACTTTGCTGTCGGTGTAACTGCGGTCGGCTAGCACAGCGCAATGTTGGTCACAGCATGAAGTGGTGATTAAGCCATGTGGTGCATGGTCTGTGCTTTCGTCTGTTGTGCAGCTCGACCTTACTGGGCCCTGAACCACCCCTCGGGCTTCATGAACAGTCTGTGGATAGCATGCGCTGCTGTGAACATCTCTGCCAAATTTCGCAGTCATGTACGGCACTTGGATCTCTTAAGCAGAGTGCAAAATCACTTTTCTGTCAAACGCTCTTTTGAACAGAAGCCTGCTCCTCACTCTTTTCTAGACGCTTTATTTCATAATACAGTTAAATCTTGATATAGCGAAGTAGGTAAAAATCGGCAATCTGCTTTGTTATATCGAAATTTTTTTTTGTAATCAAATTCAACCTTTTATGCAAATAAGTAGTTGCCGATCGATTTCTCTTACGTGGGAAGGGGCCATAGAAATTCCACATTATCGGGCAGTAAAAAAAAGTAGATTTGAATGAGGAAACAATTTATTTTGACGAAGTTGGGAGTCAGCGACGAACTATACGGTTTCATGTCACATTGATGATATCTTCACATCAGCGGTACGAATTAAGCAAAGCCAGCCACGCTTTCGCATGCATCAGCCCCCAGGGCTGATAGTCGCCCGCACTGGGACGACACGCTGGAAGATGGCTTACATGATGCTATGCCGTCTCAGCACGCCCACTCTTTGCGTACGCAGCAGATTACCTCTAAAGCAGGGTCCACAGCTGCATATGCACTCAGCCGTGCTTACGGCCATGCACAGCCATGGCTGAGACGTGCGCCAACTAAATGCCCCCTCCCCCTGCCTCGCCCCTCTCGCACGCTTGATCGCATTACCAAGTGCTTGTTCCCCTCCCCCTCTTTCTCTTTGCTTGTGTGGGGAGGCAGCACTTGTGCGTGAAGCCACCATCTTTTTTCTCATCCTCACACACTTTCACTCGCACCTAAAGCACAAAGCGTGCGGTGTGCAATGGGACCTTATCATACTTGGACTTTACACGGAACATGATGCGGCTTCACTTCGGTGATCACTCTTGGCGCGCCAAGTACAATTTGAGTGGTGTGTTTGCAAGAAGCCATTTGAAATTCAATCATTTGACCATCTGACCGTGGAAGTTTCCTTTTAGTGTCTCGGCATTCCTTTGCTGCGGAAGCGAAATTTCGTTATATTGAAATCTCATACAAACACACTTAGTTATATTGAGGTTCTAATTACGTGTTCTATGGACAAAAGGTTATGAAAAGTTAAATACTTCGTTATATCGAGAATTTTATTATATTGAAGTTCGTTATATCAAGGTTTAACTTTATAGTAGATTCCTATACCCGGCCGCTATTGGCCAATAGCTGATTTCAATCAAGGGTGTTTGTATCAGTGCGCTTCTTCCTATTGTTACTGTGTATTTATTGACGCAGTTTAATAAACAGACTGAAGTAAGCGAAACTGTGCTTTCGAATGTCGATAATTGTGTACTTCTGTAAGAAGCAGACTAACATCTGCCACGGCCGCTCGATTCAAAAGCACAAGGTGCGACCCGCTGCGTCGCGCCTGAACGGCGTCTCGGGCCTAGTTCTCCGTGCGCCCGCTGCGGCGCCACTGCTCGGGGATAGCTGCTGATAGCGCCTTCACGGCTGCGTCGGCATGCGCGATCTCCACTCCAGTCAAGGCGTAAATGCGTTTTATATTTGGAAATTGCAGACAAAATCTTTTCAGTCGTCATTGGAAGTGCTGATTATGCCACAAACGCCAACGGATTGTCACAGGGGTGGAAATCTGTTCTCAAATACGCCTTAACGCTATCCTTGACGGCTGCCTGTACGATGCACGACCAGGTGTTGCAATTCCATCGAGAGGTTCTGCGTGAAGCAATCTATCAGTACTTTTATTCACTTCTTGTGAACACGTACGCAAAGTAAAAACTTTACATAGGGAGAACTTGTACAGAGTTTCTCAAGTAATGCAAACTAACTTAGATGAAATAAAAACGCTTATAATTGCAAATAATCATCAGTAGATTGTTTCTCATGAAAACGAAGCATACTGAGTGATGCTAGAGGTTATCTAAGGAGTGCGCCCCTTATAACGAAGCTTCAAAAGACCTCTGCTTCGAACATGCTCATACCCTTTATTTGAGCATGCTTTCCATAAAACACATTCCTGCAGGATTCTTTCATTGTAGGCAGGCTTTTTTCCCCCTGAAGTGGCCACATGGTTGCTGATAAAAACAGCAGCTTTGTCTCCTTTTTCCGCTCTTTGTAATACCTGAACAAAGGACTGAATTTCATTGTTGTTTTCATAAACTAAGAGGCGGTTTTTCATTTCGTCCCGTTTGGACTGCAATTTTTTCAACTCTTCTCCTTGACGGGCAACTTTTTTTTTTCAATCTCTTGACTGCTTTCTTTGACTGTTCTAGGGCGTCCACAATATCTAATGTAATTTGGCAGGCCTGATCAACAGAAAAACTACGTTCAGAGCATGATTCTAAGGCAGTCTCTGGAACTAGAGCTTCCACCTCGTCGCTGAGAAACTGCAAGGCACTTTCGATGTTGGGGCTTTCTCCTGAGCTGTTGCAATTATCGCTTGCTTCAACTACTGTGTGATCAGTAAAGTTTATTCGATGACGTTTTTTGGGCTGCATATTCTCTTTTTGCAGGTACTGCGGATAATTGCAAAACACGGTCGGTACCGCATTCGGAAGCAGGAGCCTAAGTTTCGTGTTCTTTTTATAGTCACTTTCTGTAAAGCGCAGCGGACGTACCAGAGACATGCCGCTCGGTTCCCACTTGCTTCCTTTTCCAGACACTCCTTGGCGAGAGGTATATTTAGCCACGCTTCTCGACGCTCCAAGTCGCAGGGGAACTCGTGATATTTCAGTCGGGTTCTTTTTGGCATTTGCGTCGCAGAGTGGCACACACCAGTTGCGCGGCATCACGCCACATGAACGAGGCTGGCTACGGCACACACGCACACTGAAGAGCCTTAACAAAGCACAGCAAGCACAGGCAAACTTGCTCCCACACACGCACACTGAAGAGCCTTAACAAAGCACAGCAAGCACAGGCAAACTTGCTCCCACACACGCACGCGAAAAAGCACAAGATTAATGCATATCTCACGAGGCAAACACGTTCTGACGCGAACCGACTTGCTCACACACACGCACGCGAAAAAGCACGAGATTAATGCATATCGCACGAGGCAAACACGTTCTGATGCGAACCAACTTGCTCACACATACGCACACGAAAAAGCACGAGATTAGTGCATAGCGCACGAGGCAAACACGTTCTGACGCGAGAACCAACGCCCGCTTAGCCTCGGTGCGAAGTCGCGAAAGCATCCCCGAAGAGTGGCGCCCTCACCATGAAAAGCGGTCGCAACTGTAAACTCGGCCGAGACGTGCCCGCCTATTGTCCGCGGCGCGATGTAGCTGGCCGCACCTTGCTTTGCATCGAGCGGCCGTGCATCTGCTCACACTTGGCCGCGGCCGCCTGCATAGGAATTAAACTTTGGCCACCCTTCTTATTGGTGTTGTAGCCATCAGATCCCGCTAATTTCGACTAGTTTTGAACACTCGACTAGCCTCAAACACCACATGCTCGCTTGCCAGCGTGCGCTTGCTCCTATCTGCGCCTTGGCAGACTGTGCTTCGTACTGAGCTATTGGTAGCACTTCAAAATCCGCAAGTGGGATGTGGCTACTGTCATTCAAGCTGGTGCTGGACGAAACCGGTCCAGACCGCATAGCACAGGCAGACAGGAGCATATGAATACGAGTGTGCACTCTAGCCCTGTCATGCACAAAGCAAATGCTGCAGTTGCATGTAGCGTCGGTCTGCTACATTGCGTAGATACCACGGCTGCTGTGGGGTGCTGCAGCAAGTCCACTGGCTGAGCGCACTGCGGCTTACTGAGGACAACTGCACTTGGTACATCATAGGCGCCAGAATCGGAAATAGTTGTCAGTGTGAACATACAAAATCTAATTTGAAATGCGAGCCATGATGACGTTCAGTAGGCAGAGTGTTGTGGGCACACCCTGCTCCACCATAGCCTTCGCAGTGCAAATCATTGAAGGAGCGGATGCACCGCCAACATATGTTTGATTTACAATAACTCGGCTTCTGCTGAATGCATTGAAGAACTTTTTTCGGCAACGTTTTTCTGAAATAGTCCGATTTAACTTCAAATGCATTTCTCGACTTCGATAAAAAGTGGTTCCGAGCCCCTTTAATGAGCCGACCATAACCTGCATAACCCACCTGCGTGTAAAGCTACGAAAACCTTTCTGTATTAGAGGAAAACACGAAAGAAGAAGTTTCTATGCAATGAAAAATAGCCATAAAACACAGGTCCACTATTAAACTGGAGATCTCGTAAGATATTCAGTACATGACTTCACTACTGCTTAAGCGTCGGAGGGAAAAATATTTTCCAGACCTTCATCTTGGACTGGGCTGTAATCGTGCTTGCGTACTGATTTGGTGTTCTCTTTAATGAGTACACAATCTTGATTCCTAGGTACCAAAGTTACTGATACCTTGCAACATTCTTGTTATGCAGTGCTTGTAAACTCCCGAGCATGTGCAGCACCTTTCCTTACACAAAATTTGTAAGCATTAAACCTAAGTTTTGTGACATTCAATGTACTGCTTTTTTATTTCAATTCAATGTTTGATTTGAAGTCCACTATTCTGTATTCGCACACCCTTAATTCAAGTTATGGTGGGAGTGTGCTGTTTCGGACAAGAAATGAAAGTAGTAAAATTGAACTGATTAAATTGAACAGCAGAAGTGGGAGAATATACTTTAGTTTGGGAAATACGAATCAGTGTGCTCAGTTATTACTTTAATGTGACACACCATTCTTCATATGGCAGCAACAGTTGAACTTTTAGGAGCTTCATCACCAAAAATCTTGCATTCATTGTGTTCATGTTTAAATTGTCCTGTTTGCATTTGATTTACCTAAGATGATGCTCTGTGGTTCAATCTTATGATAGTTAAGGTTTAGGACATAATGGTTGATTCGTGAAACGGGACAAACTTATCTCTATGGATGAATATATTCTGTGCATGCCTACACATTATCTGGGCACTAATTATTGATAAACAGTGGCTGCTGAACAAAGGAAGCCTCAGCCTGGAACTATTATGACAAGGGCCTTGTCTTCATCAAGGCAAATTGTCCTTGTTGAAACGTTGACTCCTGACTTGAGGCTTCTCTTGTTCGGCCACTGCTAATCACTTCATCGCCTTTTTCCTCTGGCCCCTTTGTCATGTTCGGACTTGATGAGATAAGTAGTTTGCTGGATATGGTCCTACTGAGACCTTTTGTAAACTATATCATATTGCCTTCAGTCCTTCTCAAAGTTAACTCTGAAGTGATTATGAAAGATATTCATCCTGGATATTATGTCAGAAGCACGCAGAACTGCAAGAAAGTGGTTTAATCACATTCTTGTTGCTAGCTTTTGAGAAAGTTGACGCTAATTTGATCTACTTTGTTGTGCCATCAGAGATAGTGTAAAGCACCCGTGGAGTGCATTTTGAATGCCATGAGTTGACATGAAAATCCAGGATGCAGCATCAACATGACAATAGATAATGCAACGTTGCATATTCACCTCAGCATTTATGTATCAACTGTGAGGAGTTATTTTATCCACGTACCTGGAGATACTTCTAGCATCAAGCAGTGGTACAAAACTTTTTTCACAATTGTAACATAAAAGTTCGTAATAAGACTTGAAAAGTGATTGTGCCTGCGTTGTCTGAGGATGATATTAGTTTGTGTGTTTATCGGTGGAACTTTCTGCAAATTAGTTTAGTTATTACAATACTGCAAATACGAAAGCTGCCATCCCAACCATAGTTTCTTGCTAAAATTACTTGAGGAAACTCTGGCACTGTGATCGTTCAGCTGCCATGGAAATGATCATTGGTACATGGATATGTCTGATCATCATGCTTGTGGCTTCTGATGTTTCTTGTGCCTTCATTCACTATGCTCTACCTGCCTTTATTGACTTAAATTTCAAAGCAATCCTATTTTTATATTCTTGAAAGGCAATACGACTCCGTGCACATGCATAATTGCTGTGAATTATTGCATTTATGTAACACAATACTTTGTTAGGACTTACCAGATTAAAATGTCGCAATGCCGTTTGAAGCCAGAAGGGCGAAGTTTCGGCAAATCTATGTACTAATCATTCCCATGCTGGCTGAACTGCCTTGCTTGCAGCTCCCGTGAATGCTACCACCAAAGTTCCCCCTAGTAATTTTTATAGGAAACTCTATGATCCAAATGACAGCAGTTATGTACTGGCAATGTCCATACATGGCTCTGTTATCCTTCTTTATTGCATTCAGTCACTGTGCTAAAGCTTGCCTTGAAATCTCATCTCCTGGCAAAATAACAATTATTCCTTTCGCAGAGGGAGGATTCAGTGCAAGCAACTTCTTCGAGTGTGTTAGTGCACGCAGCCAGCCACAGGAGAGGCCTCTAGTAGACATTCCTCACTTGTTCAGCGACCTGGGGCTGGGCAGATATGTGGATGTCTTCCAGCAGAATGAGGCTAGTACATTTCTTTTGATACTTTTTTTTTCCATTATGTGCTAGTTGCATTAAACTGCTGTCACCAGTAACTGCCCAGTTTCTTGGACTTTGTTTTCTCAGCACTTTTCCAAAGCTGGTGGTGTCAATGTTCATTGCACAGCACATCCCCCCCTACTGCTTGTGCACGCACAGCTCTTCAGTGAGCGTCTGTTCACGCTGAATAAAATAGTTGTGCAGAGCTTATTACAAATAAATAGTCAAAGCAAATTTTTGCTAACTAGGCAAATTTAGAATTAGTTTTCTCGAGTTTAATTTCAATCCTAAGATGATGTACAAAACTCAAATTTTCAGTTTAAGTAAAAGTACGCAAGAAAAGGGGGGTGGGGTTTGAAACTTGAGAACATATTTGAATTAACCATTATCAAATTAATGGAGGTTCACTGTGCCACGCTTGCACTATCATGCAAGAAGAAACTTTTGACAACTGGGAAAACAAATACAGTAAACTATCGTCATAATGAAATTACTATATTGGAATTATTGCTTTATTGAAAGTTTCCTAAGGTCACAACTCCAGTGCATGCATTTTACAGTGACTTGAATTAAGGTGGTGCCAAACTGTTTAGTATGAAATGTGGAGAGAAATTCCTGTGGGACAGCTCTCTGAAGCAGAGACTGTGAACCTTGCCTGTTAACATTCTGGAGTGTGCATGAGCGAAAAGGGTGCGTGGTTCTTGCATGCTACTTGCACCAGACCCTGAGGACTCCCTCGTGTCTTACATGCTTACCGACTCAAATGCTCCTGGTGTTTGCTCCTGCCATGCACACAGAAATAATATACATAGTGTTGGGTGACAAAGTTGACGAGAACATTGCAGCAAATGAAGAACCTCATGAAGTCCCCTCAATGTCGGAGACTCTAACCATTCTTCATGTACTTAAGAATGAAGGAGGTTGCTGTAGCAGCGAACAGGACCTTATGAGGCTTGTAAAAGCTTTAGAAGACTGACTTGGAATAAATGCTCGGCAGATGCTACTTGCATCTTTCCTCGTTCCACAGTAAAATGCTGTTGCATCGCAAGTATGAAGCACGGTTTCATTTCTCTATACGTTTTAGGAGCTCCTGAGCAATTGAAGTGTACCTCCAGCATTGATATGGCTGCTTTAGTGTTTCCACTTTTAATGAAGTACTGCTTTTGACAAAGTTCATTTTCTGCCCTGATGGCTTCGTTAAAGGGACTGACAACCAGTTTTCATGGTACCCATTTCTTTATAGTGCAATGGAAAGCTTACCGGTCAGTGTCTAATCATGAAGTGCTAATGTGGAAAATGCCGTGGAACATTTTTTATCGGAATTTTTCGATCTACAGTGAGGATGCAGTCGTTTACTGGAAGCATGCTGATAACGGTGATAGGTGAGCATGACAGCAATTATACGCCGGCATTAGTGGGAGGCATCAGAGTGTGGCCGTGCTGTAACAAAGTAAGATTTTCTTTATCAAATCGATGTCCCTGTGGCTCATGTTTTCCAAATTGTTAAATGATTTCTGCAATGATAGCTACATGTTTTCGTGGTTTCCTGTCCCACTGCTTTGGTATTTAACCAGTTACATAGAAAACGAAACGCCTTTACACATAATACGAAGTTCAGCGTGTTGCCTTAGCCATGCGTGCGTTTTTGATTTCCGAATTGTAGAATAATGCGCGAGTGTCTAATTATACAACAACTGCAATTTTAAGCAATAATTATGATGTACTTAAAAATCGTCGACTTATGTACAGTAATCTCATAAAATACATCTGAAGTACCAAGATCTCACCGCCAGGTCCTGCCACTTACTGGTTTTTTGAGACTCAGTGAATTTAATATTACTATAATTCTTACTTAAATTTCAAACACCATACTGGATTCTGTCACTATAAATCGGGGTCATTTCGTTTCCATCAACGACTTGCAACACATTCTGGCCAGTTGTCAGTCCCTTTAAAGCGAGCATTTACTGTACTGTCACAACAAACTAATGTATGATGAACCTTTACCTTATGATAAAATGGACCACCTCATCACAATGATGTACGGGTGGACCTTCATTGGCATGCATTCCTGTAGTAGGCCATGCATGCACCAGAGCCTGTGTGTGTGCACGTTTTGCTGATTGCTTGCACATTGAAACATTCAAACAGGACAACAGTGCACTGCTTTAATGGAGTGCCAGGTGCATATCATTTCAGATGCACTTGTGTAGGTAAGGCTGCATGGGTTTGCATTGCAGTAGCAGGCTGCACCCTTGGATCTCATTGTTTCATTGCCCCCATTTTTTTTTTAAATTCTTATGCTTTTGCTTCTTTGCAGACACTTGTTTCCCCTTTGAGTGTATTCTTGAGATATTCTGGTTGGCTTTCTCGCAAGGTTTGGTCACTTTGTCGAGCTTTCTGCATTTAGCTGATTGGGCTTGCTGCAAAATTTATGTTGAGATACAGGTTTCAAGCATGTGATCAAGTGTGTCAAAATCAACTTATGGGCAAATGAACTTCTTGACTCTTGCTGTGGCTCGTGCCCTTGCACTTCCTCAAAGGCAGTCAGTTGACCCTAAATACCACATTTACTCTTCCTTCACCCACTGCCCTTCAGTATGTTGCCAAAAGCATGAACTGGCATATGCGGGGCTAATGCAGATGGCGGTACATTGCATCTGCTTACCCAGTCACTACACCCACCCTCAGCTGGCAATGTTGGCTGTGAGGACAGACAACGTTTATAATGAAGTAATAATTGCAAAGTATTCTTGGCTCCCTCTTCAACTTATATTCAGGTTTCATTGTATATGTAGTCACTTCCTGCAAAAAACAATTCTTGGAATGAAAACGGGTGTAAAAAGAAAAATACTAACATGTCAAAGTCGGGTGCCTTTTTTTTTTTTTATTTGCCTTATAGAGCACATTTATATGCAGTTGTCCCTTTCTACTAGTGCTATTTCAGTTTCAAGGTCCTTTTTGTAATCTTCAAGACGCTTAATGTTGCAGTTGCATTTTAAGTGCCATAAAGAGGTGTTGCGTGCTGATCAGTAATTAGCCAGCACATTATATATTTCATTTACGCAATGTATGCAAAATAACATTAGCACAGTCAATCGAACGAAGACATATTGCATACAACACTCAATGCAAGCAATGTGCTGAATGTTTGGAATTGCTGAGAGTGGCGAAGCATTGGCATCTAAAAATGAAACAACGTTCGTTGGCAGAGGAAAAATTGCATTTTCCATAAGCAGGGTGTTAGCCAGTGCCACTCAGGGCCTAGCAGGCAGATAACATCTGGCCTCTTTTTTTTTTTTTTTTCTCAGTGGAGTCATGTAAAAGAGAGCAGGCATGTGGCTAATAAACGCTCGTTTGCTACCTAATGGCATCATGCCAGATTATAGACCCTCGCTATGAATGAACAAGGGAAATAGAGGGGCTCGATTTTTATTAATCACCTTACAAAGTCAACAGGCATTGAAACCAAGGAAAGTATAGGAGTAATTAGCTGTGGTTGAAACTGAAATGTAGAAATTTAGTGCAATGCACTCATAAGGTTCTAGGTTCATCTTCCACTGGCGACAACTTATCTTTCTATACACTTGCATTTTCCGAATTTTCTACATTTCAATTTCTAATTTCTCTATGCTTTCCTTGGTTTCATTGCGTGTTTGCAATGCATTCACCAATGCATATACATGTTTGATTGGGATGGCCGATAGCACCGAGTGAAGTGTCTGCGGTGTCCAGGAGACTATAGAACACCCACTGTGCTACTGCCCATCTTTCGAAAATTAAAGACGTGACTTCTGCACAGCTCTATATTAGATCGATAGAAATCTGTTCACTTTTAACAAAATCTTGGGACCATGGCCTTGCATATTGCAGGTACAAAAGGCCACAAAAACGCTGACGTGATTTTGAAAGCAATCGGGTTGAGTCACCGTCTGTGATCTGGACTGAGTGATCGTCAGTTATATAGCGCGGAAAGCTGTTACGTTTGCTTTATCCACGGTGGGCTTTCTCTTCTCCCAATCTTTCCCTCCCATTTTCCCTTCCCCCAGTCTCGGGTAGCCAACTGGGCTCAATCCTGGTTAAGCTCCGTGCCTTTCAGTTATCATTTTGTCTCTTGCCTGTTGGCTTTATATGGCTGTGATTAACAAAAATCGAGCCCCTCTGTTTTCCTTGGTGTTAATCTATAATTGGACTGTAGTTTTGGCACGAAACGTCCCTAAATTTAAATGGTCCCAAGGACAAGGGGATCAGGGTTAGCTTTTGCCGTAGGTAAACATACAGGTCAAGCTGTATGTTTACAGCTTTCTTGCCAGGGTGGCCTTCAACACTGTACTTTGTACATGTTGTAAATAGACAAGACGTGACGTGACTTGACTTTTCATTTTCTCATGACACTGCAGATACAGGGCATCCCAGCTAACTTTAGCCAAGGTTTAAAAATATGAAGTACTCTAGGAAGAGACGCATGCAACACATGCATGTGTTGGCTATTGTATGGAGCAAGTTGCACTATTTTTTGTATTTTGCTTAAGTGCATAATTAACAAAGAATAGCAAAGCAACATCTCAAAAATTAAATTTAGGGCAAAACATCAAGCCAGAAAACTTTAGGGCATTCTAGGAAACATCTAATTCTACATTTTCTAATGCTCTACTTGTTAAATAAATTTTTATGCATCCTAAGAAAGCCCACAAGATATCAAAATATGCCTGCTTGAGCACCACAACTGCAGTGCTCGCACATGCCACAATGAACGTACAGCACATTTAGTGAGGTCTGCTGCCGCTTAAAGGGCCCCTTACCAGGCCCCATAGCAAGTTTTGATTATACGCTGGAAGTTGTTACGTGCCCTCTAGGGAGTGTTCTGCCGCAGAAACTTACCAAATTGGCTTATTAATAGTTGAGATGGAAATATTTCAGCAGGCGAGCTCCACTGCCAAGTCGCACTCTGTCCACTCGCACCGTCTAGCCTCCGCAAGTGAAATTCCTTCCCTGTGTTCTCCCATACCGAAGCTCGAGGATCGCGTGACTCGTACGTCACGGGTCCTGCCTTCATTTCTCCTCGCTTTTTTTTTGTGCTGCGCACGAGCTGTTGTGATTGTCTTGTTTCGCGCAGCACACGATTTTGCCCGCTGTGCATGAGGACACCTGACTAGCGGTACAATTCAGTGCTACACAAATACTGAGGCAGATGCAAGAGGATCACAGAGCATGATCCCACGCTGGAACACAGTAGAAAATCAGTTTTGGTGTGTGCGTGCGACACCAAATTGTGGGAACAAGCAGATGAAGCAGAAGTACATCTCTTTTGCTTCGGTGCGAAGTAAAACAAAACACACAGACATTCCGTTTGTATGTTTTATTTCTGTAAACTTCAATTTTTCAATTCAAGCAACAGATATCGCAAATAACAGATGTTGCCTTCAATAATTCTCGAAGCCACCTGTCTCAATGATTGACGTCCCACTGTGAACACGAGTACGTATGCGCAGGAGCACGTATACGTCACTGTCCGGCTTGGAGCGTGCTAGCCGTGAGGGAAAGGGAAAACTGTGTTCAGATTGCAATTGCGGACCTTTCCGCGGCACATAGCGATGTAATACTTTGCAAACACAATCGTTAGCGCGCATTGTATGCTCTGCGCTTGTCACATTCTTTTAATGGGCCCCTCATCAGTTCTGGCCATTTTGAGCTGACAAGGCAGGGACGCAGGCATTGGACGAGTGATTTACTGCTTCCATTGCTGTGGTTCATGGTACCTATAAGCAGACCAGGTAACGCACTAGCTAGGCTAAAATGTGTAGTTCATTCATACTTGGCACGTTTCAGAGCGCTGCAATTGCAGTGTGCAAATGGGCATATCACATGCACATTTTAATATTTTGCGGGCTTTCTTTAGAATGCAAAAAAATATTAAGTAATAACTAGAAAGTTAGAAAATGCTGAATTAGATGTCTCCTAGAACGCTATACTACTTTTGCAGAGGAAGTTCTGTCCTAACAGTTATGTATTGCGATTGGTGAATTAATCTTATGTAATTATGCAATTTATCAGAATACGAAATATTTATTACGTTATTTACAGTACCCTTAAAGACCACAGGGGTATTGCATAAAGGGGGGGACAACATTATTACACACTCACAGGTAACACAAAGAACAAAAACAAAAGCGCAGGCTTATACAGAAAATACAGCGGCACAAAATGCATCAGAATTTTTGATAGACGTAACACCTTTCTGCAGTTCATTCCAAAGTTTCATAGCTAAAAGCAAAGGAGAGAATTTGAACAAGTTAGTCCTGCAATGGGGTAGGTTTACTTTGAATGGATGATCAGTACATTGGGAGATGTATGAAGCAGGGCAAATACTTTCTAGTTGGAAAGTACAACTACTGTGGTAGTTTGAAGAAATAATGAAGTAAAGAATGCGTCTTCGTTGCTGAAGTGTTGCAAGATTCAAGCTGTTTCGAAGGTGTGTAGTACTGTTGTGTGTGTAGTTGCTTGTTATAAAACGAATCACATGATTCTGTAATGATTCCAGTGACTGCGTTAAGTAAGCCTGATGCGGATTTCAAATAGAGGCATATTCCAGTTGCGGTCTGACTAGTGTTGTACACCAGAAGCTTTGTCAGGCGCAGCTATGTAGTGTTTTACGTATTAGTCCTAGTGTTTTACTTTCCTTGCTGGTGATGTATTCTATGTGCTGATTCCATGTTTAGTTGACATGACACCAAGGTATTTAAGCTTACTTACTGGCTCAATGGCAGCATTGTTATAAGAAAATAATTTCGAGTGATGTGTAGTGAATGTCACTGCCTTGGTTTATTAACATTAATCTGCATTAGCCAGATGTCACACCATGATGATAATGTAGTCAAATCAGCCTGCAGGAGATAATTGTTCGGTTCATTAATCTGATGATACATGATAGTCATCTGCATAAAGACGAATTTGCAACGAGATATTATTGGGGAGATTGTTAATGTACAAAAGAAATAATGGTGGGCCTAAGACCCCTGAGGAACTCCAGATTTAACAGCAGTAGGTGATGAGACAATGTTATCACGTAAGACAGCCTGCAATCTATCAGTTAAGAAATTGTGAATCCAACCTAAAATGTTTTCATTAAGATTAAAAGTTCGAAGTTTTACATGTAGGCAGTGATGAGGAACCCAGTCGAATGCTTTAGAAAAGTCTATGAACACAGCATCAACTTGACCTAATGAGTGAATAAGAGTGAATATGTGTGACGAGTTCGAAGAGCTGCATTTCACAGGATTTCCCTCGCTGAAAGCCATGCTGATTCGGAAAAAGCAGATTGTTATTTACCAAGTGTTGCGTGATGTTATTGTACAGAATGTGGTCAAGGATTTTGCATGATATTGACGTTAATGATACCAGTCTGTAGTTACTGCAGTCGTCACAATTGTCTTTTTTTTTATCTGAATGACGTGCGCGAGTTTCCAGTCTTGGGGCAGGATACTGTATCCTATAGATTGCTGAAAAAGCACACACAGAAAAGCGGATGAGTGTGGAGCATTAATTTTTAGTAATTTATTGCATATTCCATCAGGACCAGGACTCAATTTATTATGAAGACGGTGTATGGCCTTTAAAACTCCCTCAGGAGTCGCAGCCACATCCGGCATACTAACACAGAGATGAGAATGAGGCAAGATACATGATTGGGGCATGTTCTTTTCAGTAGTAAACACGTTGGCAAATGACTTGTTGAGTTGGTTAGTGGTCTTGACGGGGGAGAGCTGCTGGCCTGCATCCTGTAAGTTAGGCAGAGTTCTAGACTTTCCAGGGTTAACTATTTTCCAGAAGTGCTTGGGATTAGCTTTTAGAATTCCTGGTAGTGTGGTATTGAAGAATGACTCCTTAAAAGTTTTTATTTTAGCTTTACAAAGACGTGCAATATCTCTGTACTTAGCCCAGGCATCAGCCTTGTTACTATGCATAGCAGTGCGGTAAGCGAGTTTTTTTCTTCCTGTTAAGCATTTAAAATGCCGGGTAAACCAAGGGCTTTTCAGGCTGGGACAAATACAAAGTTTTGGGATAAACATATCCCCTACGCACAAAATTATATGCTTAGTGACCAGTTTTCCTCAACAGAACTGCTTCTAAAGTCATGCTCTAAAGGTGACAAGGAAACGTTACAAAACTTGCCGATTGCAGAGATATTTGCTTTAGATTAGTCTGCAATATATTTTTGCTGGATTACTTTCTTCTGGAAATTAGTGCTAAATTGATAATTAAACTGAATGAACTTGTGATCACTGATTGCTTCTAGAACAAGATGTGGCTTGCACCATACTATAGCCAACAACATGCATTTGTCTGTATTCCCCTAGAGTGCTTTGGCATCTTTTGAAACCTTGGCTAAAGTTGCCTTGGGACACCTTGGGACAAGGTGCTGCAAGAAGTTTTACACAGAACTGGTTTTGAGTCAGTAGCATATTTCACTTGCATACAATTTTATCGAAGCTAAACATTCAGCAAACTGAATTAAACAGAAGGAAATGTTGCTCTACAACAGCAGAGGTATGTTGATCTACAACAGCAAATTTCTTTTCGGCATATGAACTAAGATGGGATGCACTAGCATTCCTGAAATGAGTGTACGTATTTTCTCATTTTTCAAATAGTTCAGTTCTAACAAACTGTTTTAAAAAATTCAAGCAACATTGTGCTCCTCATGCACAGAGCTTTCATCATCCTGTGTTTCTGTGTGGTAACCATGCCATCGTTTTACTGCAGATTGACCTCCAGACATTCCTCCACATGACGGACTGTGATCTCCAACAGCTATGCATTCCCTATGGTGCCCGTAAGAAGATGCTATTGGCAATGTCAGGTGTGGATATTAGCATGAATTCTATCTACATTGCTTGCATCCTTGTATTTATCAATCTGGAAGTGGGATTGCACACTGTAAGCCTCATAAACCATTAAGTTTGCACAGTTTGCCTATGAAAAGGCATAAGTTTCTGTGGAAAATAAATTGATGTTTTTTAAGAACTTCCAAGGTCCCAACAATGTTAAAGAACCCCAGGTGGTCAAAATTAATCCAGAGTCATCCTTACTGCGTGCCTCATAATCAGATTATGGTTTCTGGCACATTCAATTTCATTTTGAACAGCCATTAGATGGTGTAAGAACGCTTGCAGAGCTCTATTACAAGTGTATTAGAACATGTTACTGGGCTAGTTCTAACAAGTGCACACCTTAGATGGGACACAAGAAGGTAGACTCAAGAGAAGCAGGAACTTGCAACTAACGTTATATAAAGAAGCAAAGAAGGTGCCTAGTCTGCACCAAACGTAAGTGGCAAGGAACATGCTAGTCATTTTGCAAAGCATAAGAACTACCAAATCGCAGCATTCTTCCTAAACATTTGTTCATTGTTGTGCAACATTACATGTGTTTGATATGGAGCCTTCCACATGTCAGTGGCCGTTGTATGAATGATCGAGCATGGGAACATGAACTTTCAATGAAGAATAAAGCCAAATCAAATTTATAGGCACGTTGGTGTTCTTGTGCTTAGGTCTTTGCTTCCTAGTATCCGAATTTGGGCCAAGAGTAGACACACTTGTGCACGAGCTAATGCAAGTTTTTATGTCTGACAGAATTGGGAAGTATATATCGGTGACAGATCTGTGATGTTGCACAGCAATAAATGAGTGTTTTTAGAAAGACTGCTGTGATTTGGCTATTTATTGCAAGATGGCTACAATGTTGCTTGCCACTTATGTGCAGTGTGGTCTGACACAATGCAGTAAAATCTGAATAGATATCGATTAAACGGAATAACAGCCTCTAAATTGGTTGGCTTTGTATTTGGGTAATACAGAAGCCTTTGGTTCATAAGAACCATAACTTTCACAACTCTGTAAATGGAACAGAAGCAAGCTCTAAAAGATTTTCTCAGAAAAAGGCAAGATCTGAAATATATTTTGTGACACCTGTATTCTATCCAGAAATCCATCCCTAAATAGTAGTGGCAAAGCCTCAAGCAGGCACATATTTTATTGATATTTAATGCATAGCATGTACAGACCTGGACAACCTTGTGGCACCACCACTCACCCTATAGGCAACCAAAATAAGGACAACCAAAATTTCGTATGCCTTGCAGCACGCTGTATTCCCATACGCGGCTGCTATTGGCCAATAGCTGACATCAGTCTAGGGTGTTTGCATCAGCGCGCTTCTTTCTATTGTTACTGTGTATGCTTATTGATGCAGTTTAAGAAACAGACTTAAGTAAGCAAAACTCTTTCTAATTTTGATAATTGCATACTTCTGGAAGAAGCAGACTAACATCTGCTCACGTTTGGCCCCGGCCATCCATGCAGGAATTAAACTTTGGCCACCCTGCTTGTTGGTGTTGTAGTCATCGCATCCTGCTAATTTTTTACTAGTTTTGAACACTCAACTAGCCTCGAACCAGACGAAACTTAAGGTCAAACCACACACACACTTGCCAGCACACGCTCACTATCTGCTCCTGGTTAGATGCCTTTGCAGACTTCGCTTTGTATTGAGCTATGGTAGCACTTCAAAATTTAAGTTGGATGTGGCTACTATTCGTCGTTCAAGCTGGTACAGGACAAAGCCGGTCCACACCATGTAGCACAGGCAGACAGGAGCATTTGAGTGCGAGCGTGCACTCTAGCCCTGTCATGCACAAAGCAAATGCTGCAGTTGCACATAGTATCGGCCTGCTACGTTGCATAGATGCCGTGGCCGTTGTGGGGTGCTGCAACAAGTCCACTGGCTGAGCGCACTGCAGCTTGCTGAGGACAAATGTGTTTGGCACGTCGTAGGTGCCGGAATCGGAAATAGTGGCATCTATGTGAACATCCAAAATCAAATTCGAACTGTGCACCACGATGATGTTCAGTAGGCAGAGCGTTGTGGGTACACCCCGCTCCACTGTAGCCTTCACAGTGCAAATCATTGAAAGAGGAACAGAAGCACCATGAACAGTATGTTTGATTGCCAATAACTCCGCTTCTGCTGAACGCATTGAAGAACTTCTTGCGGCAAGGTATTTCTTAGAATAGTCTAATTTAACTTGCAATGCATTTCTTGACTTCGATAACAAGTGGTTCAAGGCCCCCTTAATGCTATGTGACCTGTCTAAACGTTTCATTCTTTAGTCTTTTTCCCATTGCTGAAATACTCATGAAGTGCATATATGGTCATGTACAGTGGATGAGTCTGAAGAAAGATTAGTCTTAATTCTTGTGCACTAATTTATGCAACCACTAATCGACAGCATATAGCATTAACACTGCCCTTAGCACAGTGAAAAAGTTCTGAAGCTTGGGCGAGTTCATAGTTCATTGGCTTGGTATCTACAGTGAATGATGGGTTACGAAAAATGGACAAGTATCTGTGCTGTGGATACCACCCCTGGGAAAAGACTGTTTTGAATGGTCGTCAGTATGAGCAATGAAATTCTTTACCCACACACCCAGTGCCACAGTGTTAAAGGTTCTTGCTCCTACCTTGTTTATATGCAACCATGATTGAGACCTTTTTATTTATGTGCATGCATTTTAGCTCATTGACTTCAAAAAATCAATTTAATGGTGTAAACAGAACTGTGGCCTATGGCAAATTGTCTCATTATGACCCATACTTAATTATTTGCAAGAGAGATCAAGCTGTGCAAGCAGCTAGACACAGCCAAGAAGGCTCGCACTGCAAATACAAGTTAGTCAAATGAAAACTGCAAATGTGTAACAAAAATGCAAAAGATGGCAGCTGTAGCCTGTACATTGGCAGACGTGTTCCTAACAGTGCGCCGGTTGTTCACTAGGTGGCAGCATCATGCAGGTGTAAGGGAAAGGTGTAATGGTTCCAGGACTTTTGGAAATGTGGTTGTTTGCTTTAAATCAGGGGTACAATCAGGACTCGATGGGAACCAAAGGTCAGTGGGTCGCCTCGCATTGGGCGCTCACGGGAAGACTACAAATGAAGCTGTGCAGGGTGATATGGGCTGGACTAGCTTTGAAGTGAGGGAAGCTCACAGTAAAATTGATTATGAGAACGATTGAGGAATATGGAAGAAAGTAAATGGGCTGGGAGAGTGTTAAGGTATTTGTACAAAAAAAACATTGATTCACAGTGGAGGAAAAGAACTAGGAAGCTTACCAGCAAGTTTGCAGCCTGTAGGGTGGGCAACACAGCAACAAAGGTCAAGTGGAAAGTCAGAGAGGCTGAAATAATCTCATGGGTGGCGGCAATGGAAAAGAAACCTGCCATGAGTAACTACTTAAGAGGAAAAAAAGAAATCGGGAAAGAAACAATTTAGAACTCAAAGGGAAGCTCATTACTTTTCGAAGCAAGATCGGGATGCCTTAGAACACGCACCTATAAAGTGAGATATAAGACGAAAGAAGCATGTGCTTGCTGCAGTAAAGCTAGGGAGACTATGGAGCATGTTTTATTGGAATGTGAAGACGTCTACCCAGCGGTCGATTTAGGCGCCACTGGCCTCCTTGAAGCACTTGGGTTCAGCGAGAGCAGTGGAAAAGTAAACAGGTCCGCAATAGGCATTAGTAAGAGCCAATTAGAGGATTGGTGGAAGAAAAGTAGGGAAATGACAAAAAAAAAAAAACGGAGACGTACAAAAGCACAGTTCGAAATAGGGGATAAGAAAATTTGGGTGGGGTATTTCATTGTGTTTTTTTTTTTCTTTTTTTTATTGTTTAACCTAGGTAGGACATTAGGCAGTATAATAGCAAGAGCTTGGTGGCGCAACCCACCGCCCCGTTCCAAAGGGGATGCTCATAACATCCATCCATCCATCCAGAAACATTGGCATAGGAACAGTGTAAGAATGGCCACCCCACTGGCAACTTGCCCCAGGGACGAACAGCATTCTGTTACTTGGTTTGGTTTCTTCATAGTTTAGGTGTGAAGCCAATTGAGAGAGAGAGAGAGAGAGAGATAGAGAGAGAGAGAGAGAAACTTTATTCAAAGTCCTTGCAGGGATCAGGGAAGGTGGGGGGCTGGCGAGACTAGCCCCACCGTAGCCTCCCTTCCTCAGGCGGCATCCAGAACTTGAGTCTTGGTGGCATCGGCCATCCGGACTACCCAGATTTGATCCTCCAAGCATTCGCTGAGCAGCATGGCCTCCCATTGCTCGGGCATGGTGATTCTGAATGGAGGATTGGTGCTGTTTGATGATGTGGTGCTGCAGGGCATGCCCAGATAATGTGGTCGAGATCTGTACGTGGCACATGGCATGTTTTGCAGCTTGGTGTGAAGGCATCGGGGTAGATGTGATAATAAAGCCTATTGAAGTTCATCGTAGAATGAATGTCCAGTATGGCGATGCGTGTGTGTCATAGCGGCAAGTCTATGAATGGAGTCACAAATTCGCAAACAGTGTGATGTTCATGGCTGATGCTCCTCGTCCAGGTCGGGCACACCCCGTTGCGACTCCAGAAAATATTGCAACCATTTGAGCCATCATGATGGAAAAGTCAAGTGACGCTGGATGACATTGCAGCAAGTCTAAACATCTGCCGTGGTTCAGCATACCACATGTGCATGATGCGCTCAGATTCCAGTGTCTGCAAGATAGGTGCCCCGGCAGCTGACTCTTGAATTGAAACTGCAACGTGTTGATGCCTGTGAACAAATTCTACGGTGTGTTGGGCAAAAAGTGGATGTTTTCTTTGCAAGAATCATCACTGCGAATGATACCAGTTTACTACTACCACTGTTCGGAAACGAAGAGAGTAAGAAATGGTGCCATTTCTCATCACCTAAACCAAAATTTCTGAACACAGCCATCAGTAGGGAAGGCTATGCTGACCTGACCCCCTTTTGGGATGAAAAAGGCATCTTGGAGCAGTACATGTTGCGAGGGACCACTATTACTAGTGAATCATACACTGACCTCCTAAAACATTATCTTCGGCCTGCAGTCAAATCGAAACGCTATAGATTGCTGCCAGCAGGTGGTTTGTTGCAATATGACAATGCACGGCCTCATACTGTCTGTGCAACAGTTGCAATAACAGACATGAAATTTGAGTGTCCTGCTCATCCACCAGACCTTGCCCCGAGCAAATTCCATATGTTCGGACCTCTGAAAGCTCTAGGCAACAAGTATTTTCGTTTGGATATATAGGTATGCCACACGGTGCACGAGTGGTTGCACGCACTCCCAAACGATTTTTTTTATGGAAATAAAGGCACTTCGTAAGCTCTGGCAAGCTTGAATTGAGCGTGAAGGAGATCATGTCAAAAAGTAATATACAGCTTTCTGCCAGATGCGTACAATAATTTTTTAAAATACATTTGAGGTTTTCCTTTGACTGACTCTTGTAGTTTGGTGTAAGCTCACTTTCAGTCCTTATTGAGCCATCACAGCAACAGTAAGCATATTGTTATACATATCAGGACATAGGCATGGTATTTATTTGCATTCATGCAACAGTTTGTGAAGACAGCTTCGTTTACAGCACACACTGCCTTCACTTGCCATTGTCTGCTACAAATAGTAGCTCACAAGGTGCTTCGACAGCATGCTACCAGTGCAACGTCACCATCTCTTTGGAGCATGCTGCCTATTGAGACAGCCTTTTAACAAGTTTAATGTATTAATGTTTTGCGTGAATATAAATGACAAAACCAGAATATCTGCAAAATTTTGCTGAACTAAATATACAATTTCTTATTTTGAAAAATCTTTAGTTGGTTAAAAGTTAAGGCTCTTTGTATTAACAACATCTATAAAAATAACCAGTTTTCTAGCAACTAAAATAGCAGCAAGGCGGTCTTTAGCATTGATATAGTTCTTGGCTGTCTCCACAATTGCTATAGCCAGACACCTAGGGGGGGTGGGGGGGGTATTCTGCAAGAGCCCACCTAGTGGACTGTCCATTTCGGCTGCTGCTGATTGGATGCAGCTGTACGAGCGAGGAGGATACGAGTGGCCCCAGCCAAGCGGCAGCGGCCGAAATGGACAGTCCACCAGGTGGACTCCTACAGAACACCTCCCCTGCATTGATTTTGTCCTTCCTGTAACTGTCCCCATTGTTTCAGTTGAAGTAAGCAGGGCTGTACACTGCAAGAATAGTGTGCCAGCTATGTCTAGAGGAGCGAGACTGTCTTAACTCTGCTTGGAAGTTCCCGCTCATTGAACATTGGTCAGTTTCCTGCATGAATGCCCTTGAACTCAGTTTTGCAGTGCTGAGGAAGGATGGGCAATCTGAGATAGATCCATGCTATTGCGACACAGTTGCACTCGTAGCTCAGACTCTCGGCCGACTAGTTTCAGCATGTCACTGACATTTCCATGTTAGTTGATAACTGGCTGGCAAAAATTGGCGCACTGTTTTGTGTGGCATCAGAAAGACAAGCCATCTGTACGGTCCAGACTCTTCGACTCTCATTTCATGCATTATCTGCAGGCCGTGCCTTCTCCTTTGCTAAGCGATTTCTGAACAGCCATTATGCACTCCCATTGCCGTTGGAATTGTATGGGAATAAAGCGTTCAGAAAAGAGTGAGGGCAGGGCCTTCTGTTGAATAGAGCATTTGAGAGAAAGGTGACTTCGCGATCTGCTTGCAAGCTCCACGCACCGCATATGACAGCAAAACTTGGCTGAGATGTTCACAGCAGCATAAGCTACTCGCAGACTATTTTATTTCGCCAAGCCTGAGAGGTGGTTCAGGGCCTCTTTAAACGTTCAAGCCATTCACTGGTGGCGCTAGAATGTGCAGTGAGCAGTCAGTTTGTAGACTCCCTTAAAGCTCAACTTGAAGGGACCTTGGAAATTTGCCGCATAACGAATTTGATCTTAAGGCAGCAACTGAATCTATTTAAGGTTTTCAAACTTCTCAACTAATCAGCAAATTTACAGCCAGTCTGGCTCAAAGAATGACTCCGTGCATTTAATTTCCACGTTATGCTGCCTATGCGAAAAAAAAAATCTACATGTAATCTAATAGTGATCTAATACAGCCACATGAACCTTGTGCAACATATGAGGCTGTTGCAAAGGCATTTTAGAAATGATAAAAAAGACATCTAAATTGAGCTGCATCCTGGTTACTGTTTACTTAAAGCGGATAGTACTTGATCGTGTGTAGAGTACTAGTGAATCCTGGTTATTTTCCAAACACAAATTACAATGGCAAAACTAGGTTCTGGTATCTCTTCTTTGTCCCTCTGTCAAAACTGAATAGCAGTCTGTATATGAGGGGTGTTCATATTATCGGCACCAAAAAATTCGAATAGGCATACATGACAGACGTCAAAATGAGTGCATGTCTCTAATTTTAGTGCAATATAAATATAGCATTCTATATTGTACAGGAGAACGCCCTTAGAACATGAAAACAAGAATGAGAGCTTCCATCAGAAAAGTTGGTTGAATCATGCGCAGTCATCGGCTTTCTTCATTTCAAGGGACACAATCCCAAGGAGATTCATGCTGTGCTGGTGATGGTGTACAGTGACAATGCCCCAGCTTATGACATTGCTGTGAAATGGTGTCGGAGATTTCAGCGCAGTCGAACAAGCCTAGATGACGAACAGGTGGACTGTCGCTCAATGGCGAACCACAAATTGAAGCTAAAGTGGAGGCTGTAGTGCTTGCCAACTGGTGGATAACTGTTGAACTAATCGTTCAGCAGGTTAACATGAGTGTGGGCTCCGATTAAACTCCCGCCAGTCTCGTTGCCTAATCTGTTCCTTCATGGCATACAAGCTTTATGAATGCCCCTCATAAGTACAGCCCACATTTGACAATGTTGTGGCAAAGTCTTTAATAAAGTGCAGTATGGCAAACTGGCTGAGTGGAACAGGACAACTTTATTGAAAGATATCAGTAGCGACATGAACAGTGGTTCTTCCAACAGCTTCGACTCCATGTGAAGTGACACAATGAGAAAGTGACCATAAAGGAATGTGCTAACAAAGCAGTAATTTATCCAAGTAGCCATCTTGCATTATATATGACTTTCGATGTTTTGGCATAGTTTTGAATTTTCTTACGATATTTGCTGCTCAACCCTCCGAATTTTTTACTTTCTTTAGATCTACGGTCTCTCCTCCACTCAGATCAGCATGGCATAAAGACAGGTAAAGGGTGTTCTTTTGTTCAAGAAGATATTGAAAAAATGAGTCCCATGATGTGTCACTCAGTGGCAACCTAAAAATGCAGTGACATACTGTCACTGCATACTGTCAATACTGTTGAACTCAAAGAACTTGTATAGATGTACAGTCAAGTGCAAAAGTTGAAGGACCAGAGTTTCTGCTAAATTTTTTTTTCTTCTCAGCCTAGACATAAAGGCTGAAATCAAGTGTACTGCCCATGTGTACCTGCTTGACCGGCACCATGCCTTTATACAATTTCACATTGCACAGCTGTGCTAAAAGAAATACATGCTTTTTTTTTTTCATATGCTGTGGTCTCAAGACTTTTGCACTCCACTGTACAAGCTGATTGCATTCTCATTTGCGATTTCGTGGTAGAAGGAAACTTATTTCAGTGTTGGTGTATCTTAAGAACTGTTTCGAAGTGCAAAAACGCAGGTGCAGTGCATTTTGTGGGTAGTTTCTACTGAATTATTAGGTTGTCGCTGAGTATAGATGCCTTTGGGGGAAGATATTTTTATAGAGGACCAATCTTTTTGCCTTGCAGATATCAACTCCCAAGCATTGGGTGCATTCACTAGAAACTTTCAGCCAGCCCCTGGTGCTGAACTTCAGTCTCCAAACCAGTCTCCACCACAGAGTCTAGTCAACACCTGCTGGTGATGCACTGCTTTTGTGCTGCCTGCCATAGAGTGCCAGAAATCTTGAGGGCCAGCGTCTTCAATTTGTTAGCTTTCCTGTTCCATACCTTGCCTTAAACACCTGTTGGCATTTATATTGCTAGAGATAAGACCCCAGAAGCTACATACACCAGTCAGCATTTACTCTTCAGACTTGCAGGCCTGAGAGGCCTTGCTTTTGTGATACATACAGGCACACATTCCCAAACAAATGCCTAAGGTGGTGCTAGAAGTCTTTCTACAGTAAGTTGTATTTTGTATGTGTGCATGTTGGGTTCCTACAGGTATTTTGCTAGCACAGAAATTTTTAAGAGGCAAACTACTTTTCTTAATAGTGCCATTTCTAATAAGTGTTCTTACATTCCACAGTGTAACTTTAATGGTATTGACAAGATTCTCCTAGCAGCTGCACTGAATTTGAAACTGCCTGAATGCACTGCTTTTACCTCGCATTTTTCTCGAGGTCTGTGCCATTTTCCACATGTGCAGCCGCCCCCCCCCCCCCCCAGTCTTTTTCTTGCTAAACTGACAATTAACTCCAGGCTGAAGTTATGATTTGTTTAATGAAGTGTTTATTTTATTTGCAGTCTCTGCTCTGCATTGAGTGGCACTTGAGATTCCTCCTTGCCCTCTAGTCTTCTCTGAATATACTAAATGATGCTGTATCATGTGCATCTTGACCAGTTGTAGATTACTCCTTAGCACAAATGACTCTTGAATAATGCTGTGCTGTAACCATTGTGGTTGCACTTTTAAAAGTTCTCCACACACAATTTTTAGAGCAAACAAACTTGACCAGTGAAGTTTTACACACGAAAGCATCTATAAACAGCACTTTTGCTCTGCAGGTTTGTCATGTCAGATGCTCATTATTTTGTAAAACCTAAGGGTTAAGGTTTTCTACCTAGATATAATTATGACAAGTCAGCATTTGCTAATATAACATTGTTTGCAGGTAATCTTACTGTTGTACTCTTTTGATATGTTCTGTATTTTTGTAAACTTTTTTTGGAACAAGTTTTGACACATTGATGGCTTTTATGGGATTGCCAAGGTATCTAGTCATATTCCTTTTTTTTTTTCTGTATAATTGAGCACCTAAAATAAAATTTTTTTACAAGGCTTAAATGCGTTCTTGATGCAATATTGGCATTGCAAATCTTTGGGCATGTGAGTGAACTTTGCTTACTGTTGGACATCTTACAAGCTTTACCCTTATCATATTAAGCCAACAAACAAGCACAACATACGGGAAATTACTTGTACTTATTGAATTAAAGAAAGCATAAATTAACGGAAATGAAAGTGGATGAAAAAACAACGTGCCACAGGTGGGGAGCGGTCAGTCTTCGCGTTACGTGTACGATGCTCTACCAATTGAGCTACAGTGGTGCCGTTTTCCCATCTACTTTCTTCAGTATTTGTTTCACTACCAGAACTAAGCCTGGGAGTGTAGCCAGTGCCACCACTCTCAAACCTTGGCAGTGGATGTGGAACAAGCCTTCTGCCAGAAGCATCACGAGTACGTGATGTTTTTGGGTGAAGGCAACTGGTCAGTAAACCCACACATGCTACCTGAAGTTATCGGTGTTGCCGGGTTAGACCCTAGTTACATAATCAACGAAAAGAAAGGGGGTTAACCAAGGTTCCGGATTTTTATTAATTACATTGTAAGCAGCCAACAGACACCAAGGACAACACAGGGGAAATTACTTGTACTTACTAATTGAATTAAAGAACTGATAAATTAATGTCGGTGAAAGCGGATGAAAAAGCAACTTGCCGCAGGTGGGGAACGATCCCACATCTTGGCATTACACGTGCGATGCTGTGCCAACTGAGCTACCTCAGCACTGTTAACAAGGGTACAAGCTATACCCTTGCTATATGCACCTTATGCCCTTGTGAAATCTCAAACATGTTTATTCAGTGTGGCAGCGAACTGAATTGTTACAGGAGCATGTAGAATTTTCTCTACTGAAATCTAGAAAATTCGATATAATGAAATTTTCATTTAATAGCTTTCAGCTCCAAATAGTTAAAATCAAGTTTAACTATAGGCACCCTATGCTTCTAACTCTATGCCAGCAATTGCATCGGGTGAGAAGCCCGACCTGGTTAGGCGAACAGTTTTTATGCAGGAGCGGCCGCAGTTTGTTTGCAAAATGACAGCACAACTGTACACAGCATTTTGATGGTTACAATCATGAGCCCTGGTTACCGTGCGCAAGATTTACGTAATAGCAGCCTGATGGTCTTGCAGGTACGCTAAAGAGAAACACTGAACTTGTTTATGTTGATTCTTCAAGGACTATGCTTTTGTTGATTTCACAGTATTAGGTTATTAAAAGAAAAAAAAATTACAATCAAAGCTAAATTTTTTAATTATGCACCCAAGCCCTAGGGCCAGTACATCAGTGCGATGCCACTGATTGCAAACTATTTTTTTTGCCTTTTGGCCATTGGGAAGTTTCAAGAACTGTCACTGTACTGCAAGTTCAGTCTTTGGGTAGTTCAGAACACAATGCACCAGTTAATTTTTATCACTAAAGCATTAACTAGGCCTAAGCAGACTGTGCTAAACTCCATGATGTGGCAATCTGGTGAGAATTCCAAGGTGGTGTTGCCACCAGTCTTTTATTTTTGCTTCTTTTCTGGCTTGCCAATTGTCTTCTTGCAGCAAGTCTTTTTGGTATTGCGAAAGGGTAACTTACTAACAGCTAAAATCTTTTTCTCTTTAGTGTCTCTTTAAGGTGTATTTGTGTGCATCTGAGATGCATTGTGCAGTCATTTCTTTGCATTTCACTTGCATTGTGAGGCCACACCCTTTCATTGTGAGACAACGCTGCACTTGCATGACATGAACTTGAGGCACCATGCACACAACTCTAGAGAACTGGTTCAGAAAGTGCAGCCAAATTGAAGAAACTTTTCAAATCAGTCTCCTGAACTCATACAGCCTGTATCCCAGAGGAATGAAAATAAGTGTCTTGGTAGTGCGCGAAGCAGAGGCAAAACCATTAGTCGAAGGACATCCAGCAACTCGTGGTGTATGTTTTGATGCATGTTTAAAGTGGTCTTTAACACAGCCCTTGAGGGCTTGGACCATCTTATTTACTGTTGCAGGCTCTCCACTACCTCATCAGCACTGTCAGCTGTACAGCGCATGCTTGACAACTTGGTTCTAATAGCGATTTGTATTAGTGGCATTGAAACAAATGCGATGTACACGCACAATTATGCCTACAAGACAACATGGCATGTAGAATTCAGTTGGGGTTGAAATGATCATGGGGCCATGTACTCCTATTTAACACATCAAACTATAAATATATCATGAGGACTTGAAATTTGAATACGCTGTTTATACCTAGCTTGTCATTCCATGGTATTCTGGACACTTATTGAAATGTCTTGTTCACCACATATGGAAATTCAAAACAGGCAATTGTGGCGTGTAGAGCACTTGGTAATGATCCTGCCTGCAAAGCATTCAGGAATGTACATTGCAAAAGAACCTGAAAATTTAAACAGCCTACACACTCATTTCACAAAGGAGCCATTTGGGCAGTGAGTGATAAAACTTGCATTGCATGCGTGCATCCACGTCGCACACATGCTGCCTGCACCACACAAAAGCCAAAAGCAGCCAAATATCCTGGGGATTCCTGTAAATTCAGAGCATGCAGAACAGCCTCTTGAAATATGCCAGCTGTTCAAAAAAGGGTAGGTGGTGGGGTTTGTAGGGGTGGAGACCATAACAAGAAGAGGCAGACCCTTGACTTTTGTATAGAAGGCAGGAGAGGTACGTCACTTGTAGAAGTGGTTGGGGCAGCTGGAGGGTACCTCCATGTGGGCACGTCAGCTTGCCTCCTTGCACCACTGCTTTACAATTCTACTTCGCCTACTACCAAAGTCTTAAAAATTCCTGTGATAATACACTCCCTGAATGGCATGGCTGCTGAGGGGACCTTTAGGACCAAGTTACATATAGCGTCTCTTGCAGGCCATTTCGTATTAAGGTTTCCATTTATGCATCTCATTGGTGCTTTTTAGAAATCCTGAGTAAACAGTTGACCCCCATGGACTTGAGCACTTGACCAAATGTATGCGCGTGCATGTGTATATTGTCACGTGGCACCTCCACCAGATGTCACGTGGTGGTGACATTAAATAACACAGTAGCAATACTGTGAACGACAAAACTAACTTTTATTGGGCGAACCTGTGCCCACAAAACAGGCTACACTTATAGCACAATGATAGCGGCGAACACGCTCGGCGATCGTCGAAAATCTGATCAGCGGGTCAAGCGCGTCGGCTTTTATAGAGCAGTCGTCGAATGTTCCAGACTAATCGTTCGGACCCGTGTGCCTTCCACAAAGTTCTACACCAGTCGCGTCAGGTGATGAAATCAGATAACAAGGTTCGGCGACAACAGACAGCGGATAGAAGCATCGATAACTTTCCAGAAACCTCTAATACATGCAGGCGCGTCCCACGCTGTGCGATTGCATTTGTTAGGCGGCGAAAGCGTGGTTGCCCGATAAAGATAAGTACACGTGCCAATATGGAAGATGAAGATGCTCATATGGGAGGGTCATACTTCCTAGTCGACATAAGGTTAGGGCAAACGTAATGAACTGGCTAAAAATTTTGACTTCGCTTTAATAAAGATCACATTTTAGGCTATTCGATGTGCAGCTAGTTCTTGTGCAAGTTGTGAATGCAGGTATGAAGAATTTCATTAAGACCTAGCTTTGATAAATTTTGTGAATTCCATTAGAAAATGCAACAAGGAACTTCAGTTCTGCATTTCCCGTTTTTCAATCGGTGTGTGTGTGTGTGTGTGTGTGTGTGTGTGTGTGTGTGTGTGTGTGTGTGTGTGTGTGTGTGTGTGTGTGTGTGTGTGTGTGTGTGTGTGTGTGTGTGTGTGTGTGTGTGTGTGTGTGTGTGTGTGTGTGTGTGTGTAACGGGCAGAGATGCAAATTTAAATGGGACCTTGTTTACTCTGCAGAAGTATGGCCGAATGTTAGGTTAGCCCCACTGTCTTCTCTTTCGTCTTGTTGGTGATCATCGTCGTTGTCCCTCTCATGGCACTGTGATGTAAGCCCCCGCGGCGAAAGCGCCGTCCCGGTGCCTTCTAGATGATGGCCGCATGATAAGGCTTGAGACAATCCACGTGGACGATATCAGTTGACATGGACGACGGGGAAGCATCGGCTGGAGCTACTTCATAAGTCGCATCACTGAGCTGTCGGATGATGCGGTAAGGGCCAGAGTACCAGGAGAACAGTTTTTCAGAGAGGCCCACATGCCATGAAGGAGTTCAAAGGAGGACAAGGTCACCAGCAGAGAAATGGACATCACGATGATGGTTGTCATAAAGAGACTTCTGTCTTGCTTGCGACTCAGAAAGGCGACAGTGGGCAATCTGGCGTGCCTGGGCAGCTGTAGCAATAGCGTCGCGAGCGTACCCAGACGGGGACTAGACCAGTTGGCAGGAGCGTGTCGACAGGCAATATCGGGTCACGACCAAAGAGGAGATAGAAGGGGCAGTAAAGAGCCGTGTTGTGGCGTGACGCGTTGTACGCGAACGTCGCAAATAGAAGCACGGCGTCCCAGTCATGGTGATCTGAGGAGACATACATCGAGAGCATAGCTGTAAGTGTTTGGTTCAGCCATTCAGCAAGGCCATTCGTTTGAGGGCGGTATGCTGTCGTGAACTTGTTTCGTGGCACACTAGCAAAGTATATCTTTAATAACCCGAGATACAAAGTAGCGGCCCCTGTCTGTGAGAAGCTGGCGAGGAGCTCCATGGTGCAAGATGACGTCTTGCAGCAGGAAGTCTGCAACATAGGTAGCACAACTGGTCGGGATGGCTCATGTGACAGCATAGCAGGTTGAATATGTTGCAATGGCGATGTACTTATTGCCAGCGCTGGAGGTAGTGAAAGGGCCCAACAGGTCGAGGCCAACATGATAAAAAAGTGGCTGGAGGGTTCTAGCTGGTAGCAAAGCAGGCTTCTTATGACGTTAGCATAGTTCGCACCATACCGTGCGACATAACGTTGCACGGTACGGTAGTGTTCAGGCCAGAAAAATCATTGCCAGACACGGTCATAGGTCCTGGAAACACCCAGGTGGCCAGCGGCGGGGACATCATGGAGTTGCGCGAGTACAGTTGCCTGGAGATGAGACGGAATGACGAGCAGCTGTTCATGTCCTTCTGTGCGCATATTTCGGCGGTATAAGATGCCATCCAAAATGAGGAACAACCTAAAGGAGGGGTCTGGCAGGTTAGAATGGTGGCGCCTTTCTCCAGAACTTATGCTCTTATTTCCGTCGAGTTGCAAGAAATCTTGCGCACATTGCTCGGCCTCTGACTGAGCTTAAGCCTACAAAGCTGCGGACGTCTTTCGCACAGGTCTGCACAGGAAAATCTAGAATAGCATGAACTTTTTCGGGATCGGGGCGGAGGCCAGGTGAGTCAACGAGATGACCGAGGATAGTAATTTGGTGGTGACCAAAGTGGCACTTCGAAATTTTTGATTGTAGCCCAGCAGCACGGAAGACGGAAAGAATAGACGAAAGGCGTTCCAGGTGTGGTCGCGAAGGTCAGCGGGAACACGATGTCGTCAAAGTAACAAAGGCATATAGACCACTTAAACTGTGCAAGAGCGTGTCCATCATACGCTCGAAGGTGGCTGGAGCAGTGCACAGACCGCATGGCATGGCTCGAAACTGATAGAGGCCATCTGGCGTAACAAATGCAGTCTTCTCAAGGTCCATGGCATTGACGGCAATCTGTCTGTAACCGGAGCGCAGGTTTAGCGATGAAATATATGTCACACCGTGTAGGCAATCCAATGCATCTATGGGTGGCAGTGGATAGACATCCTTCTTTATTTTGTTTAGATGGCGGTAATCTATGCAGAATCGCCAGGTGTTGTCCTTTTTTTACCAAGACAACTGAAGTCCACGGGCTCGACGATGGTTCAATAATGCCCTTGATAAGCATCTTATCAACCTCCTGCTGTATTACTCGGTGCTCGACGTGTGACACGCTATAGGGCTGTCTGAATAGGCGATGCATCGCCGGTATGTATGTGATGCTGCACTAGCGAAGTTCGTCCCGAAGGCCGACCGCCAAGGTAAAAAATGTCTGAATAAGACGTGAGCAGATGACAAAGGTCGTCTGTTTGTGAGGGGGTAAGGTGCAGGGCTATCATCATGGTAATGTTGTGCACTGGAGGCGACGTGGCAGAATGAGAATAGCAGGCGGCGGAAGAGTTCGAGGAAGAAGGAAGAGGAGAGAGGGAAGAAAGGTCGCACTCGTGCGACGGCGACATTGTGGCAAGAGATCCCTGTGGGAAATACCTGAGGGCTGAAGCCGAAATTCAGGAGCGGAAGGTAAGTTTTGTTAGCCGATACGCCGTGTGAAAGTAAGGCAATGACAGTGATGACCTAGTCACCATCCGGTCGGCACACAGGGGTTCGGCACAGCAGTGATACAGGTCAGTGCCTGTGAAGATGCACAAAGTCGGCGCAACAGAGCTGGATCGATACGGTGTCGGTAAGGTCGGTAAATCAGGGAAATAGTTTGGCTACACCAGCCGAGCAGTCGATTATAGCTGAGTGGGCAGATAAAAAAATCAAGGCCAAGAAGCACGTCGTGAGGGCAATAGTCAAGTACATGGACCAATACAGATGTGTGGCGACCGGTGACGCTGACACAAGCGGCACACATTCCCAGCACAGCGGGAGTTCCCATCAGCGACTCGTACGACGCGGGACTTGGCAGGAGTGAGCACTTTCTTGAGCCGCTTCCAGATATCGGCGCTCATGACTGAGATGTATGCGCCAGTGTCGATTAGGGCAGTGACAGGTAGGGCATCAACTTCCACGGCGATTGGGTTCTGATCTGTCGTCAAGGTAAGGAGAGAATTTGCGGAGAGTCCAATGCAGCGTCACCTCCTGGAGCTGCATCAGTCAGTTTTCCAGGGATGAGCGAACAGAATGGTGAGGCGATGAAAAACGATGGGGCAGGGCTGAGTGGGACCAACGATCGTGCGGTGACGGCGAAGGGCTCGAGCGTCTGAGGGACGCAGAAGGACCGCGGTCATGGTATGTCGGATCATTTGGAGCATAAAATGGCTGGCACTGGCCATTGTGATGGTAGGAGAACGTGGAGCGTGAAAATGAGGGCTGACGATAACAGCAATAGCGAGAAATGTGCTTCACACCAATGCAATAGAAGCATATATATGGGTTTGTCTGGTGTTCGCCATTAAGCCGGATCTCGATAGCGTCAAAACGTCGGTGGAGGTCGATGAAGAGGGGCAGGGCTAACCGGAGGGCGTGTGATGGAGCGCACAGATTGAATTCTTGCGTTAGCCAGTTCTTCGCGGACAACTGCGTGGATGAGGGAGATCGTTGCTTGCCTATCCCACGGAGCAAGAAACATTTAAGAGTGGAAACTCCGCTGTTTGCGGCGACCAGAAAAAGTCACAAGCCCGCGGAGCCATTATCGTGCTGGCGGCACCTGGCGGCCTGGAAAGAAATTACCGCCGTTGAGAGCGCGCTGGAGCGGCCTGCCCGGGCGCTGCATTTTTTTTTTTCGCTGGGGCTTCTCCGACGCGCCGCATAGCGCCGCCACTGTATATGGCCCCGTCGGCGCATACAATTGTGACCTTATCTGGTCACCCGCGCTCGCTCGCGCTGACGGGAGTTTCCCCTCCTAAATGTCTTACTCCGTGGCCTATCCTCAGAAGGGCGCGCGAAAGATGGCGACGCAGCCTCGATTTTGCGCCGCACAATTCGGACAACGTACGCTATCTGCAGTGGACGATTGAAGAGCCGAATGAGCGTCTTCGCACGACGACGTAGCGGCGGTGTTGGGAAGCCGCACCAACTGTCCGGCAATGCGACGGCTCTTTGCGTCTTCGAAACGTCTGCACTCGCGGATAATTCCGTCTACTGTCGAGCAATCTTTAAAAATGAGCAAGTTAAACGCATCATTGGCGATGCCTTTCAGAATGTACCTCGCTTTGTCAGCCTCGGGCATACTGGTATCGACGCGGCGGCAAAGAGCTAGGACATTCAGGATGTACGTACGCAATGTACGACTCGGGAGCTGTCCGAGTCCGACAGGATAGGTCTTTCGCAGCGGCGCACTTGCGACCAGCGAGCTTGCCGAAGTGGTCGCGAAGTTTTTGCTTGCATACGTCCCAGCTGGTCGACTCTTCTTGGTGTGCGTCATACCATATGCGGGCTGGTACCTGGAGGTAGAAGACAAGATCTGCGAGCATCACTGTCGGATCCCATCGGTTGTGTGCAGCGATGCGTTCGTATATGCCAAGCCATTAATTCTTCGATGTCGACTTTGTCGGTGCCGGTACCAGGGAAGGTGCCGGGGTCGCGCGGACGGGTCAAGACGACTGACGGTTGTGGTGTCGCGGATGCTGACGGCCCGGGTGCGCCGGGTGATGACGCCGTGCCTAAGCCAGCGGCCTGGTCGTCTGTCAGCATGGTAGGACGGTCGAGGACAAGCCCGCTGAGGATCGAGTTCCCGTCTTGCGCAATACCCCGCACCTCTACCAAAAATGAAACGGGCAGATATATAAGTTTAAATTATACCGTTATGGGGGGGGGGGGGGCGAAAGACTTGACTACGCACTGGCAACTATACACTAAATGAGCTAGACCGTAAAAATGTTGACGTTCTGGCCTTTTTTACTAACAAAAGCTTATTTGACCTTTTTGTGACTGTTTTGGAGCTGCTTCTGTGTCTAATTGTTCATTGAAATATGTATGCTGTGTAATTGTTCTTGTAACTGCCATTCGTGATGGGATTGTCTGATCGTTTCTTTAGTTGATGTTTATATAACTGAATCCATATAACAAATCGTCGTATCACCACTGCTGTACGGGTGGCTAGAGCTTAGTCTAGCTGCACAGGTGCAGTTTTTCTCTGGCCCCCCTATTTCCGCAGTAACAATGTATTGTCTGCGGCGAAAACAAAACTGGATTTATTGATTGAAATAGGACCGTGTTTACTCTGCCGAAGATATGGCCAGTACAACCAGTATGGCCTAACATTAGATACTAGCCCCACTAAGTCTTCTCTTTCGTCTTGTTGGTGATCGTAGTCTTTGTCCCTCTCGTGGCACCGTGACAATATACGCGCGCGCGCGCGTACGCACACACGTACACACACGTGGCATTGAAACATGCCTGGACGCGCTCAGCAGGAGGCGTTGGGACAGCGCTGAACTGGCCAAAATGTCCGCCGCTGTGAACGAAGCCCCGGCGTCCGTTGGATCCGCGCCGGCTATACCGCACCTCGGAGGCGAAACGTAACAGTCCGCCCCGCCAGGAGAAGGAGATCCCGATGGTTAGGGGACTGCATTCGCTGTCCGGAGGGATGTCGCTCGATGATGCTCATAACCGAAGTCTGTCGATCGTCCCTCGGCGTTTCTTGAGCGCAGCGCACAGAGAAGGCCTCGTTCTCACGTTCAGGTTCACACAGGACACTGCATGCAAAGTGACTTCGGGAGAGTTGCCATTTTTTTTCTCGTTCCCAGCAAGCGTTAGAACTACGCCGGAACTCAACCGCTCAGTCAGCAAGCACGACACAACCCTCACTAAGCCATGCCAGGCTCTTTCCCCTTCTATACTACTGTCTAGTTCCTTACAGTAGTCTAGCAGCACTCAGAACGCATCCACGAATTGAAAAATTGCACTAGAAAGCACGTCATGACTTTGAAACACTAAACAAAAGCAATATGTTAAAAATCGTGCCTCAGGAAGAAAACATCAGTAACAAACAAGTTTGATCGAGGCTGATTCCTACGTTAGGGGTCTCGACTTAAGCCATCGGCGTTACCGTTGAGACTCCCCTTTTTGTAACGCACATCAAAAGAATATTGTTGCAAAGCGAGGCTCCAGCGCCGGAGGCGGCCATTTTTGGAAGAGATGGTGTAGTTCGGTTTTCTGCTCAGGCGACAGCGGTGCTTTACTGATTAAGTCACTAATGACTTGATCGGTGTCTTTCCTGTTCGTCACTGAGCCTAGTCCCGGAAACTCGACCGGAAGCTCTTCGGGAACATTTACCATCAACCACGTACACCACGGCTTCCCGTTGTGTATAGGGTTTGAGCAGATTACAGTGGTAAGCTTGCTGTGCTTTCCGTTTTCCTGGCAGACTCACCACGTAGTTAACGTCCGACAGTTTTTGAACAACCCGTGCTGGGCCCTCCCACTGCACGTCGAGTTTGTTTTTTAGTGATGTGCGCAATATCATTACCTCATTGCCCACCTCAAAACGAAGGGCCCTGGCTGTCCGATCATAATAAACCTTGGCCCTAGCTCTGCTGGGCCTTTGCCATTGCTTCACCTGACAACTCCTGTGCCCTTCTTAAGCGTTCGAGGAGCCTAAGCACGTACGTACTCTACCACGACTGGGTCGTTGCCCCTGCCTTCCCACGAGTCTCGAAGCATGCGAAGCGGAGACCGCAGCGAGCGACCGTACACCAGCTCAGCTGGCGAAAACCCCGTAGCCGCATGCGGCGCTCGGGCCCAACTCCGACGCGGCCTATTCAAATACATGTAAAACGCAAAAACGCTTTTATGAGATAACCCCTGGACCGATTTTGATGAAATTTGTTGCATTTGAAAGAGAAAGTTAAATTCTAGTGACTGTTGGAAGCGGAATTTCGATTTAGGGCTTGAATTTTCCTAAAACGATTTTCAAATATTTGACCGTTTGAAAAAAATAGAAGCACGAAGTTTACAAATTGATAGCTATGCATCAAGAACTGATATCGCGGTTCTGTAAACGGCATCCATTAGATCATTCAAAGCGGACAAATTCAATATGTCATTTTACATCTTACATGAATTTGTTACGTTGGTTACAACGGTTTTACAAAAGTTGTATTTCCCTATGATTAAATTTTTTTAGATTCATGTGTAACATATCAATTTTGTCCGCTATGGATGTACTTTTAGATGCAATTCACAGAATTGTATTATAATCTTTAGTGGTTGAGTTAGAGTTGTAAACTTGATAGTTTCGTTTTTTGAAAATTTTTGATTTTCGCCAATTTTTAACAAAAGATTGACGACCTAACTCAAAAATTCGAAACCAACAGTCACTAGATTTTAAGTTTTTCTTTTAAATGCAATAAACCTCGTCAAATTTGGTGCAGTGGTTGCCGAGAAAAACGAATTCTCCTTTTACATGTATTTAGATAGGAGCACTCGAGCTAAAGCTTCCTCTTAAGAGGAAGCTTTAGCTCGGGCCCAACTCCGACGCGGCCTATTCAAATACATGTAAAACGCAAAAACGTTTTTATGAGATAACCCCTGCACCGATTTTGATAAAATTTGTTGCAATTGAAAGAGAAAGTTAAATTCTAGTGACTGTTGGAAGCGGAATTTCGATTTAGGGCTTAAATTTTCTTAACACGATTTTCAAATATTTGACCGTTTGAAAAAAATAGAAGCACGAAGTTTACAAATTCATAGCTCTGCATCAAGAATAGATATCGCGGTTCTGTAAACGGCATCCATTAGATCATTGAAAGCGGACAAATTCAGTATATCATTTTACATCTTACGTGAATTTGTTACGTTGGTTACAACGGTTTTGCAAACGTTGTACGTCCCTATGATTAAATTTTTTTATATTAATGTGTAACATACCAATTTTGTCCGCTTTAGATGTACTATTAGATGCAATTCACAGAATTGTGATATCATGTTTCATTGCTGAGTTACAGAGTTGTAAACTTGATAGTTTCGTTTTCTGAAATTTTTCGATTTTTGCCAATTTTTAATAAAAAATTCACGACCTAACTCAAAAATTCGAAACCAACAGTCACTAGATTTTGAGTTTTTCTTGTAAATGCAACAAACCTCGTCAAATTTGGTGCGGTGGTTGCTGAGAAAAACGAATTCTCCTTTTACATGTATTTAGATAGGAGCCCCCGAGCTAAAGCTTCCTCTTAAGAGGAAGCTTTAGCTCAGGTCCAACTCCGACGCGGCCTATTCAAATACATGTAAAACTCAAAAACGTTTTTATGAGATAACCCCTGGACCGATTTTGATGAAATTTGTCGCATTTGAAAGAGAAAGTTAAATTATAGTGACTGTTGGAAGCGGAATTTCGATTTAGGGCTTGAAATTTCTTAAAACGATTTTCAAGTATTTGACCGTTAGAAAAAAATAGAATCACGAAGTTTACAAATTCCTAGCTTTACATCAAGAACTGATATCGCGGTTCTGTAAACGACATTCATTAGATCATTCAAAGCGGACAAATTCAATATGTCGTTTTACATCCTACGTGAATTTGTTACGTTGGTTACAACGGTTTCGCAAAAGCTGTATTTCCCTATGATTAAATTTTTTTATATTCAGGTGTAACATATCAATTTTGTCCGCTTTAGATGTACTATTAGATGCAATTCACAGAATTGTATTATCATTTTTAGTGGTTAAGTTACAGAGTTGTAAACTTTATAGTTTCGTTTTTTGAATATTTCCGATTTTCGCCAATTTTTAATAAAAAATTGACAATCTAACTCAAAAATTCGAAACCAACAGTCCCTAGATTTTAAGTTTGTCTTTTAAATGCAACAAACCTCGTCAAATTTGGTGCAGTGGTTGCCGAGAAAAACGAATTCTCCTTTTACATGTATTTAGATAGGAGCACTTGAGCTAAAGCTTCCTCTTAAGGCAAACATCACCCCCGGCAGACACAGCTCCCAGTCAGTTTGTTGTTCAAAACACAATGCTCTCAACATGCGCTTCATGAAGGAGTGGAGCTTCTCAACGGAATTCGACTGTGGGTGGTACACTGAGCTGTGTAACAGCTAGCTTTACCCCACACCTTTCGAGAAAGGCTGTCGTCAAAGCGCTAGTAAACACTGTGCCCTGATCTGACTGTATTTCTGCAGGAAAACCAACTCGCGCAAATATGGACAGTAGTGCACTGACTATCTCAACTGAGCTCACTTCTTTAAGCGGCAGTGCTTCAGGGAACTTTGTCGCTGGGCAGATCAGTCAAAATGTGTCTGTACCCCGTGGTTGTTACCGGCAGAGGTCCCACTGTATCAATAACGAGCCGTCTAAAAGGCTCCGTAATGATAGGTACCAACTTCAACGGCGCCCTCGATTTGTCCCCTGGTTTGCCCACCCGCTGACAGGTGTCACATGTCCTCACAAAGTGTTCTGCGTCACGAAAACACCCTGGCCAATAGTGCTCTTGCAAGAGACGGTCCTTAGTCTTCTTAACTCCTAGGTGTCCGGACCACGAACATCCATGCGACAAGCGCAACAGATCCTGACGGTAGCACTGAGGCACGATCAGCTGATCGAACTCCACTCCCCTGCGGTCTAGATACTTCCGGTACAGGACCCCACTTCTTTCCACAAAACGAGCATTTTTTTTTGGCGATACCTTCCTTGACATTGCAGCGCATGTTTTCTAGGCTGCCATCCTTTTTTTGCTCGGCTATCAAAGCCGGCCGGCTGACTTTTAGCAACCTATTAAGTCCATCTGACGTAGGCGCGATGAGCAAATCTGCAGATAGCTCTTCCAACTTTCCCGTGTCGGGCCTTTCCTCTCCAGTATCTGGTGCCTTCAACGCTACAGGCTCAATTTTATTCAGTTCGGACGTGCTCTGAATATCAGCTTGCTGCGCGTCCGACCCTTTCTCATTGTTCGACAAAGTCGGCCCCGCAACTACCGCCTTTGTAGCGAGCTCGCAAACTCTCGATCTGGTTAAGGCCTGAACGCTAGCCTCACCAAACAAAAGCCCCTTCTCGCGCAGGAGGTGATCGGACCTGTTCGAAAATAGGTACGGGTACTGGGGGGGCTGCATAGATGACACCGTCCTCCGTCTCAAGTGCTCCGAAAGGTCCTTCAATAAGCACTTTTGCTACGGGCAGACACACGCTACGAGCTTCCACGGCTTGCTTGATCCATGCGCACTCGCACGTGACCATATCGGGTTCTACGTAAGAGGGGTGAACTACATCCATTGTAGCTGCGGAATCTCGAAGCACTCGGCACTCTTTCCCGTTCACGAGGAGGTCTCGCATGTAAGGCTCGAGAAGTTTCATGTTCTCGTCAGAGCTGCATAATGACAAAAACACGTACGACTTTTGTTTTCGTTTCCGGACACTGCGCCGAAAAGTGACTCGGCTTCTGGCACGTATAACACACGCGCGCTTGCCTCTTCTCGAACCGCTTTCTGCGTTCGGCTTCGGCTGCCGCCGTCTCGTTACGTTCGGTCGGATTGCTTTCACTCGCATCCGCTCTACGTGTGTCCCCCCTTTGCTCTCATGGGTGTGAACTTCGGCCTCTCAAACTTGGAGCCAAATTCACCCTTTTGACCGTCCTTAGCTCCGCGAGCCCGACGCGTCACAAACTCCTCGGCTAGCTCGGCGGCTTTAGCCACCGTACTAACGTCTGGCCTATCCAAGACCCAGTATCGCACGTTCTCAGGTAACCGACTATAAAACTGTTCCAGCCCGAAACACTGCAGAACTTTCTCGTGGTCACCAAACGCTTTCTCTCCTGCTTGTTTGACATAAGCCTGTAGGCAAACTCTGTATATGACTCACTTCTGCCTTTCTCATTTTCCCGAAACTTCCGACGGAACGCCTCCGCTGACAGCCTGTACTTTTTCAGCAGACTCGATTTCACTTGGTCGAAATCCTCTGCCTCCTCTCTTTTCAAGCGAGCGACTACGTCTGCCGCCTCGCCGGGTAACAAAGTGAGCAAGCGGTGTGGCCACGTTTCCTGAGAGAACCCCTGCTTCTCGCACGTTCGCTCAAAGTTAACCAGGAACAAACCAATGTCCTCTCCAAGCTTAAACGGCCGCATCAGGTCAGTCATTTTGAACGATACTCGTTCTCCTGCACCGTGTGCCTGACTTCCATTACGAGCGCGTTCCATCTCTACCTCGAGACGCTTCATTTCCAGAGCGTGTTGACGGTCGCGCTCCTCTTTTTCTTTCCCTTTTTGCTCTTTACGTTCGCGCTCCTGTCTCTCATTTTGCTTTTTGCTCTTTACGTTCGCGCTCCTGTCTTTTTGCCGTCTCCCTCTCCTCAATGGTCTCAAGGCATTCCGACAGCTCGTCATCCTCAGCTTCTAACTCAAGAATAGCCTTTAGCAGTTCTGGTTTTCTGAGTTTGTCTGAGACATCCAGACCCAACTCTCTTGCAAGCTCCAGCAATTTCGGTTAGCGCAACGACTTCCAATCCATGGCTGCTCTGAATGCTGCTTTCTCTACTGCCTACTATTGTCTTGCCGCAAACTAACCCGGCAGCAACGACAACCACAATTACCAGCTCTGTTTCTGACACTAACAAAAGCCTGGCAAAACTCAGAAGAAGAAAGTCCCGCACTCACCAAACCTCGCAGCCAAGAATTCAGCGCAGTCGTTCCGCTGCAGGCAACCAGTCATCACACAGGGCTCGTTGCACTGCTCCCGGATGGTCGTTGTGCTGCTCAGCATACAGTCGACCGCATATCTTCGCTGCTGGCCTCCGTTGTCGCGATCTCACCGCTGGCAAACACTTGTTGCATCTGGGCCGCAAGCCCCAAGGGTAGCTTTGGCCTGGCGGCCTGGGGCACAGCTGGAAGCATCCGAAGGTCCTGGCAAAGGATGAGTCGATTGCTAACAGAACAACTTGTTTATTATAGCATCGTAAAATAGCGGCCGGTCAGGTCGACCGAAGTGGAGAGACGGGAGAGCACGTTACTCGACGGAAGAATTCGAAGCCTCTCTCTTGGCGTCCGGGGGCAGCGGCTTTTATACTCTCGGAGTCGAGGGCAAGAAGGAACGCCTCGATAGAGGCCACGGAGTAATACATATAGGAGGTGAAACTCCCGTCAGCGCGAGCGAGCGCGGGCGACCAGATAAAGTCACAATTGTTGTATGCGCCGACGGGGCCATATACAGTGGCGGCGCCATGCGGCGCGTCGTAGAAGCCGCAGCGAAAAAAACATGCAGCGCCCGGGCAGGCGGCTCCGGCCACTCCGGCGCGCTCTCAACGGCGGTAATTTCTTTCCAGGCCGCCAGCACGATAACGGCTCCGCGGGCTTGTGACCTTTTCTGGTCGCCGCAAACAGCGGAGTTTCCACTCCTAAATATTTCTTGCTCGGTGATAGAGGCGCACGTGACGGCGGCGCCCGGACACGTTGTGACAAGAAGTGACGCATCCGCCGGGCCGGCGCCGGTCAGACCTCCTCGCTTCACAGTTGGGGAGCTCCTCTCCCCGGCTGCCGCGCTTTGACAAGCGTGGGCACCAACATGCACACACACACACACACACGCACACACACACGAAGACACGTGGCATTGAAACATGCCTGGACGCGCTTGGAGGAGGCGTTGGGACAGCGCTGAACTGGCCAAAATGTCCGCCGCTGTGAACGAAGCCCCGGCGTCCGTTGCATCCGCGCCGGCTATACCGCACGTCGGAGGCGAAACGTAACAAGCTAAAGGACAGAGCTGGTCTGCTGTGAGAGTTTCCCATACTGCCCCGGAGGCTCTTTCAGCCGTTCCCATGTTCTTGGCTCTGAACGGTATAGCATCCGGCATTTCTCTGTCACCGTCGAGAGTGAAGCTTGGATAGTTACAGTGCTCATAAAAACCGAAACAAACGAACAAGCAAATAATATAGTAATGAATCACTCTGTGAACCATGCAGATGATTTATAGTGGACTTTTTTCACAGTCGTGTGCAAGAAATCCCGATCCTGACACAGCCACACACAAAATAATTATTTTGTCGTAGCACATGCATGTAATGAACAAATACTGTGCACTTTCAGTGAAAATTAGTGCGTTCAACTTCTGCTACGTGATTCACGCTTTAGAGCCGCCCAAGGAAACATGAGGACAGGAAGGATAGATTTACTGACTTGACTCAGAATATCATTGCAAAAAAAAAAAAAAAAATCCAGGCAGCGCGATAAATGAATACAACACATAGTTGCACAAACAAAATAGCACGCAGACTGCCACGAGACAAATGTATAGGTATACATAACGTCGAGACCGCGGCGACAAATATTACACGTAAACTACGAAAATGCAACAACAGAAAAATTGAGGAACAACTTACATATGGGCTATCCGCAGGGTTTCACATACGTGTCTTCTTGTCTGATGTTCCTAGATCTACTCTAGTCCACATGCGGTGAAGCGCCACACACAATCCATTCTTACCTGCAATGCACCAGACGTATATCGTACAGGTATTTACAGTTTTGTTTCTTCATCTGGGGGAAGGAACGAAAGCAACTTCCAATTAATTATGATTTTTCCGCAATGACAACCAGACAAGCGTCTTACCTGATTTCTTACCGAATGGTGATAACGGCTCCGAGCGTAGCAGGTCATTCGAACACTGTGCTTCAATTTAAGCAGTGTCGTTCCAGTGTTTCCTAGAGAAAAATTAAGGAAAATACGAGACGAAAAAATAATATTGGAAATATATACATGAAAGTACGCCTCACATTTCCCTGTCCCAACTCTCGAACGCTTGATCCGTTCTCATATAAAGCCTCTTTTTTTCTTTTTTCTTCCTGTCAGAAAAAATAAACACAAAAAACAAGGAGTTTATCATACGTTGCAAAACCATTTACGCAATACAAAGCGAATTTTGTTCACTTGAAAAAGACTGTTATGCATTACACAACGTGAAATTAAAATGCCACTTACGAGTACGCATATTTTGAACGGCGAGATACGGCGGCTCCACTGCATGGAAAGGGCTTGCGCTGTTCTTGTCCATGTCACTTTTGTGTAGTTTGCGTTTATATGCGCAGTCCATGATAACAGAAATGATGCAACTAGTCTACCAAGAGACGTGGAACGAGCTGGCACCCAGAGCTAGCATTTGGCGGCAACTCGCGCCCTGCTTGCGCCTCCGCGCCATTTGGCGGGAACTCGCCTGCGCCCCTGCGAGCAGGCGGCGTTGCGCTTGAAGAAAAAATAGATAGCAAAGAAAGCCCCGCTTCGCTTTCTCGCCCCGTCCTCGCTGGTGGGAGCTGATGCTGCTTTCCAAGAACCTCTTGATTCCTTCTGGAAGAGGGAGATGCGACCGCGCAAGACGACCGCGGTTCCCCGTCTTTACTTCTTTTTTTTTTTTTTCAGGCGCCTCCTATGAGCGCGTCGCCGTTTCCTTTTGGTGTGTGTGTTGGGCACATGCGTGCGTGCGCGCGTCTGTGTAATGAAAATCTGCGTTCTTTATTTTGCAGGGATTGGTAGCTCTATACGAATATGTATATAGCTTATGTATACAATAATTTTGACCTCTTCAATGCGTCGAACAGTACTTTGGGTGCTACTTACGTTAGCATGTAGGTTCTGTTTTCTTTTTTGGGAGCATTGTCTAAATATTGTATAATCTTGTTTTGTTTCCTTTTGTACTTGCTCATTATTGTATAACTGTTATTACCGTGTGCATTTATCTTAGTTTTAAAAATCTCGCTGTAAAGGCTCTGCCAAGCGAAAGCGGGCTGCGGCTTTGTCAATCTGTATCTGATAGCTTTTTCTGCGCCTCCGCTATCTGTGTCTTTACAAGGCTGAAATAAATAATTTGAATTTTAATAAATATTTATCGTCAAAGCATTACGTCTATATGTGCACGAAGTTCGATATGTGAGTGCATGCATACACACTCGATACCCTTTCCAGGGGGCTTTGCACAAAAATGGTAGATATGCTTCACAGGAGACGGCGCTTGAAAAAACACTCAAGATATACCATGAATTTATTAATTCTTAACTGCTTGATTGTTGAATGTCATTAGTTCATTGAGCAAAAATTGGAAGAATTTGATCTAACTCTAGTTTTTCCCAATCTAGTCCACGTCGACAGCAGAAACGCTCCATTTTATGATTTACATTGATTGGCATACAGCCTTAAAGGGACACTAAAGGTTACCAGAAACTCAAGTTAAAGTGGTAGAGCAATGTTCTAGAACGTCTAAGGCGTCAATATAATCGCGAACAGAGCTTTAGAAACCGAGAAATTGAGGTAAATGCATGACACGATTTGAGACCCCCCAGCGACATTCCGGTACTAGCCCGATGACGAAAGGACTCCTCATAATTTGTGTTACTAATACTCAACTACTCGTATTAAAAATATAATTTCATTCGATTATAAGACGGAAAAAAATGCTACTTGCCTACGTCTATTCGATTCTAACAAAAAATAACATTTTGACGTTGCCCTTCAGTAATATGGGTGTTCGAAAGGTTTCGTTTTCGCTCGACTCTGCGCGCTCGACTCTGCGCCGCGCACGCTTTGGAGTTTCCGTAGTTTCGTTATCGCGTCGTGCTGTGAGGGTTCTGCTGGCTCGCGAAACTTTCATTGGGAACAAGCAGCGAGAATGCCACGTCCATGTGATGTCGTGGGAAGCTCTCGTTGCTTTCCCGCTCCGGAGAGCCGGTGTCGAGGCCGCCGTCGTAGTACGCAACGACGCCGGCAGTGCGAGCCCTCAGCAGCAGGTCGCGCTCGTCGGTGCTCAAATCGCTGAAGTTGAGCCCACCATCGCGAGCCAATCTGTCGGTGTCAGGGTCCATTGCGACGAGCGTCGAAGTTAGCGTCATAGAATGAAGTACCAGCTTATGGGCGTCTTGCGCTGGAGTTTGAGGTATAGTAGCGGCGCCTGGTGGCGGTGCCGGAAACGACATCTGGGGCGTGCCAGCTTGGGTCGTATGGAGCCCTGGCTGTGGCGAAGCACGTTTCTAGGCCGAGTTTTGCGTCGATTCGCACATTTTTATGCCCTGTTGCGAGTGCGAAAAGGCTCGTCGCTTCTCATAGACCACGCCGACCACGCTGCGAGCTCGCCGCAGCCTATAGTTTAACGAAAACGGACTCTCCGTGTGCCGTGGGACGTAATGTGGGACGTAATTCGTTTCTCCTTCCGCTAGCCACCATACTCCCGCTTTCGCTCTGCTGTCGGCTCTGTCTTGGCTCTGTTTCTGGCCGCGCGTTCGCGTTTTGCGCAGAAAAGCCGTAGCGCCGTCTGCGGACGCCGTTCTACTCACCGATGGCGCAACGTCACTATGAGACCATGATGTCAGTACTCCTCGATCGGAGGGCGGGCGATTTGAACTGCGCTAGAGGTACGCGGACGCTTCAGAACGCATTTTCTCTTAAAATAAGTCTCTCCTTGGCACGAAACAAGCGTTTCGAGGTTTCTGTGATGGTATTTCAACAGTCCACGTTGACTTAATAGTAACCTTTAGTGTCCCTTTAACTATTCTTAGACGAATGGACAATAGCTACAAAAATTTCAGATCTTGACATCTCTTCACAATTCGGCTTCGTATAATCACTTCTTTCACCCTACCCAGTGAAAACATCCAACTGAAATGTTTCCTAGAACTGTACAGTCCACGAGTCGCCTGCGCTTAAGCCCGGAATACATGGAGCGTTTTTGAGGCGATTTTCGCCTCACGGCGCCGATTTGACGCCCGGCGTCGAGAAAAACGCCCGCCGCCGCCGATCAGGACCGGCTAGATTTTGACGCGGCGCGCACGCGTCTGACGCTACCGGAAGCAACGCTGACCGGAAGTGCCTGTTGGAGTCACTTCCGTCTGTTTTCGGCGGGAGCGGCCAGCCGTCTCACCGTTCCTTGCCGTCCCTTGAACCCCTTGAACACTTCGCGCGCGTGCGCTGAAACTCTGCGCAATCCGCACACCCGTTTCAGTCGCACAAGGTCGGCAGGAAACATTTCCGGCCAACTCTCTCCGCTGAACATCCACAAAAATATCGATACAATACTAAACATACCTGGTAATGTGTATAGACACATTAGTGGGGTATTTATTGCATAATTTATTAATTATAACGCAAGCAAACAACATATAAGCATTGTTCGTTCATTTAGTGGTAGCCAAAACATTTTTGCCTTGTCTGGCCACACTACGGCGGCGTTCGCCGCTCGTACGCCTCATGTAGCCTGGCCGGCGTCCCGCCAGCGCGTTCTCTTTTTTTTTTTTTTTTGGCGCGCGATAGTCGCAGGAGAAAAACGCCCCATGTAGCCCCTGCTTTAGATCGTTTGACGATTATTGCTGTGCTGCGACACGGCCGTTTACAATTAACACGCCGTTCGCGAACAATTTTGCTTGACTCTTTCCGCAGTTCAGATGACTATTACGAGAACTGTCTAATGCAATATCCACTTGATTAAATTTTGTTCCCCGTGAAATAGTTATTTTCTCAATAGTTTAACTACAAAAGAAGAAAGCAATAATGAACGATACAATAGTGTTGAAAACATATCCGTTTTTGAAGTATTGAAATCTTGTGCTTTTTGGTAAAGCAAATGTAGTACGCGATATGTCTTCTTGCGACTTGCACACTGGTCTCCACGTACTCTTGCTCTCATAATAGTGGTCGTTGCATGCGCACCCGCATATATGGCGAAAATAAATTTGATTCTGATTTCATTATTCACTCTAATTACTAGAGTTCGATCAGTCCAGCATAAAACACAGAACCATCCTTTAGCCGGAAGCTGATCTAATTGCCAGATGAACTGTCACTAACGTCTGTATGTGATGGTTGCTGTTTGTCCCCGTGTGATGAACCGCCGTCATCGCTTTTGTATAGCTGGTATATATTCCGTCATTATATATATTCGTCCGTCAACATTTGTTACGCAAAAGCAACAACAACAAAAAATTGCTGCCTCTCACTTCTTCAAAGCACTGCGCAGCCTGTCGGAACGCACTGGCGCGTGTGAACGCATGGCCTGAAGGCTCAATTTCGTCATTCGTCGTCATCGTCGTCATCACAGACCGTACCACGGTCTGTGATGACGACAGCGGGAGCACCATGTCGAAGGACGATATTTTTGATAAAGAAGTTAGCAACATCTGAAGCAGTAGCTCGCTGAACGGCGTGTGTTTCGCAGTATCGAGTGAGGTAATCGGTGGCGACGACGATCCAGCGGTTATCAGCCGAAGACTTGGGAAATGGGCCAAGTAAATCCATCCCGACTTGTTCAAAAGGTGAGCAAGGAGGTCGGACAGGCTGAAGCAGACCGGCTGGTTTTAGTGGTGGAACTTTGCGGCGCTGGCAATCTCGACAACTTCTGACGTACTGCTTCACGGTTTTTGTGAGTTTTCGCCAATAGTACTTCTGCTTGATCCTCGCGAGAGTACGCGTGAAACCAAGATGCCCGGACGTTGGTTCGTCATGGCATGCACGTAGAACGTCGTCGCGGAGAGTAGCGGGAACAACGAGCAGGAAAACGGCTGCCGTAGGGTGAAAGTTCCGCTTGTAGAGGATGTCGCCACGTAGGCAGAAAGAGGACAAGTGGCGCGCGAACAGCCGTGGGGGTTGTGGGCGGCGTCCTTCAAGGTATTCAATCAAGGGCTGGAGCTCGGAATCTTGGCGTTGCTGTTGAGCAAGGTTTAAAGACGGAAGAGTGCAAAGAAAACCAGAATCGTCGTCAGTATCTAGTGGTGCGGGTTCGACGGGGGCGCGGGAGAGACAGTCGGCGTCAGTGTGTTTCTGGCCAGACTTATAGACGATGGTCACATCAAATTCCTGTAACCGAAGGCTCCATCTTGCGAGACGGCCTGAAGGATCTTTGAGATTCGCCAGCCAGCAGAGAGAGTGGTGGTCGCTGACGACACGGAAGGGGCGTCCGTACAGGTATGGGCGGAACTTCTGGATAGCCCATATGACTGCCAGACATTCTTTTTCAGTTGCTGAGTAGTTTTTTTCAGCAGCGGACAAGGTTCGGCTGGCATACGCAATAACGCGCTCAACACCAGCTTGAAACTGAACGAGTGTCGCTCCGATACCAACGTTACTAGCATCAGTATGCACTTCTGTGTCAGCCTCGGTGTCAAAGTGACCAAGGATCGGTGGTGTCTGTAGACGTCGCTGAAGGTCGTGGAAGGCATCGGATTGGGCTGGGCCCCAAACAAATGTGACGTCGTTCTTGATGAGTCGTTGCAAAGGTTCGGCAATTTCACAAAAATTGGGTACAAAACGGCGGTAATACGCGCAAAGCCCTAAAAATCGGCGGACATCGTGTTTTGTCTTCGGTATCGGGAACAGAGCAACTGCCAGGGCTTTGTCAGGGTCAGGGCGCACACCGGTGCTGCTGACAATATGACCTAGAAATTTGAGCTCCTCGTAGCCAAAGTGACATTTTTCGGGCTTCAGGGAGAGGCCGGCGGTGCGGATAGCTTGAAGAACCGCCTCAAGCCGCTGGATGTGTTGTTCAAACGTGGTGGAAAAAACAACTACATCGTCTAAGTAGACTAAACACGAGTTCCACTTGAGGTCAGATAAAACTGTGTCCATCATGCGTTGAAATGTGGCCGGAGCGGAACACAATCCAAAAGGGAGGACCTTAAATTGATAGAGACCGTCGGGTGTTATAAACGCCGTTTTTTCCTGGTCCCGTTCGTCAACTTCAATTTGCCAGTACCCACTACGTAGATCCATTGAAGAAAAGTAACGGGCATGTCGCAGGCGATCCAAGGAGTCGTCAATTCGAGGAAGTGGGTAAACGTCTTTTTTCGTGACCTTGTTCAGTTTGCGATAATCGACACAGAATCTTAGTGAACCGTCTTTCTTTTTAACTAATACAACAGGTGAAGCCCAAGGACTTGTCGATGGTTGAATGACATCATCGTCGAGCATTTGTTTCACTTGATGACGAATAGCATCCTGTTCTCTTTGCGACACGCGATAAGCGTGTTGGCGAACAGGTTGGACGGTCGGTTCAGTGATGATTCTGTGTTTGATTAAAGAAGTCTGTTTGACCTTCGACGTGGTGGCGAAACAGTCGCTAAATGACGATAGCAGAGTAAGGAGCCTCTCCTTCTCGTCTTGGTCGGGCTGTGGGTTGACGTTGATGTGACTGGTCAAGTCCACATCGCTGGGTTCCGGAATCGAGATTGTCGTTACCGAAGCACAGGCGTTGGACTCGGCCACCGTTTCAAAGTAGGCCATGGTGGTATGCCTCGCAAAGTGTTTGTATTCGCCACTGAAGTTCGTAACTAGAATCGTGGTTTGCCTATGTTGGAGCTCTACGAGACCTCGTGCGACGCGACTTCGCGATCCAGCAATATGGTGAGGTTACCTTCGGCGATGCCTATTCCTAGTTGTTCTTGAGGGCATTCAACGAGACGAAGATGCTACTTCGAGGCGGTAACGTCACGCAGTCATCGACCACGCGTAAAGCCGCGCGGTGATGTTCATCCGCCACATTCGAATCCGAAGAAACATAGTGAGAAAAAGTCACGAACAAGTCACGAAGGTTAATGATCGCCCCATATTCCTGGAGAAAATCCATGCCCAGTATAACTAGCCGAGAACACTTGGGCAGCACAAGGAAAGACGCTACGAAAGTCGAAGTAGAAATTGCAAGTCTGGCGGTGCATCGTCCAATGGGTGACACGAGGTGTCCTCCGGCCGTAATCAGATGTGGGCCGTCCCACGCTGTCAGCACCTTGCGTAGCCGAGTCGCCAGTGAGGCACTCATAACCGAGTAGTCAGCTCCCGTATCTACAAGTGCAGTTACTGGATAACCGTCGATTGAAGCAGTAATAGCAGCAGAAGTTTTTTTTGCAGTTGCGAATGAAGGCGTCAGTGGTACGTCGCGAGGGGATGGCGTCGGCGGAGGATATTTGACGGTTCGCATGACAGCGGCCTCACCCCCGGAGGTCGCCGTTTTCAGTTTCCCCGGCGCGGGCTTCCACCGTTGACTCCAGCGGAATCAAAGGCGGGTCGAGCACGGTTCGGTGACGCGTACCGACGAGGTGAAGGCGACCGTGACTGTCTTCGCTGTTGGGCAGGAGGAAGCCGGTTACTTTCTAAGTATTTCTCGATTTCGTGCGGGCGTTCGCCATAGCGCGGGCAACGGGCGTCCGGATGGTATCCCCGCAGACCAATCCGTCGGTACTGGCAATCGCGATACATGTGACCAGCCTCCCCGCAGTGATAGCACAACGGACTGTTGTCGGGGGCGCGCCATACTGTAGATTTGCGCGGACCAGGATGAAAGGATGCTGGCGGATTCGTGCGGTGGATTGGACTTTGGGAGCGTCGAGAAATCCCAGCAGGCGGCTGCGAAAAACGGCCCGTCGACGGCGCGCAAGCCCGAAGAGCATCCGCGTACGAGAACGTGGGAGGTTCGGGTCGTGTTGGTGGCGAGGGATGAACCACTTTGCCGATTTCTTCTCGAATGACATCCGTAAGAACCGCGGCACTAGGAGGTGTCGAAGCCGATGCATAGGACTTTTGCAGTTCTTCTCGAACAATTTGTCGTATTAGCTCGGTAAGTGACTCCCTGTCATCATTTGCAGGTACGAGAGAGCATGCAGCAGTCATGGTGGTCTGGCGTTCATACTGCGAGAGCCGCTGCCGAAGCATACGTTCCATGACTGTTGCCTCACGAACGAACTGAGAGACTGTTGCAGGAGGATTACGCACGAGGCCCGCGAAAAGCTGTTCCTTTACGCCTCGCATTAACAGACGCACCTTCTTGTCTTCTGGCATTAGTGGGTCCGCCCGACGGAACAATCGCGTCATGTCTTCGACGAACATGGCGACGGTTTCGTTTGGCATTTGGAACCTCGAAGACAGTGCCTGTTCGGCTCTTTCTTTCCTTTCGGGAGTGCAGAAGGCTTCGCATAGCAGTCGGTAAAACTCCTGCCAGCTGGTAAATGAGGCTTCGTGGTTCTCGTACCATACTCTCGCCGCGTCTAAAAGGGAAAAGTAGACGTTCTTCAACTTACGGCGATCGTCCCAGTCGTTAAAGGCGGCGACCCGGTCGAAATGGTCCAACCAGTCTTCAACGTCCTCAAAGGCGTCGCCATGGAACGGGTTAGGCGTGCGAGGCGCGTTGAGAATGCATGGTACGGGAGCATTTGGGATCACCTCGGTTTGGCTTGCGGTAGTTGTTGACATCTTCCTCACGGAGCTTGCCAGGGGACTGTATTGCGGTGGAAGACCTTGGAGGCGACGGCTGCTTCGATAGATTTCTGCCGTCCCCGAGGTACTGGCGTCGGTAGCTTCTGGTTCAGGACCCGTAGGCATACGATGGATGCGTACCCCGCACCTCCACCAGTTTGTCACGAGAGGAAAAGCCAGCCAGTCAGTTCTAAGCGAACAGCCGTTTACAGTTCGTGTTTGCAGCAGCTACCACGCACACTTCTTCTTCCTCGACCTCTAGCGTAACTAGTGCGTGCCAATATATATATATATATATATATATATATATATATATATATATATATATTACCCGAAGTGAAGCCGCAAGGAAACAGGAAACGACGTATAAAAGCGGGTGCTCGCAAGGCGCAATTTATTCCTCGTTACTGCGAACTGCCGTCGCAAAATGTCGTGAAAGGACGAGTGCCTGCACAATTACTCGTTGTTGCTGCTGACTTCTTTGTCACCGTCAGCAATGACGGTTTCTGCCCCCCATGCGACCAAAGTTATTCGGCAGGCAGCACTTCAGAAATACCCGTAACAGAATCGAATACGGCGAAGGCACTGTGCGACGATTCTCCGGGCGACTTCGAAGGCCGCTCGCTTGGCGCGCCTGCACATCACCCCCGATCGTCTTGAACAAGGTTTCGATTAATACGCCGTAACCATATTGATGCGGCACTAAGAGCGTTTTAAACCGGGAGGATAAAGGCGGCGCGAAATGAACAGTGAGAACTCCCAGCTCGCGCGCTCTTGCGCACGGTGAAATGTCAGCGTTAGATAAAGTAAAAGAAAAATAGCACACGTTATGTTCATGTCACGAACCCGAATATAATGCGAGGCGCGTTCCAAGGCTCGGAATTTCGGGGGAAAAACTCGCGCTATATTCGTGCAAATATTAAGTGCGTATCTCTCTGGTGTCGCCTCTTCTCTGGCTCACGCTGGTAGCAGCAAGTAAAGAACACCTCCTTTTATAGTAATGTTATTTCATTATTTCAATGGTCCACTTACACCAGCATTCAGGCACTCCAGCCACGTGTGTCTCTGTGTGTGGTTGTACCCATTCGCTACACTATGTCATTAATTATAAATACTCATTTAGGCGTAAACCTCGTTTATGCATTATGGTATATGTCTTTATCAATTAGACGTCATTTCGGACGTTCGGTGGTCTCGATTTGTCACGTAAGTGCATCATAGCCCCATATAAAAACCAGAAAACATATATATTGGAGCGCGGAAACGGAAAGTTCGATCACGTCAAACGACTGTTTTTTTTTTTTTCATATATGTGCCATCTAGAAGAAGTACGGGATATCTACCGGACGTTCATATATAAAATATCCACAATGAGACTTCCGACGGATGGGATTTTGTATACTGAGGCAGTACATGCATGAGTCATATATTGTAAGGACGAAGCTTTATTTTAGATGAGAGCTGTAGGTTACGTGGCCGCCTGCATGCAGCGCGCAGTCTGCCATTTGGGAAGTGGTGCCATTGTAGAGAAGGCCCTTCCTCTTGCGCAAGAGGGATATATGAAAGCGCTATACGTGAAAACGTATAAAGTTGACAGCAGCAATTGATGGACAAGAAAAAAGAAACCTATATAATATTGCCTAATGTAAGCCGTTACATGTTTTCAGCCAGAAACTTATAACTATATTAGGCTAAGCTGTATAGGTAAAACTAAACTGATAAAAAAAATATTACAATTAAACTGTACATTTGTTGCGACGCACTATAGCGTATGCATCCATGTTAATTCTTCCGCATGCAAGTGCTTTTGTGGTGCTGCCTTGGGTGCGTTTCTGAATTTCTCATCTTGGGCTCAGATAGATCGCACCATTTATTCAAAATTTGCTGACGACAGACACCGCTGGCTTCTTGGCCGCAAGTGCAGCCTACAGCGACCGAAAAGAATAGTTTCCCGCGCTTCTCCGCCTGCCTTCCCTGGTTGCGCACGTTTTGTATTTTTCTTTCTTTTTTTTTCTTTTCCCTCCTAGCTCCATACTGCGGTTACCCGGCCACGCTACTCGGCCTTGGGCTCGGTCCTCCCTTCTTGCGCGCATTCTTCCCCGCCTCTGGACTATTTTCCTTTACTTTTTTCCCCCTTAGTCCGAGTCGCCAGAGGCTATATCAGCTTGTCGTTGGAAGTAGGCATGCGCGTTTACATTGCTTGTTCGTTTGCGCTCAAATTTCGCAATGAGGTCGCATTCTTTCTTCTTGCATTTTTCACAGAGTGTTTATTTAGTATCTCTGCTTGCCACGGTTGATGCGAAAAAGACACCTCCTACCCAGTCGAACCGAACCAGCTGCGAACGAACCGGTTTAAAAGCAATGCAAAGCATTTCACCAATGCGGAGAAACAAAAAAAAAAATGCCGCCTTTTAGCGAAACGTGAGTTGAAACCAAGCAGCAACACGAGCAAACTCATTAAAAAAAGGTCCAGAGTTGCAGTCTTCATGGTGCTTCGGCAGTGTGCATCAGCTGTGGCAGCATGCAAAATGCTTGTTATTATTGTAGTTATGTGCTTAGGGCAATACATTTTATGTTGTCTAACAAAAGAAATACGTGGAGCCAAAGTTCAGTCGGCAACTAAAGCCGGCCCGATGCATTGCCGGCTTGTCGCACCGACGAGCGTTTGGCGCGCTCGGCGTTCAGTCGTGCTCTGACGGAGGCCCAGCCCGCGCGGCCGGCCGCGTGCCGATGTAGCTGGAAGGAGGCGTCGGGCCGACTGTTTTCGGAAGTCGGGTGGCCAGTGAAGCCGGCTGCCGACTATTTCCCAACAATCGACCAATCATTGAAAGTCGGCTAGGGTTGCTTGGGCACTGAGTCCGCTTCATCACATCTTCAGATGCGTTCTTGATGACCGACGCTGGCAGGCATCCATTATCCTTGCCTTAAGCTCATCTCACGTAGGGTGTCTTGACACCTGCGCGCGCCGCTTAAGTTGAGAACATCCGCGTCGTCTGCTACGACGGCCGCCATTACGCCGCCCGCCGCAGCTGGGTAGCATGCGAAATGCATTACCGCTTGTGGTGCACAGGTTACGTTCGGAAACAAGTGCGCGTTAGCGAGTTTTTTTGTCTAAATGCTTATTAAGGGAACGATGTACTTCATATGAGCTGACGGCCTGCGTATGTGTGATGTGCTAGAGGTTGACCTAGACTTCGTTATATTAAAAACGAATCCTCTTCCTTAGGCCGGAAACGACAGTTTCCATAAGGCTAAACCCTTACTTATATTCCTCGTAATCTCGCATTCCAAACACACGAAGAATCGCTTAAAGGATACATGTCAGCAGCAGCAGTATATGTATCTCGACACACAAATTTTAGTGTTGTGAAGCTACCCAAGCGTGATTATGGTGGCTTATTTTGATAAGTTTATAAACAATTTAATTATTGATTATAAATGGTGTCATACGTACATATTGTACACAAGATAAAGTGCCGAGGGGCAGTATGGTGCAAACATCAAGCCAAGATGAAATGACAGCTTCTTCATCATTATTATTCTTATTATCATTATTTTATCATTATATATATATCGACGTTTATTTCGCCCTAGTACTCGGCGTCGAACCAGCAAAGGCACACACCACACGATGATGATCACACATGGAACTGAAGATAAGGATCGGCCAACGTAGGATGATAATATACATATGATAATAATAATATTTGGGGTTTTACGTGCCAAAACCACTTTCTGATTATGAGGCACGCCGTAGTGGAGGACTCCGGAAATTTTGACCACCTGGGGTTCTTTAACGTGCACCTAAATCTAAGCATACGGGTGTTTTCGCATTTCGCCCCCATCGAACTGCGGCCTCTATAGATATCTATAGCGGCTCCACAGCCACCGTAGTCCTCCATAAAGCAAGCAACAAAATCCCAATAAAGAAAGGCGTCAGGCAGGGAGATACGATATCTCCAATGCTATTCACAGCGTGTTTACAGGAGGTATTCAGAGACCTGGATTGGGAAGAATTGGGGATAAAAGTTAATGGAGAATACCTTAGTAACTTGCGATTCGCTGATGATATTGCCTTGCTTAGTAACTCAGGGGACCAATTGCAATGCATGCTCACTGACCTGGAGAGGCAAAGCAGAAGAGTGGGTCTAAAAATTAATCTGCAGAAAACTAAAGTAATGCTTAACAGTCTCGGGAGAGAACAGCAATTTACAATAGGCAGCGAGGCACTGGAAGTCGTAAGGGAATACATCTACTTAGGGCAGGTAGTGACGGCGGATCCGGATCATGAGACGGAAATAATCAGAAGAATAAGAATGGGCTGGGGTGCGTTTGGCAGGCATTCCCAAATCATGAACAGCAAGTTGCCATTATCCCTCAAGAGAAAAGTATATAATAGCTGTGTCTTACCAGTACTCACCTACGGGGCAGAAACCTGGAGGCTTACTAAAAGGGTTCTACTCAAATTGAGGACGACACAACGAGCTATGGAAAGAAGAATGATAGGTGTAACGTTAAGGGATAAGAAAAGAGCAGATTGGGTGAGGGAACAAACGCGAGTTAATGACATCTTAGTTGAAATCAAGAAAAAGAAATGGGCATGACATGTAATGAGGAGGGAAGATAACCGATGGTCATTAAGGGTTACGGACTGGATCCCAAGGGAAGAGAAGCGTAGCAGGGGGCGGCAGAAAGTTAGGTGGGCGGATGAGATTAAGAAGTTTGCAGGGACGGCATGGCCACAATTAGTACATGACCGGGGTTGTTGGAGAAGTATGGGAGAGGCCTTTGCCCTGCAGTGGGCGTAACCAGGCTGATGATGATGATGATGATGAACTGCGGCCGCCGTGGCCGGGATTCGATCCCGCGACCTCGTGCTCAGCAGCCCAACACCATAGCCACTGAGCAACCACGGCGGGTTATATAAATATGAAGAAGACGACCGTAATAAACGCTTACAATATATATGTATATAAACACCTGCCGTTATTAATATCTGACGTTCGGTACCACCTCCCCCACCTCACCATTTAAAGCATGCGCTGTGCGGGCATACCTGACACATACATGTTATCGCTCTACCTTTGTGAAACGACACCCGGCAATTCCAGTGTACAGGCCATTTATTTGTGTGCGTAAGTGCTGCGCTAACATAAGTAATTCCACAAATAAAACGCTAGAACAGCAGCTTGGGCTTGTTGGTTTTCCCTCCTGATGTTAAAAAGACGTAGACGGGGACACGAGACGAGAAGGCGACACCACGAGCGCTCATGGTGTCGTCTTCTCGTCTCGTGTCTCCGTCTACGTTTTTTACGTTTTACGCTTTCTACGTTAACACTCCATGACAGAATTTGCTGAGGACTGATACTGGTCGCTTCAAAGTGAGCGTGAATGGGTAAAAAAGAAACAACAAGAACTGCGTAATGATTTAAGACCGGACGAGAAGGCAACCTTGAAACACAGAAACAGTGAAAGATAAAAAAAATTAACAATTGCACACGTACATACATGGGCATCAGACCAGCACAGAATGCATACTTAAAACACGGAAAGGAATATAGAAAGCAAGAATATCTGCAGGCATACATACATAATATGTTCCATGATACATTTCACATTACAAAAAATATCGAAAGCAAAATTCAAAGGCAGATACAGGACCAACCAAGTGCAGTAAGGAATTTTTACGAAGCAAAATGCAGGATTAAAAAGCATGCACACTGAACCAAAATCTTTTAGCGTACAGGTGATCTCAGTGTGTCCATTTCCTACGAAAGGTTGACACTGGTACAAGTTTGACACCGGCACAAAGCGGGCACGGGTCCGGCTTCATAACCTACACAGTTTTCGCAGGAACAGCTTAAGTTTTGCATTCAGTCGCTGCGATTTCGGTAGACGCTCTCAAATGTCGACCGAGTCGTGGGAACGTGTGCGCGAATAAATAAATGCTGCAGCCAGGGTAAAACTTTTCCACACAACGACACTGCTCTGAAACCCACGGCAATACTTCTGAATGTATTAGTTTACTCGAGGCATGGAGAGGGAAACGAGCACCGACCTAACAACACGCACGCCACGCACAAGTGACCGGTGTTAAGAACGGCCAGCTGCAGTGCAAGTTTTGCCAACCAGTTGCGACTGTGGAGGCAACATTCCGGGAGCGTCGCCGCCAACCTCTAGCCACGACGTGACTAAGTCGACTTTGTGTCGATAACAATACGCGCATCCTCCACTCTGCGTCGCTTCAGCTAGCATGCGTTGTGACTGAATGAGTTCGACGAAGCAGGCTTTGTGCGCAACACGACAACGTGGACCTGATCTCCTACGGGCGGGGGAGTTGCCGCGGGAACGCCGACGGAGGCTCCTTCCCACGCACCGACCAAGACGCAAGACAACGCGCTACCCGGAACGGCTCCAAGTTCTACGAAATTCGTGTGGTGTCGGTTTCGGACCGTGAACACGTGTGTGTGTGCATGTGTGTGTGTAAACCGTCCTGCGGAGAGGCGGCTAGTTTGCGATGACTAAATGACTTGGCAGCAGCGGCAGCAAGCCGTGAACAACGTCTAAAAAAAAACTGCTCCTTTTGCAGTGCCGTCCGCTTCGAGGCCCTACCGACGGAGCAAAGGAAGTGTTGCGTCGACTACTGGCTGCGAAATTTCACGTGGATCTGCCCTTGCGAGGACCTGCCCGTGGCTGCAAATTCCACCTTTATCTGGACTTGCGACGAGGGATTGCCTGCCAGTCTTGTCTGCACATGCGCAACCAGGCAGCTCGACCAAAGAAAAGCGGAGCACATGCAGCGGCCGGTCACTTGGCAGCAGCGGCAGCAAGCCGTGAACAACGTCTAAAAAAAAACTGCTCCTTTTGCAGGTTAGTGGCACTGTGTTTCCATAATATTTATTTTAATAGTACTTTCGCTGCTGCTGCTGCCATTTGTTTTGGCATTTGTTTTGCGTTAGTATTGTTGAACTGCATCGTGCGATTACCTTTGTACATTTGGAACAATGCCTGATTCCTGTAAAACATGTAGCCTGCTCATCCCCGATGATGAGCCGCTTGTCAAATGTTCCAAGTGCGAGCACGGCTATCACTTTGAAAAATGTGCTGGTTTAACTGAAAAATCCTTCAAATCAAAGAACGAGGCTGCAAAGAAAACGTGGCAATGCCCATCATGCAGAACTGCTGGAAGTAGCAACATGTGCAGTAAAGAGAGTAATGGCTCTGAAACAGATATTAAACTTGCCCTCCTGTCAATTAACCAAAAACTAGAACAGCTGATGCCCCTGACAGGAATAATTGAGAGCATGGAAGAGTCTCTTCACTTCCTATCAACGAAGTTCGATGAAATTGAGCAAAAGTTCTGCCATCAAGAGGCCGATATAAAGGACATGAAAAAGAAAATATCAGAGCTTGAGAAGAAATATGACCTAAATCAAATCGCCCAAGCTCAACTTGAAAAAGAAATACATGACCTTGAATTTAGAAGCAGGCAGCTGAACTTGGAACTGCATGGGATTAAAGAAGTAGCCAACGAGGATCTTACAGTTATATTAAATAACGTGGCTGATAAACTTCGGGTGCCTCACTTGATGGAATCAGACATTGCAACTGTTCATCGCATTCCCGCTGAACGTGATAAGGTGCCAGGCATCATTGTTCGTTTTACGAAGCAAGCAATAAGAGATAAATGGATCAAGAATAGAAAGAACCTTAAGGACAGCGAGCCAGCCATTTTCGTGCAAGAAAACCTAACACGCCGCAATAGAGAATTGCTCCAGGCAACGAAAGAACGCGCCAAAGATAAAGGATATAAGTTTACTTGGTATATCAATGGAAAAGTTTTCATTCGTAAAAGTGAGGGTGTGAGCGCCATCCATGTGAAGGGAAAGAGCGACTTGAATCGATTGTAGCATTGTTTGATATTGTCTTTTGTGTTCCCCTTGAAAAAATAATCAAAATGCCGCAGATGTGCTATTATCTGCCGAATGACTTGAACGACACTACTTCATGTATCGCGCCGACATTGCTTAACGCTATTCACCTAAATGCACGCTCTGTAAAGAACAAGACAATGTGTTTAGAAGAGTTTTTTGGCGAATTTTCATTTACTTTTTCTTTGATAATGCTCAGTGAAACTTGGAGCACCAATGATTCAGATATTTTTACGATGACTAACTATAAAACTTATTACTTGAACCGCTCCAGCCACCGCGGGGGTGGCGTTGCTTTACTGGTGTCTAATGGCATTGAGCGCGACAAGTTGGACTCGTACTGCCTAATTATTGATGATTTTGAAATCGTATCAGTCTGTACTGGCAGATTCGTGTTTTCGGTTTGCTATCGTCCTCCCAAGGGAAATATGGTTAGGTTCTTGGAATTTTGCGATTTTCTTTCATTTATGACAGATGGCAAATACACACTAATAGCTGGAGGGGATTTTAATATTGACTTGTTGAAGGATAGTGTTACTACTAGAGACTTTAACACGGTTTTGTCTTCGAACGGATATGTTAACCTTGTTACAGTACCAACAAGGGTCACACCAGAAAGTGCGTCTCTTCTCGATCTGCTGATTACGAACTCCTCCCAACCAATAACTGAAACAGGCGTAATATCATGCGCAATCAGCGACCACCTTCCAGTATTCATGAGCATAAATAAGACTGGAGCGGTAAAGTATCGACAGGAAAAAACAAAGTACCAGTGTATAACTAATGATGCCCTGAATTCCTTTCGCAACTCACTGGCACAAGTTCATTGGTATAACATTAGCATTGCTAGTGACGCAAACGAGGCTTACAGTGAGTTTCCCGAAGCATTCAAAAAGCTCTATCATTCCTGCTTCCCATTAAAAGATCGTGGATCAAAACGTAAAACTCGCAAACCTTGGGTAACTTCTGAGTTACGCCAAGAAATTAAAATGAAAAACAAGCTTTACAAAATCTTTTTAAGTTCTCGTTCAACAGATGACCTGTGGATGTTTAGGAAATACAGGAATAGGTTAACAAAAAAACTACTCCAGGCACGCGCGGAATACTATGCTAAATTACTTGACGTTAGAAATGGTCGACACGATTTTCTGTGGTCAAGATTAAATTTTCTACTGAGACGTGAACAACAAGCTGCCCGAAGTACGCTAAAACTAGATAATAAAGATATATCTGGAGAACAGCTAGCACATGCCTTTAACAACTTTTTTACAACCCTAGCTCATAGCAACCCGCCACGTGATTCCAATAAATACATTAATTCTTACAATAATGAAACGATATTTCTGAACCCGGTTACAACAGAAGTTATATCAGTAATACAAAACCTTAATAACAGCCGTAGCTATGGCATTGACGGAATTCAAGTAAGGCCTGTGAAGCATGTTGTAGGAGTCATTGCACCTGTTATTGCAGATATATTTAACTTATGCTTAGCTACCAGCACATTTCCTAATAAAATGCAAATAGCCAAAGTAACGGTTCTGTGTAAGAAAGGAGACCGCAATGATCTAGGAAATTATAGACCAGTATCTATACTCCCAATCTTCTCAAAAGCTTTTGAGAAAGTTCTATATACTAGGTTGTCGAATTTTATAAGTAAGCATGATCTTCTGTCACCGAATCAATTTGGGTTTTGTAAAAATCAATCTGCCGAATTAGCGCTACTTGAACAAAAGGAATACATACTAACACAGTTTGAAAAGAAAGCCTTCGTTATTGGTGTCTTCGTGGACTTCACGAAGACATTTGGCTTAGTGAACCACACTATACTCCTAAATAACTTAGAGTGTTATGGTTTTCGGGGACAGGCTCAAACGCTTCTTAAATCGTATTTATCCCATAGAAAACAGGCTGTCTGCATAGGCAATATGAAATCTGAACTAAAATCTGTTACTTCTGGCGTCCCACAGGGCAGTATATTGGGACCGTTACTATTTAATATGTACCTTAATGATATCTCCAACATTAAGTCCACTGCTAAATTTGTTATCTACGCTGACGACACTACCATCTTTCTTGCTGGAAACGATTTAGATCTTCTTGTTCGAGAATGCAATGACACTATGAACGAATTACAAAAATGGTCTGAATCTAAGTGCATGCGTATAAATGAAAAGAAGACACAAGCTGTCATATTCCGCCCTAAAAGTAAGCCAGTTCCCTCGCCCCTCGAGATTAAGCTGAATTCACGACGTATAGATCTGGTTGAGCAATTTCAATGTCTCGGAGTAGTTTTCTCCTCCTGTGTGTCTTGGGAAAATCACGTGGACCATATCACATTAAAAGTGGCTCAAATAACTGGGATCGTAGGCCGGCTCAGATACGTTCTTCCAAGGCCAGTAAAATTACTCCTCTACAATTCACTTTTTACTCCTATTTAAACTATTGCCATTTAGTATGGGGCACAGCCACAATTAGCTGTTTTCAGCGCATCTACATTTTGCAGAAGTTCCTCCGTCATGTTCACAATGTCCCTTGGGGCTCACCGAGCGCGGATCTCTTTCTGCAAAGTAGTGTGCTGAAGATCCACAACTTGTACAAATACCGCTTAAGTGTTCGGTTTAAACTGGAAACACGGAGAAACGTAAACCACATACGTTACCTTGCTGATTTACGTACCCGAGAAGCGACCTACAAGACAAGACATACGGAGAATTGGGTAGTGCCAACCCCTCGAATAAATTGCGGTAGAGAACGCCTACAATTCACTCTTCCTTCCCTCTTAAATGCTTATGTACATAATAATTTTGATCTTTTCAGTGCGTCAAACAGTGCTTTGCGTACTATGTATGTTACCATGTAGGTTCTGTTTTTCTTTGTGGTGAATATTGTCCAAATATTGTATAATTTTGTTATGTTTTCTTTTGTATTTGTTCATTATGTATAAGTGTTATTAGACTGCAATTACCTTTGTTTTAAAAGCCTTGCTGTGAAGCCATTGCCAAGCGAAAGGGGGCTGCGGCTTTGTGAAGCTATTTCTGACAGCTTTTTCTGCGCCTCCGCTGTCTGTATTTGTACAAGGCAGAAATACAGAATTTGAATTTGTAACGTTCGCGTCACCTTGTATCGCGGGAGGACCGAGTGTTTAAAAACTGCTGTTGTGCGGATGCTCGACACACTTTTCTTAAGCAGTCATGTTAGACTGAGACACTCTCTCAAGCAGTCGTGTTAGACTGACGTGCTTTCTCTCGCAGTCACGCTAGACTGATGAACTGCATGTAAATACTGTAAATAAACCCGTATTCCTCGTTCTCGATGAGAAGCAGTCCTTCCCTTCATCAACGTCCTCAGCGTGGATAAGTTGGACGACGGCATGGGCCTGCTACCCTCGAATTCATGCCGGACTCCAATCTTGACAACGTATCACGAGCGATGGGATTGAGCCCCCAATCCTGACACCGGTCGGAGGAGTCGAAATGGCGCTCACGCTGCCGCCAAGGCCGAGGAGGCGGCACCTGCTTTTTCAAAAGCTGACTCCACTCTAAGCGGGGGCTCGCACATCGAGGCACTCTTATCTCACGTCGTCGTCTCGATCATGTAAACACGATCTTTCACATAACCCCACAGAAAGAAATCTAGTGGAGAGAGGTCAGGTGACCTAGCTGGCCGATTTACAGACCCGTGCCGTCCAATCTATTGCGCAAGAAAAGTTGCATCCAGCCAGTTTCATGCTCGGCTGCTGCTGTGTGCTGGCGCCCCATCTTGCTGATACCACAGAATTCGAAGACGTGACAGCGGGACTTCGCTGAGAAACTCATCCACCACTCCTTCAAGGATTTCGTCGGCGTAACGCTGCCCAGTCAGTGTGTGGTCGAAGAAGATGGGACCGATGCACCGGCGTAAATTCCGCACCACACATTGAATGGCCACTGGTACTAGTGCCGAGTGCGTTTTACCCAGTGTGGATTAGAGTCATTCTAACAGTGGGCATGATGCAAATCTACCTGGGCGTTTCTGCAAAGATTGGCTTAATCTGCGCATATGATGTTGCGCAAAAAGGCCGATGATTCATCGGCTTTTGTGAGCACCCAGTTCAAGAAATCTAGACGATTCTGTAGGTCCCTGTCTACCAAGTACTGATGCTGGTTAAGGTGGCACGGGTGAAAAGCAGAGTGATTTAGAATCCTCCAAACTTATGACTTGGAAATTGGTACCTGAGCGGCCACGTCCCGCACGCTAGTACGAGGTTCTGAGGCTATAAATGCTAGAACATCCGTGCGTAATCTAGGACTCAAAGATAAGTCATCCGCCGCTGTTTCTGGAAGCTGCCGGTTTGTCTCAGGTTTTCATAATTTCTGACACTCTATACGTTTGTTTTACGTACCACCACATTTCCATGACTGATTTTTTGCTGCCTTCCTCTTGTTACCATTTGCAGCTCCCAGGTCAAGGATCATGTTTTGCTTGGGCTCATTAGAGAAAAACATGGCGACTGGGACGAGACAAAACGCACCTTTAAATCTTTGCGCTCGCGTTATCAATTCGCTTTGTGGTGATAGGTCTCCTGGCAAAAAAACAAAAACAAAAACCATCCGTGCACTTTATCTGCGCTAAGACAAACGCTATCACAGTTGGTTTCCAACTAACACATGCTAACACCAAACGCAACGTGTTACTTCGTCCAGGGCGTTGCAGATATTTTTCTTTATTTCCCTTATTTCGTTCTGGAGGACTCAGAGGGAACTTGTTCGAGGGCGCTGCTTTATGATGCGGGTTAGAGTTACTGTATATGCTGCCAAAGGCTACCTTTGGTAACTCTAATGCGGGTGGGAGCGCAGGCACGTGGTATTTTTCATATTTCAACCCGGGGTTTACTTATCAGTCGGAAAAAATTTGTACGCAATTAGTACGTCGCTGAAAATACCTGTTAGATGTCCCTCGGCTGTGCCTACACATGCCTCATTAACGCTTTTATCATTAGGATAGTACCTCTCGTGTTAGATAATTATTCACAATTACTTAAATAAATCTCAGTAACGAAAAAATTACTGGCGGCTGTACACTGTACTGGAAACAATATGCACTATAGGTTTTCTTCGAGTAATGCAATTACACTTTTTTAATTTTGGTGAATCATAGTTAATTGGGACGCCCTGTATATATTTGATCTCTGCATGCAAGTGACGATGTTTCCATCCCTAATAAATGTTGTAACTTATTGGAAGAATTTCTCTATTTCTTTTCATGAATCGTTAGCATTGCTTACTGGAAAGAGAAGCAATACTGAAACACATATCATTCACGTGCATTTCACACGCCTTGATAAAAGACTCTGCTGAAAGGGTCACTGGCGTCTGCAAGTTTTTTCAGGGTCAGAAAAGCTCGCAAGACAATTTGAAACAAGGTGAACATACAGCAACATATTCATTCTCTCGGCATTCTCTAGGCATACCTTTAGAAACAATTTTTAATTGGCTACCTCCTTCTCTTTCAAAGATATAATAAACTTTGTCCTGTGTCTATGTTTATATATATCGCGTATGCGTATAGTGTTTACAGTGGAAATTTAAAACGATGTTTAAGTGAGAAAATACGAATGAGGCAGCCGCCGCTGGTGCTTCTAATGCGCTTGTCCTCCTATTATCAGGATTTGAAGAAGTAAACCGAAATTATGGATTAGAAGCCTGCGCGTCCGCGCCAACAATCATGCAGTAAGCTATTTCCCCCAATAAAATCTTAGGCGAAAAGGTAGAGGCTTCGACTAGTTCGAAACGAGAAGCAATCTCGAAAACACTACAAGGTTATCCATAATACTCTGTCGTCGAAGCGGCCTGAGACTAATCGAAAGCCGTTTACACAGTCATTTGCTACGAACGAAGTGCATTTTACGAAAGCAACGCCAGATTCAATTCGAAGCGGGCAGCCGGGACCGCCGCCATGTTTCACGCAAACTCCGCAAACCACGCAAACACGCGAACGCTAAATCTGACAAATAGCGTGCGTACGCTATACGCTGTGGGTCGTTCAGTGTTCTGTGCATGCGCAGAGACGACCCGCTATCTTATAGCGTACGCAATGGTATAGCGTACGCTAAACTAAAACTGTCTACTTTAGGTGGGTGGAGGGGGAGTAGGCTTCGGCATCGCCGGGAGGGGGGCGCTCGCCCCCCCCCCCCCCTGGAAAACTTCGGAGGGGGCTCGGGTCGGCGCCTATGGGCACAAAAGTGGCTACTGTCTCTTGTCTACGAAATTCTAACTGCACGGGCTGCATGCTCTTTTCTGGTCTTCAATTAAAAGACATAGCATCCGTTTTGGTAGCTTTCGTCTTCTGCTAAGTAACATTTTCTGTGGAGGTGCAGGTTACATGCTACCACTCCCAGGCCGAATCCACTCTTCAAACTCGGCATAAAGTTCTATTGAACTGACTTCTGTTCATGTACGAACAAGTTGTATAGTGTAAAGACTCCCATTAGAGTACGGGCCTCTTCCAGAGAGTGCCAGAATGATGAGCGTGTCGGCCCTTTCTTTAACCAGCCACTAACCCCTAAATTCATCAATTCTTCTTATTATCACTGGAGGAATTACGACGGCAGCTGATCACCACCAATGCCTGGACAACAAAGAACGGAGTCTGCAATTCGGGCGAGAGTACAGCTAGTGGCCGAACGAAGGCACAGTAATGTTTATCCAAGATAAGTGTTGACTCTTGTCGGAAGAAGGCATTGATATGCGGACTCAAGCAAGAACTTTGCCGAGTTTCCCACAGAAGCCACATTAATGAAAAAGGCACTGCAACAGCACTCTACCGCAATGTATACCTGCACCAAAAATTGAGTTACTTATGTATCCTTACATAATTTGAAAGCATTGAAATCCAACTTCACCTTAATTAACTTTTTAAGTAACATTACTCTAACTCGTTCTGACTTAATTCAATTTACTTCAGTGCAGTTCGCCTTAATGCACTTTAATTCACGTTGATTACCCATAATTACTACTAATTATTGGTGTTATTGGCCTCGTGCCCCACCGATGGCGGCGCTGCAAATGGCGCTCCGGTGACGTCAGACAGGAGACTCGCCTTTGTTGTCTGCTACGTTCCGCCTAAAATAGCTGCGTTTTCATGCCTTTGCTCACGCTCTGAGTGCGTGCCCGCTTAGCACGGCGCTGACCTATTACTATCTGTATCTTTTGCTAGTATTTATAAATGCCAGCATTAGGAGGGGGAACAGACGTTATATATTTAATGTAGCTTCTATGTATATTTAATGTAGCTCACGAAGCACCTCGGCCTCCTCCTTATAGGATTTGTCGAGGGATCAAATACATGAATAACTGCATTGCCATTGCCAAAGATGCTGCAAACGAATTTTTGAACGCTACGCACTGTCAAATAAGACAAGTAAAATATATATTTTTTTCATAAAAGAATATACTGGTATGTCCCAAAATTTGTGCCCGAAATAACTGATACCAGTGCTTCCACGTTTTTTTTTGTATATTTAATAAGTGAAGAAAATATCACGCCAAGTTTAGAACTATATCAGTTCGAAACCAGCAAAGCAGTGCATGCTGCTGATATGAAAAATATAAAAGCCGTGAAATGAACAAGTTTAGGACAAATATTTTAATGAAACTGTCCTTCAAGAAACTTGTTGGAATTTTTGTACATATGCAACGGCCAGGGAAAAATCTCAATGACGCTGTCCTTCGTTCCAATGTATTATTGCGCAGGAGCAGCTGTCACCGGTCGCGTATTGTGAGTAATTGCACCAAAATTATAGTCGCAGCAGGGAGCACATATAAAAAGCAGTTCTGCAAAATATACGAGGGCGAGTCAAATGAAAGTGAGCCAGTGCAAATATATGACAAACGGGGTACTTGATTTCAAAGTAGTCTCCATGAGCATTTATACATTTGTCCCACTGACTAACGAGTCGCGTGGTTCCCGTCTCATAAAACTCTTTGGCTTGCTGCTTCAAAAAGTCTGTAACTGGCTCTTTCACGTCATTGTCCGACATTAATCTGGTTTCCTTGAGCTGTTTTTCAATTGCCCCAAAATGTGGAAGTCGCAAGGCGGCCGGTTTGGGCGTACGGTGAATATCGCAGCGTTTCCCACTTGAACTTTCCCAGTTTTGCGTTAACCACATCAGCAACGTGGGAACGGGCTTGGTCGTGGAGCTAGATGACCACATTCATCAATTTTCCACGTCGTTTGTTCTTGATTGCGACACGCAGCCGATCCGGCGTTTCACAGTATCGGAAACGATTGATATTCTCTCCAGGGTTAGCAAATTCGATCAGTAATGGCCCCTGACGATCGAAAAAAAAAAGTCAACAACACTTTTCCGGCGGGAATGACGGCCTTTGCTTTCTTTGGGGGTGATGAGTCCGAATGTTTCCACTTTAAGCTTTGCCGTTGTGTTTCAGGCTCGTAGTAGTGGCACCATGATTCGTCCTCGGTCACAAGTGCAGACAAAAAGCCGTCACCCTCATTGTGATAGCGGATCAGATGAGTCAAGGCAGAGCCGAATCTCTCCGTCTTCTGGCGGTGGTTCAAGATCTTCGGTATCTATTGCGCACACAAGAGCCGATAAGCGAGACAGACAGACAGACAATGAACTTTTATTCAGGTCCTGAGGGACTAGCCGGTGGAGACCCGTTGGGGCCCCCGGCTCGCCGCTGGCTGCTCCCATGTCGGAATGGGGAGGCCAAGCCTCTCCGCTCTTTCACGGGCCCTCTGGACGGCCATGGACTGGAGCTTAAGTTGCGTGCTAGATATGGCCTCGTCCCAGTCCCGTTCGCTGGTGAGGGACGTATCCCGTAACGCAGGACACTGCCAGAGCATATGAGGTAGAGTGCTAACCTCCCCACAATCCGGGCACTGTCGGTCAATTTCTGGAGAAATCCTGCTTAAGAAACTTCGGGAGGGATATGACCTCGTCTGAAGCATCCTAAGCGTGATCGATTGTGATCTGCATAGATTTGGATGCGGAGGCGGGAAGCGCCTGCGTTCCTCTTTATAATGGGAGACGATCTCGTGAAATGTTAATAACGGGTCGCTGTGGCCGAGCTCCTCCGGATCCAATGTAGCCCCATCGCCGTCGCGGCGCGTTAATTCTCGCGCACGGCGGTGAGCAATTTCATTGGGGTTCGGGTGGCCCGGCAGCACGTTGTCGCCCATGTGAGCTGGGAACCATATAATATAATGCACGGGGTCACAATTATTTCTGGATTTGTTTTTCAGAATCACCTTCACCTGTTTCGCAACCATTCCCGTAGCGAATGCCCTGACGGCCGCGCGTGAGTCAGTGTAGATATACGGCCTTTTTGAATCCTGCATCGCCAGCGCCACCGCCACCTGTTCTGCCACGTCGGCCGTCACAGCGCCTACCGAGGCCGCAGATAGGAGCTCGCCCTTTTCGCTTACCGCCGTGACCGTGAATTTACCGGAGCGCCCATATTGAGCTGCGTCCACGAAGGCTTCCATGCAGACCGTTTTCTTCAATATCGCCCTGGCACGAGCTGCTCGCCTGCCCGCATTATGTTGCGGGTGAACGTTTCTAGGGAAGGGACTGACGACGTAGGTCCCTCTGGAGTTCTCGTTCAGCTGAACCACCTCGCTGTGACTGAAACGCGGCTGCAAGCCCGCAGCCTCCAAGAGGCGCCTACCGGCGCTGGAGCCCGAAAGCCTCGTGATCTGCGCCGCTCGTTGCGCCTCTATGAGTTCGAGGGCCGTGTTATGAACGCCGAGCTGCATTAGCCTGTCCGTGCTCGCCGTGATCGGAATACCCAGTACCTTCTTGACGCTTTTCCGCATCAACGTGTCAAGCTTGTCCCTTTCAGTCTTTGTCCACTGCAGGGCTGAGACCACATAGTTGATGTGGCTCATAAGAAAAGCGTGATGCACCCTAAGTAGGTTGTCCTCGCCTAGGCCCCCCTTCTTATTGGAGACTCTCATGATTAATCTGAGAATATTCTCGGTTTTGGTGGTCAGATGCGCAATGGTTTTGGCATTACAGCCCCTGGCATCGAGCAACAATCCTAGAACTCTAATCGAATTCACCCTGGGGATCTTCTGGCCGTCCCGCGTGTATACATCTATGGGGATTTGCTCGAGCGGCACGAGCCCCCGAACCCCCTGCCTTGCCGGTCTGTATAACATGAGCTCTGACTTGGTCGGGGAGAGTTGGAGACCCGTGCCCTCCAGGAAGGACTCGGTCACGTCCAAGGCCTCCTGGAGTGCCTGTTCCACGGCCGCCTCCGAGCCTCCCGGACACCAGATCGTAATGTCATCGGCGTACAGCGCATGTCCCACGTTTGGCACGGCGGCCAGCCGCTTCGAGAGTCCGTGCATTGCAATGTTGAATAGGAGGGGGGAGATCACCGCCCCTTGTGGCGTGCCTCTGTTTCCTAGCGGGAATGGTTCTGATTTGGTCTGCCCCACCTTGACGACCGCCGTCCTGCCCCTCAGGAGGGACTCCACAAACGCGAAAAATCTACCTCCTAAGTTCAATGCCGAAATCTCATTTAATATGAAGTCGTGCGACACGGTGTCGAAGGCTTTGGACAAGTCTAGTGTAAGAATGCCCCTGACGTCTCTAGTCCTGTTGTCAATAACCTGTCTTTTTAGCAGTAGCATGACGTCCTGCGTGGAAAGAGATGGTCTAAACCCTACCATATTGTACGAGAACAACCCCTCCCGCTCTATGTGTTTTGAGATCCTGTTATGTATAACGTGTTCGGCAACCTTACCTAAACATGACGTTAGCGGAATGGGCCGGAGGTTGTCCAGGCTTGGGGGCTTTCCAGGCTTAGGAATCAGTACCACCGTCGCCTGCTTCCACGAGTCCGGAACACTACCTTCCTCCCATACCTTGTTGATTTCCTTTGTAATGGTGCTAATGGACCGGTCGTCCAGGTTCCTCAAAACCCGGTTGGTTAAGCCATCCGGCCCAGGGGCCGACCTACCATTGAGATTGTAGAGCACCTCCCTGATATCTGCCTCAGAAAACGGATCATCGAGCTTTAGGGCGTCCTCCCCCACGTATTGAGGGCATTCCCGTAGTTCATCCTTTCCTACCGGAAGATACTTTCTTGCCAGGTCTCGGAGAAGGGACGTATCGGAATGACCTTCCTGTTTTTGCTTATGCACAAGTCTATCTACGGAGAGTCTCTGATTACCCTTGGTCTGTTTATCATCGAGCAGGTGCTTAAGAAGGTTCCATTTTCCCCCCGTGCGCATTCGCCCGTCTGCTGCAGAGCAGGCTTCGTTCCATTGTTGCCTCTTGAGCTCCAGACAGTGTGCCTCTATACAGCGATTAAGCTCCGCGATCTTCGTTCTCAGCCTGCGGTTTAGCCTTTGCGTTTTCCACCTCTCCAGCACAGACCTCTTGGCCTCCAGGAGATGCGCCAGCCGCGCGTCCATCCTGGGGGTCTTAAGGTCCGTGGATATTTCCTTGGTGGCCCTTTCAACGTCTATCTTGACCTGCGCGAGTAGATCCTCCAGAGCACCGTACTCCGACTCATCTTCGTCCCGTATCTTTCGAAAGAGATCCCAATCAACGTACTTAAATATCCCAAGAGGGGCCGCTCTGATCCTGATTGATAACGCCACAATGTGATGGTCGCTCCCTAAGTTTTCTTGCAAGTTAGTCCAGGCTGCGTCAGTGTTTCTAACAAAAGCCAGATCTGGCATCGTGTCCCTCGAGACCGAGGTGCCTATCCTCGTGGGAAAGCGGGGGTCCGCCACTAGGGTCAACGCGCAGTCTTCTGCCGTGCTCACTAAGTTCACTCCCTTCGCCGTTTGTCTATTATAACCCCAGGCCATGTGCGGGGCATTGAAGTCCCCTGCCACTATCAGAGGGCTGTCACCCGCTATGGCTACTGCCCTGCCTAGGAGTCCGCGAAAACTCTGCCTCTGATCTGTCGGAGGGCTGTACACATTGAGGACGAATATGCTTTGTTTGATCCTGCCACTAGGGATTATCTCAACCAGCTGCGCCTCCAATCTAGTGCTAGCATCAGCTCTGCCTATTGTGATATCGTGCTCCTGGAAGGAAATTGCCCTCTTAACCATAGTGATTACCCCTCTCCTACCGTCTCCTCTCGTCGAGACAACGCGGTAACCCGAGAAGGTCGATTCCTCACAAAGGGTCTCCTGTAGGAGCAGGACATGCGGTTTGTCCGCTTGTGCTTTCACGAACTGTTGTAGCGAGGCCTTGCGCCTCTTGAAGCTGGCACAGTTCCATTGCCACACAAATAATTTGCCTGTGTTGTCCGCCATTGTGTCTCTATATAGTTAGCATCCCCTTGAGCGCGGTGCACTTGCCCGACGCCTCGGAATCCTGATGTGCTTTCTTAACTTTACCGGCCACCTTCAGTCTGCTTACGTCAACAAGCTTAGCCTCCATTATCCCCATTCTGCGGTTGAGGGTAGCAATGGCCTCAGACTGTTTCTTGATGGTCTCGGATTGCTGCTCGATCGCTCCGGACTGTGTCTTAATCGCCTCCGCTAATCGATCGAGGAGTTCTGTAAGCGATCCTTTCGCGATGGTCGCGGCGGGCATGGAAGCCGATACGGACGCCTCCTCCATCAGCTCCACCGCAGCCTCGGTCGACTCGGGAGGGGGCGCCTTACGCTTTGCGTGACCCAGCACTGGTTTTTGCGCTGGTGCGGACGACGTGCTGCCATGACAGTGCTGTGCTTTACGAATCGATTCGAGGTCTGCCCTCAACTTACGCATTTCCGCCTTGAGCTGCGCGTTTTCCTGCTTTAAAGCCGCAAGACGCGGATCCTCCATCTGCTCTGGCAGTGTGCCATGCGTTACCTTCTTTCCAGTCGTCGTCTCCGTGACCTTGTCCACCCAGGTAGGTCCCTCCTGGATGCGAACACTGGAGCGCGAGCGTCCCCTAGAACGGGAGCGCGCTCTGCTGACGGGATGCCCGCTGGATCGGGAGCGCGCTCTGCTGTCGGCGTGCTCCCTGGATCGGGAGCGCCCTCTCGTTGCCGAAAGGCCCCGGGAAGGGACCGCGCCTGCCACGCTGGCATCACGTGATCCTGCAGCCACTTGCGCCTCCCGGGCGCGCCGCCGGCGCTGCCGCCTCCGACGCACGATGTACGGTACCTGGAAGCGCTGGCTGCACCTGCGGTCGGCCGTCAGGTGCGCGCCTCCACAGATGGCGCACTTTGGGTCGCACTGATGATCTTCTGGTGGGGAAACCATGGCACAACCGCGGCATTTCCTTTTGTCCTCGCCGTTAGGGCAGACGTCTGCTCTATGGCCGAGCTCTCCACACGTGTAGCAAACGTCTACTGGCCTGCGATACAGGGCGCAAGGCAACATGACCGTCCCGCAGACCACGTGATTCGGCACCCTTTGTCCTTCAAAGAGCACAACGATCGTGGGGGTCTTCTTGATTCTTCGTACTTCTAATGCCTGGGGGTTTCGGTGGTTGACAATGAGCGCCTTTAGATCGGCGTCGCTGATCTCGGGGTCCACCCCCCGCACCACTCCCTTGCAGGTGTCATCCGATGCCGCCACGTATGCTGCCACGTCGAAGGGCCCCTCCTTCGTGTGGATCCTCTGGATCTTGGCGTAGGCGCGCGCGTTCGCTTCATGCGGCGTGGAGATAACTAGGATGTTCTGGATGCCATTGGGGCACACCGTGTCATCCCGCACTTGCGTCGGCGCCAGGGCCGCCGCCATGGCCAGCGCCCGGGCGAGGTGTATCAAATCCGACTTCTTTAAGTCCAGCCCCCCTCGAGGTAGGACGATGATCTTGAATTGCTCCCTCGGTAATCTGGGGAGCCTCGAGGCGTCCACGATACGCTTCAACGCGCTTCGTGGTGCGGCAGTGCGGCTGCCGCGTTTCTCGCCTTTTTTCTTCGCTTCGGGCCCCGGTATCCGCGGCTCGCCCGGCCCGGTCTTCTTCTTCTTTTTGCCCAGCGCTGTTACCCAGCCTGAGCACTCCGCATCCTCCGGACTAATATCCATGCCTTCAACAATCACCACTCTTGGATTGCAGGCCATAGCACCGCGTCTCGCCGCCACTCGCCGAGCGTCTCGAGCGAGCGTCTCGCCGAGCGGCCACCGCTCTGCCGTTAGGCTGAGCGCGTTAGGTTTAGCGGCGCGCCAGCGTGGTCCACCAGAAACAGCTCGGCGAAAAGTCACAAAAGCACCCACCGGTCAAAGTTCGGTGTCCTCCGGTTCCTTGCGGCCAACCGCGTCGAATACTGCAATTGTGTAACGTCGCAGCCAAAAGAACCTGCCAAAAACATTTAACAAAGCGGGAGCCGATATGCAGCCGTCCGCACTGGTCGGCTCTCGATAAGCGAGATGTTCATGAATTATGGTGTGAACCGAACTGTGACTGATGTTCACACGCTCTGCCAGTTCATCTATGCTTATCCTCCGTTCTTGTCTAATCAGCTCATCAACTTTTGCAATTGTGTTGGGGGTGATTGCACGGTGGATTTGGCACGGTCTTGGATCGTCTTTGCAACTTTCACGTCCCTCTTTGGACCGTTTGCTCCAACGCTTCACAGTGGCCAATAAAATGCAATGTTCACCGAACACGGCAGCCATACGGCGAATAATTTCTTTTGGGAAACACTTTCAGCTGTCAAAAGCCTCACGACACCACGCTGTTCAGCTTTTGAAGCGTCTATTATGTCACGCAACCATGTTCAACCAAATGTATGAGAGCATTAAAGAACATTCATCCTCACACTTGTGTGTCACGCTTGTAAATCAGAGATGCCTGTGTGCTACGCGCATGACTCGCAGATAATGGACCGAACCATTATTGCGCGGGGTGGGTTGGCTCGCCCTCGTACAATTTTCGTCACAAAAATGAATTTTCAGTGCCACTTTTTCAATGTTGTGGGGAAAATGTTTGTGTGCCTAATCGGTCATTTTTCGCGTTCGGCGGGGTCTATGCATGCCTGGCAATATATGTGCTGAGTACCGGCGCTTTCGAGACACTTCAATTTTTGTCGCAAAAATGAACTCTCAGTGCCACTTTTTCAATGTTGTGGGGCAAATGTTTGTGTGCCTAATCGGTCATTTTTGCGTTCGGCGGGGTCTATGCATGCCTGGCAATATATGTGCTGAGTTCCGGCGCTTTCGAGACACTTCAATTTTTGTCGCAAAAATGAATTCTCAGTGCCACTTTTTCAATGTTGTGGGGCAAATCTTTGTGTGCCTAATCGGTCATTTTTCGCGTTCGGCGGGGTCTATGCATGCCTGGCAATATATGTGCTGAGTTCCGGCGCTTTCGAGACACTTCAATTTTTGTCGCAAAAATGAACTCTCAGTGCCACTTTTTCAATGTTGTGGGGCAAATCTTTGTGTGCCTAATCGGTCATTTTTCGCGTTCGGCGGGGTCTATGCATGCCTGGCAATATATGTGCTGAGTTCCGGCGCTTTCGAGACACTTCAATTTTTGTCGCAAAAATGAATTCTCAGTGGCACTTTTTCAATGTTGTGGGGAAAATTTTTGTGTGCCTAATCGTTCATTTTTCGCGTTCGGCGGCGTCTATGCATGCCTGGCAATATATGTGCTGAGTACCGGCGCTTTCGAGACACTTCAATTTTTGTCGCAAAAATGAACTCTCAGTGCCACTTTTTCAATGTTGTGGGGCAAATCTTTGTGTGCCTAATCGGTCATTTTTCGCGTTCGGCGGGGTCTATGCATGCCTGGCAATATATGTGCTGAGTTCCGGCGCTTTCGAGACACTTCAATTTTTGTCGCAAAAATGAATTCTCAGTGGCACTTTTTCAATGTTGTGGGGCAAATCTTTGTGTGCCTAATCGGTCATTTTTCGCGTTCGGCGGGGTCTATGCATGCCTGGCAATATATGTGCTGAGTACCGGCGCTTTCGAGACACTTCAATTTTTGTCGCAAAAATGAACTCTCAGTGCCACTTTTTCAATGTTGTGGGGCAAATCTTTGTGTGCCTAATCGGTCATTTTTCGCGTTCGGCGGGGTCTATGCATGCCTGGCAATATATGTGCTGAGTTCCGGCGCTTTCGAGACACTTCAATTTTTGTCGCAAAAATGAATTCTCAGTGGCACTTTTTCAATGTTGTGGGGCAAATCTTTGTGTGCCTAATCGGTCATTTTTCGCGTTCGGCGGGGTCTATGCATGCCTGGCAATATATGTGCTGAGTACCGGCGCTTTCGAGACACTTCAATTTTTGTCGCAAAAATGAACTCTCAGTGCCACTTTTTCAATGTTGTGGGGCAAACCTTTGTGTGCCTAATCGGTCATTTTTCGCGTTCGGCGGGGTCTATGCATGCCAGGCAATATATGTGCTGAGTTCCGGCGCTTTCGAAACACTTCAATTTTTGTCGCAAAAATGAATTCTCAGTGGCACTTTTTCAATGTTGTGGGGAAAATTTTTGTGTGCCTAATCGTTCATTTTTCGCGTTCGGCGGCGTCTATGCATGCCTGGCAATATATGTGCTGAGTACCGACGCTTTCGAGACACTTCAAATTTTGTCGCAAAAATGAATTCTCAATCCCACTTTTTCAATGTTGTGGGGAAAATTTTTGTGTGCCTAATCGTTTATTTTTCGCGTTCGGCGGCGTCCATGCATGCCTCGGAATACATATGCTGAATACCGGCGCATTCGAGACACTTCAATTTTCGTCACAAAAATGAATTTTCAGTGCCACTTTTTCAATGTTGTGGGGAAAAATTTTGTGTGCCTAATCGGTCATTTTTCGCGTTCGGCGGGGTCTATGCATGCCTGGCAATATATGTGCTGAGTACCGACGCTTTCGAGACACTTCAAATTTTGTCGCAAAAATGAATTCTCAATCCCACTTTTTCAATGTTGTGGGGAAAATTTTTGTGTGCCTAATCGTTCATTTTTCGCGTTCGGCGGCGTCCATGCATGCCTCGGAATACATATGCTGAATACCGGCGCATTCGACACTTCAATTTTCGTCACAAAAATGAATTTTCAGTGCCACTTTTTCAATGTTGTGGGGAAAATTTTTGTGTGCCTAATCGTTAGTTTTTCGCGTTCGGCGGCGTCTATGCATGCCTGGCAATATATGTGCTGAGTACCGGCGCTTTCGAGACACTTCAATTTTTGTCGCAAAAATGAACTCTCAGTGCCACTTTTTCAATGTTGTGGGGCAAATGTTTGTGTGCCTAATCGGTCATTTTTCGCGTTCGGCGGGGTCTATGCATGCTTGGCAATATATGTGCTGAGTACCGGCGCATTCCAGACACTTCAATTTTGGTCACAAAAATGAATTTTCACTGCCACTTTTTCAATGTTGTGGGGAAAATTTTTGTGTGCCTAATCGTTCATTTTTCGCGTTCGGCGGCGTCTATGCATGCCTGGCAATATATGTGCTGAGTACGACGCTTTCGAGACACTTCAAATTTTGTCGCAAAAATGAATTCTCAGTCCCGCTCTTTCAATGATGTGGGGAAAATTTTTGTGTGCCTAATCGTTCATTTTTCGCGTTCGGCGGCGTCTATGCATGCCTCGGAATACATGTGCTGAGTACCGGCGCATTCGAGACACTTCAATTTTCGTCACAAAAATGAATTTTCAGTGCCACATTTTCAATGTTGTGGGGAAAATTTTTGTGTGCCTTATCGGTCATTTTTCGCGTTCGGCGGGGTCTATGCATGCCTGGCAATATATGTGCTGAGTACCGACGCTTTGGAGACACTTCAATTTTTGTCGCAAAAATGAATTCTCAGTCCCACTTTTTCAATGTTGTGGGGAAAATTTTTGTGTGCCTAATCGTTAATTTTTCGCGTTCGGCGGCGTCTATGCATGCCTGGCAATATATGTGCTGAGTACCGGCGCATTCGACACTTCAATTTTCGTCACAAAAATGAATTTTCAGTGCCACTTTTTCAATGTTGTGGGGAAAATTTTTGTGTGCCTAATCGTTAATTTTTCGCGTTCGGCGGCGTCTATGCATGCCTGGCAATATATGTGCTGAGTACCGGCGCTTTCGAGACACTTCAATTTTTGTCGCAAAAATGAACTCTCAGTGCCACTTTTTCAATGTTGTGGGGCAAATGTTTGTGTGCCTAATCGGTCATTTTTCGCGTTCGGCGGGGTCTATGCATGCCTGGCAATATATGTGCTGAGTTCCGGCGCTTTCGAGACACTTCAATTTTAGTCGCAAAAATGAATTCTCAGTGGCACTTTTTCAATGTTTTGGGGAAAATTTTTGTGTGCCTAATCGTTCATTTTTCGCGTTCGGCGGCGTCCATGCATGCCTCGGAATACATATGCTGAATACCGGCGCATTCGAGACACTTCAATTTTCGTCACAAAAATGAATTTTCAGTGCCACTTTTTCAATGTTGTGGGGAAAAATTTTGTGTGCCTAATCGGTCATTTTTCGCGTTCGGCGGGGTCTATGCATGCCTGGCAATATATGTGCTGAGTTCCGGCGCTTTCGAGACACTTCAATTTTTGTCGCAAAATCGAATTCTCAGTGCCACTTTTTCAATGTTGTGGGGAAAATTTTTGTGGCCCAATCGTTCATTTTTCGCGTTCGGCGGCGTCTATGCATGCCTGGCAATATATGTGCTGAGTACCGACGCTTTCGAGACACTTCAATTTTTGTCGCAAAAATGAATTCTCAGTCCCACTTTTTCAATGTTGTGGGGAAAATTTTTGTGTGCCTAATCGTTCATTTTTCGCGTTCAGCGGCGTCTATGCATGCCTCGGAATACATGTGCTGAGTACCGGCGCATTCCAGACACTTGAATTTTGGTCACAAAAATGAATTTTCACTGCCACTTTTTCAATGTTGTGGGGAAAATTTTGTGTGCCTCATCGTTAATTTTTCGCATTCGGCGGCGTCTATGCATGCCTGGCAATATATGTGCTGAGTACCGACGCTTTCGAGACACTTCAAATTTTGTCGCAAAAATGAATTCTCAGTCCCGCTCTTTCAATGATGTGGGGAAAATTTTTGTGTGCCTAATCGTTCATTTTTCGCGTTCGGCGGCGTCTATGCATGCCTCGGAATACATGTGCTGAGTACCGGCGCATTCGAGACACTTCAAATTTAAATCGCAAAAATGAATTCTCAGTCCCGCCCTTTCAATGATGTGGGGAAAATTTTTGTGTGCCTAATCGTTCATTTTTCGCGTTCGGCGGCGTCTATGCATGCCTCGGAATACATGTGCTGAGTACCGGCGCATTCGAGACACTTCAATTTTCGTCACAAAAATGAATTTTCAGTGCCACATTTTCAATGTTGTGGTGAAAATTTTTGTGTGCCTTATCGGTCATTTTTCGCGTTCGGCGGGGTCTATGCATGCCTGGCAATATATGTGCTGAGTACCGACGCTTTGGAGACACTTCAATTTTTGTCGCAAAAATGAATTCTCAGTCCCACTTTTTCAATGTTGTGGGGAAAATTTTTGTGTGCCTAATCGTTAATTTTTCGCGTTCGGCGGCGTCTATGCATGCCTGGCAATATATGTGCTGAGTACCGGCGCATTCGACACTTCAATTTTCGTCACAAAAATGAATTTTCAGTGCCACTTTTTCAATGTTGTGGGGAAAATTTTTGTGTGCCTAATCGTTATTTTTCCCGTTCGGCGGCGTCTATGCATGCCTGGCAATATATGTGCTGAGTACCGGCGCTTTCGAGACACTTCAATTTTTGTCGCAAAAATGAACTCTCAGTGCCACTTTTTCAATGTTGTGGGGCAAATGTTTGTGTGCCTAATCGGTCATTTTTCGCGTTCGGCGGGGTCTATGCATGCCTGGCAATATATGTGCTGAGTTCCGGCGCTTTCGAGACACTTCAATTTTAGTCGCAAAAATGAATTCTCTGTGGCACTTTTTCAATGTTGTGGGGAAAATTTTTGTGTGCCTAATCGTTCATTTTTCGCGTTCGGCGGCGTCTATGCATGCCTGGCAATATATGTGCTGAGTACCGACGCTTTCGAGACACTTCAAATTTTCTCGCAAAAATGAATTCTCAATCCCACTTTTTCAATGTTGTGGGGAAAATTTTTGTGTGCCTAATCGTTCATTTTTCGCGTTCGGCGGCGTCCATGCATGCCTCGGAATACATATGCTGAATACCGGCGCATTCGAGACACTTCAATTTTCGTCACAAAAATGAATTTCCAGTGCCACTTTTTCAATGTTGTGGGGAAAAATTTCGTGTGCCTAATCGGTCATTTTTCGCGTTCGGCGGGGTCTATGCATGCCTGGCAATATATGTGCTGAGTTCCGGCGCTTTCGAGACACTTCAATTTTTGTCGCAAAATCGAATTCTCAGTGCCACATTTTCAATGTTGTGGGGAAAATGTTTGTGGCCCAATCGTTCATTTTTCGCGTTCGGCGGCGTCTATGCATGCCTGGCAATATATGTGCTGAGTACCGACGCTTTCGAGACACTTCAATTTTTGTCGCAAAAATGAATTCTCAGTCCCACTTTTTCAATGTTGTGGGGAAAATTTTTGTGTGCCTAATCGTTCATTTTTCACGTTCAGCGGCGTCTAATCATGCCTCGGAATACATGTGCTGAGTACCGGCGCATTCCAGACACTTCAATTTTGGTCACAAAAATGAATTTTCACTGCCACTTTTTCAATGTTGTGGGGAAAATTTTTGTGTGCCTAATCGTTAATTTTTCGCATTCGGCGGCGTCTATGCATGCCTGGCAATATATGTGCTGAGTAGCGACGCTTTCGAGACACTTCAAATTTTGTCGCAAAAATGAATTCTCAGTCCCACTTTTTCAATGATGTGGGGAAAATTTTTGTGTGCCTAATCGTTCATTTTTCGCGTTCGGCGGCGTCTATGCATGCCTCGGAATACATGTGCTGAGTACCGGCGCATTCGAGACACTTCAAATTTTGTCGCAAAAATGAATTCTCAGTCCCGCTCTTTCAATGATGTGGGGAAAATTTTTGTGTGCCTAATCGTTCATTTTTCGCGTTCGGCGGCGTCTATGCATGCCTCGGAATACATGTGCTGAGTACCGGCGCATTCAAGACACTTCAATTTTCGTCACAAAAATGAATTTTCAGTGCCACATTTTCAATGTTGTGGGGAAAATTTTTGTGTGCCTTATCGGTCATTTTTCGCGTTCAGCGGGGTCTATGCATGCCTGGCAATATATGTGCTGAGTACCGACGCTTTGGAGACACTTCAATTTTTGTCGCAAAAATGAATTCTCAGTCCCACTTTTTCAATGTTGTGGGGAAAATTTTTGTGTGCCTAATCGTTAATTTTTCGCGTTCGGCGGCGTCTATGCATGCCTGGCAATATATGTGCTGAGTACCGGCGCATTCGACACTTCAATTTTCGTCACAAAAATGAATTTTCAGTGCCACTTTTTCAATGTTGTGGGGAAAATTTTTGTGTGCCTAATCGTTAATTTTTCGCGTTCGGCGGCGTCTATGCATGCCTGGCAATATATGTGCTGAGTACCGGCGCTTTCGAGACACTTCAATTTTAGTCGCAAAAATGAATTCTCAGTGGCACTTTTTCAATGTTGTGGGGAAAATTTTTGTGCGCCTAATCGTTCATTTTTCGCGTTCGGCGGCGTCTATGCATGCCTGGCAATATATGTGCTGAGTACCGACGCTTTCGAGACACTTCAAATTTTCTCGCAAAAATGAATTCTCAATCCCACTTTTTCAATGTTGTGGGGAAAATTTTTGTGTGCCTAATCGTTCATTTTTCGCGTTCGGCGGCGTCCATGCATGCCTCGGAATACATATGCTGAATACCGGCGCATTCGAGACACTTTAATTTTCGTCACAAAAATGAATTTCCAGTGCCACTTTTTCAATGTTGTGGGGAAAAATTTTGTGTGCCTAATCGGTCATTTTTCGCGTTCGGCGGGGTCTATGCATGCCTGGCAATATATGTGCTCAGTTCCGGCGCTTTCGAGACACTTCAATTTTTGTCGCAAAATCGAACTCTCAGTGCCACATTTTCAATGTTGTGGGGAAAATATTTGTGGCCCAATCGTTCATTTTTCGCGTTCGGCGGCGTCTATGCATGCCTGGCAATATATGTGCTGAGTACCGACGCTTTCGAGACACTTCAATTTTTGTCGCAAAAATGAATTCTCAGTCCCACTTTTTCAATGTTGTGGGGAAAATTTTTGTGTGCCTAATCGTTCATTTTTCGCGTTCAGCGGCGTCTATGCATGCCTCGGAATACATGTGCTGAGTACCGGCGCATTCCAGACACTTCAATTTTGGTCACAAAAATGAATTTTCAGTGCCACATTTTCAATGTTGTGGGGAAAATTTTTGTGTGCCTTATCGGTCATTTTCGCGTTCGGCGGGGTCTATGCATGCCTGGCAATATATGTGCTGAGTACCGGCGCTTTCGAGACACTTCAATTTTTGTCGCAAAAATGAACTCTCAGTGCCACTTTTTCAATGTTGTGGGGCAAATGTTTGTGTGCCTAATCGGTCATTTTTCGCGTTCGGCGGGGTCTATGCATGCCTGGCAATATATGTGCTGAGTTCCGGCGCTTTCGAGACACTTCAATTTTAGTCGCAAAAATGAATTCTCAGTGGCACTTTTTCAATGTTGTGGGGAAAATTTTTGTGTGCCTAATCGTTCATTTTTCGCGTTCGGCGGCGTCCATGCATGCCTCGGAATACATATGCTGAATACCGGCGCATTCGAGACACTTCAATTTTCGTCACAAAAATGAATTTTCAGTGCCACTTTTTCAATGTTGTGGGGAAAAATTTTGTGTGCCTAATCGGTCATTTTTCGCGTTCGGCGGGGTCTATGCATGCCTGGCAATATATGTGCTGAGTTCCGGCGCTTTCGAGACACTTCAATTTTTGTCGCAAAATCGAATTCTCAGTGCCACTTTTTCAATGTTGTGGGGAAAATTTTTGTGGCCCAATCGTTCATTTTTCGCGTTCGGCGGCGTCTATGCATGCCTGGCAATATATGTGCTGAGTACCGACGCTTTCGAGACACTTCAATTTTTGTCGCAAAAATGAATTCTCAGTCCCACTTTTTCAATGTTGTGGGGAAAATTTTTGTGTGCCTAATCGTTCATTTTTCGCGTTCGGCGGCGTCCATGCATGCCTCGGAATACATATGCTGAATACCGGCGCATTCGAGACACTTCAATTTTCGTCACAAAAATGAATTTTCAGTGCCACTTTTTCAATGTTGTGGGGAAAAATTTTGTGTGCCTAATCGGTCATTTTTCGCGTTCGGCGGGGTCTATGCATGCCTGGCAATATATGTGCTGAGTTCCGGCGCTTTCGAGACACTTCAATTTTTGTCGCAAAATCGAATTCTCAGTGCCACTTTTTCAATGATGTGGGGAAAATTTTTGTGTGCCTAATCGTTCATTTTTCGCGTTCGGCGGCGTCTATGCATGCCTCGGAATACATGTGCTGAGTACCGGCGCATTCAAGACACTTCAATTTTCGTCACAAAAATGAATTTTCAGTGCCACATTTTCAATGTTGTGGGGAAAATTTTTGTGTGCCTTATCGGTCATTTTTCGCGTTCAGCGGGGTCTATGCATGCCTGGCAATATATGTGCTGAGTACCGACGCTTTGGAGACACTTCAATTTTTGTCGCAAAAATGAATTCTCAGTCCCACTTTTTCAATGTTGTGGGGAAAATGTTTGTGTGCCTAATCGGTCATTTTTCGCGTTCGGCGGGGTCTATGCATGCCTGGCAATATATGTGCTCAGTTCCGGCGCTTTCGAGACACTTCAATTTTTGTCGCAAAATCGAATTCTCAGTGCCACATTTTCAATGTTGTGGGGAAAATATTTGTGGCCCAATCGTTCATTTTTCGCGTTCGGCGGCGTCTATGCATGCCTGGCAATATATGTGCTGAGTACCGACGCTTTCGAGACACTTCAATTTTTGTCGCAAAAATGAATTCTCAGTCCCACTTTTTCAATGTTGTGGGGAAAATTTTTGTGTGCCTAATCGTTAATTTTTCGCGTTCGGCGGCGTCTATCTATTCCTGGCAATATATGTGCTGAGTACCGGCGCATTCGACACTTCAATTTTCGTCACAAAAATGAATTTTCAGTGCCACTTTTTCAATGTTGTGGGGAAAATTTTTGTGTGCCTAATCGTTAATTTTTCGCGTTCGGCGGCGTCTATGCATGCCTGGCAATATATGTGCTGAGTACCGGCGCTTTCGAGACACTTCAATTTTAGTCGCAAAAATGAATTCTCAGTGGCACTTTTTCAATGTTGTGGGGAAAATTTTTGTGCGCCTAATCGTTCATTTTTCGCGTTCGGCGGCGTCTATGCATGCCTGGCAATATATGTGCTGAGTACCGACGCTTTCGAGACACTTCAAATTTTCTCGCAAAAATGAATTCTCAATCCCACTTTTTCAATGTTGTGGGGAAAATTTTTGTGTGCCTAATCGTTCATTTTTCGCGTTCGGCGGCGTCCATGCATGCCTCGGAATACATATGCTGAATACCGGCGCATTCGAGACACTTTAATTTTCGTCACAAAAATGAATTTCCAGTGCCACTTTTTCAATGTTGTGGGGAAAAATTTTGTGTGCCTAATCGGTCATTTTTCGCGTTCGGCGGGGTCTATGCATGCCTGGCAATATATGTGCTCAGTTCCGGCGCTTTCGAGACACTTCAATTTTTGTCGCAAAATCGAATTCTCAGTGCCACATTTTCAATGTTGTGGGGAAAATATTTGTGGCCCAATCGTTCATTTTTCGCGTTCGGCGGCGTCTATGCATGCCTGGCAATATATGTGCTGAGTACCGACGCTTTCGAGACACTTCAATTTTTGTCGCAAAAATGAATTCTCAGTCCCACTTTTTCAATGTTGTGGGGAAAATTTTTGTGTGCCTAATCGTTCATTTTTCGCGTTCAGCGGCGTCTATGCATGCCTCGGAATACATGTGCTGAGTACCGGCGCATTCCAGACACTTCAATTTTGGTCACAAAAATGAATTTTCACTGCCACTTTTTCAATGTTGTGGGGAAAATTTTTGTGTGCCTAATCGTTAATTTTTCGCATTCGGCGGCGTCTATGCATGCCTGGCAATATATGTGCTGAGTAGCGACGCTTTCGAGACACTTCAAATTTTGTCGCAAAAATGAATTCTCAGTCCCACTTTTTCAATGATGTGGGGAAAATTTTTGTGTGCCTAATCGTTCATTTTTCGCGTTCGGCGGCGTCTATGCATGCCTCGGAATACATGTGCTGAGTACCGGCGCATTCCAGACACTTCAATTTTGGTCACAAAAATGAATTTTCAGTGCCACATTTTCAATGTTGTGGGGAAAATTTTTGTGTGCCTTATCGGTCATTTTCGCGTTCGGCGGGGTCTATGCATGCCTGGCAATATATGTGCTGAGTACCGGCGCTTTCGAGACACTTCAATTTTTGTCGCAAAAATGAACTCTCAGTGCCACTTTTTCAATGTTGTGGGGCAAATGTTTGTGTGCCTAATCGGTCATTTTTCGCGTTCGGCGGGGTCTATGCATGCCTGGCAATATATGTGCTGAGTTCCGGCGCTTTCGAGACACTTCAATTTTAGTCGCAAAAATGAATTCTCAGTGGCACTTTTTCAATGTTGTGGGGAAAATTTTTGTGTGCCTAATCGTTCATTTTTCGCGTTCGGCGGCGTCCATGCATGCCTCGGAATACATATGCTGAATACCGGCGCATTCGAGACACTTCAATTTTCGTCACAAAAATGAATTTTCAGTGCCACTTTTTCAATGTTGTGGGGAAAAATTTTGTGTGCCTAATCGGTCATTTTTCGCGTTCGGCGGGGTCTATGCATGCCTGGCAATATATGTGCTGAGTTCCGGCGCTTTCGAGACACTTCAATTTTTGTCGCAAAATCGAATTCTCAGTGCCACTTTTTCAATGTTGTGGGGAAAATTTTTGTGGCCCAATCGTTCATTTTTCGCGTTCGGCGGCGTCTATGCATGCCTGGCAATATATGTGCTGAGTACCGACGCTTTCGAGACACTTCAATTTTTGTCGCAAAAATGAATTCTCAGTCCCACTTTTTCAATGTTGTGGGGAAAATTTTTGTGTGCCTAATCGTTCATTTTTCGCGTTCAGCGGCGTCTATGCATGCCTCGGAATACATGTGCTGAGTACCGGCGCATTCCAGACACTTCAATTTTGGTCACAAAAATGAATTTTCACTGCCACTTTTTCAATGTTGTGGGGAAAATTTTGTGTGCCTCATCGTTAATTTTTCGCATTCGGCGGCGTCTATGCATGCCTGGCAATATATGTGCTGAGTACCGACGCTTTCGAGACACTTCAAATTTTGTCGCAAAAATGAATTCTCAGTCCCGCTCTTTCAATGATGTGGGGAAAATTTTTGTGTGCCTAATCGTTCATTTTTCGCGTTCGGCGGCGTCTATGCATGCCTCGGAATACATGTGCTGAGTACCGGCGCATTCAAGACACTTCAATTTTCGTCACAAAAATGAATTTTCAGTGCCACATTTTCAATGTTGTGGGGAAAATTTTTGTGTGCCTTATCGGTGATTTTTCGCGTTCAGCGGGGTCTATGCATGCCTGGCAATATATGTGCTGAGTACCGACGCTTTGGAGACACTTCAATTTTTGTCGCAAAAATGAATTCTCAGTCCCACTTTTTCAATGTTGTGGGGAAAATTTTTGTGTGCCTAATCGTTAATTTTTCGCGTTCGGCGGCGTCTATGCATGCCTGGCAATATATGTGCTGAGTACCGGCGCATTCGACACTTCAATTTTCGTCACAAAAATGAACTCTCAGTGCCACTTTTTCAATGTTGTGGGGCAAATGTTTGTGTGCCTAATCGGTCATTTTTCGCGTTCGGCGGGGTCTATGCATGCCTGGCAATATATGTGCTGAGTTCCGGCGCTTTCGAGACACTTCAATTTTAGTCGCAAAAATGAATTCTCAGTGGCACTTTTTCAATGTTTTGGGGAAAATTTTTGTGTGCCTAATCGTTCATTTTTCGCGTTCGGCGGCGTCCATGCATGCCTCGGAATACATATGCTGAATACCGGCGCATTCGAGACACTTCAATTTTTGTCGCAAAAATGAATTCTCAGTCCCACTTTTTCAATGTTGTGGGGAAAATTTTTGTGTGCCTAATCGTTAATTTTTCGCGTTCGGCGGCGTCTATGCATGCCTGGCAATATATGTGCTGAGTACCGGCGCATTCGACACTTCAATTTTCGTCACAAAAATGAATTTTCAGTGCCACTTTTTCAATGTTGTGGGGAAAAATTTTGTGTGCCTAATCGGTCATTTTTCGCGTTCGGCGGGGTCTATGCATGCCTGGCAATATATGTGCTGAGTTCCGGCGCTTTCGAGACACTTCAATTTTAGTCGCAAAAATGAATTCTCAGTGGCACTTTTTCAATGTTTTGGGGAAAATTTTTGTGTGCCTAATCGTTCATTTTTCGCGTTCGGCGGCGTCCATGCATGCCTCGGAATACATATGCTGAATACCGGCGCATTCGAGACACTTCAATTTTTGTCGCAAAAATGAATTCTCAGTCCCACTTTTTCAATGTTGTGGGGAAAATTTTTGTGTGCCTAATCGTTAATTTTTCGCGTTCGGCGGCGTCTATGCATGCCTGGCAATATATGTGCTGAGTACCGGCGCATTCGACACTTCAATTTTCGTCACAAAAATGAATTTTCAGTGCCACTTTTTCAATGTTGTGGGGAAAAATTTTGTGTGCCTAATCGGTCATTTTTCGCGTTCGGCGGGGTCTATGCATGCCTGGCAATATATGTGCTGAGTTCCGGCGCTTTCGAGACACTTCAATTTTTGTCGCAAAATCGAATTCTCAGTGCCACATTTTCAATGTTGTGGGGAAAATGTTTGTGGCCCAATCGTTCATTTTTCGCGTTCGGCGGCGTCTATGCATGCCTGGCAATATATGTGCTGAGTACCGACGCTTTCGAGACACTTCAATTTTTGTCGCAAAAATGAATTCTCAGTCCCACTTTTTCAATGTTGTGGGGAAAATTTTTGTGTGCCTAATCGTTCATTTTTCACGTTCAGCGGCGTCTAATCATGCCTCGGAATACATGTGCTGAGTACCGGCGCATTCCAGACACTTCAATTTTGGTCACAAAAATGAATTTTCACTGCCACTTTTTCAATGTTGTGGGGAAAATTTTTGTGTGCCTAATCGTTAATTTTTCGCATTCGGCGGCGTCTATGCATGCCTGGCAATATATGTGCTGAGTAGCGACGCTTTCGAGACACTTCAAATTTTGTCGCAAAAATGAATTCTCAGTCCCACTTTTTCAATGATGTGGGGAAAATTTTTGTGTGCCTAATCGTTCATTTTTCGCGTTCGGCGGCGTCTATGCATGCCTCGGAATACATGTGCTGAGTACCGGCGCATTCGAGACACTTCAAATTTTGTCGCAAAAATGAATTCTCAGTCCCGCTCTTTCAATGATGTGGGGAAAATTTTTGTGTGCCTAATCGTTCATTTTTCGCGTTCGGCGGCGTCTATGCATGCCTCGGAATACATGTGCTGAGTACCGGCGCATTCAAGACACTTCAATTTTCGTCACAAAAATGAATTTTCAGTGCCACATTTTCAATGTTGTGGGGAAAATTTTTGTGTGCCTTATCGGTCATTTTTCGCGTTCAGCGGGGTCTATGCATGCCTGGCAATATATGTGCTGAGTACCGACGCTTTGGAGACACTTCAATTTTTGTCGCAAAAATGAATTCTCAGTCCCACTTTTTCAATGTTGTGGGGAAAATTTTTGTGTGCCTAATGGTTAATTTTTCGCGTTCGGCGGCGTCTATGCATGCCTGGCAATATATGTGCTGAGTACCGGCGCATTCGACACTTCAATTTTCGTCACAAAAATGAATTTTCAGTGCCACTTTTTCAATGTTGTGGGGAAAATTTTTGTGTGCCTAATCGTTAATTTTTCGCGTTCGGCGGCGTCTATGCATGCCTGGCAATATATGTGCTGAGTACCGGCGCTTTCGAGACACTTCAATTTTAGTCGCAAAAATGAATTCTCAGTGGCACTTTTTCAATGTTGTGGGGAAAATTTTTGTGCGCCTAATCGTTCATTTTTCGCGTTCGGCGGCGTCTATGCATGCCTGGCAATATATGTGCTGAGTACCGACGCTTTCGAGACACTTCAAATTTTCTCGCAAAAATGAATTCTCAATCCCACTTTTTCAATGTTGTGGGGAAAATTTTTGTGTGCCTAATCGTTCATTTTTCGCGTTCGGCGGCGTCCATGCATGCCTCGGAATACATATGCTGAATACCGGCGCATTCGAGACACTTTAATTTTCGTCACAAAAATGAATTTCCAGTGCCACTTTTTCAATGTTGTGGGGAAAAATTTTGTGTGCCTAATCGGTCATTTTTCGCGTTCGGCGGGGTCTATGCATGCCTGGCAATATATGTGCTGAGTTCCGGCGCTTTCGAGACACTTCAATTTTTGTCGCAAAATCGAATTCTCAGTGCCACATTTTCAATGTTGTGGGGAAAATATTTGTGGCCCAATCGTTCATTTTTCGCGTTCGGCGGCGTCTATGCATGCCTGGCAATATATGTGCTGAGTACCGACGCTTTCGAGACACTTCAATTTTTGTCGCAAAAATGAATTCTCAGTCCCACTTTTTCAATGTTGTGGGGAAAATTTTTGTGTGCCTAATCGTTCATTTTTCGCGTTCAGCGGCGTCTATGCATGCCTCGGAATACATGTGCTGAGTACCGGCGCATTCCAGACACTTCAATTTTGGTCACAAAAATGAATTTTCACTGCCACTTTTTCAATGTTGTGGGGAAAATTTTTGTGTGCCTAATCGTTAATTTTTCGCATTCGGCGGCGTCTATGCATGCCTGGCAATATATGTGCTGAGTAGCGACGCTTTCGAGACACTTCAAATTTTGTCGCAAAAATGAATTCTCAGTCCCACTTTTTCAATGATGTGGGGAAAATTTTTGTGTGCCTAATCGTTCATTTTTCGCGTTCGGCGGCGTCTATGCATGCCTCGGAATACATGTGCTGAGTACCGGCGCATTCCAGACACTTCAATTTTGGTCACAAAAATGAATTTTCAGTGCCACATTTTCAATGTTGTGGGGAAAATTTTTGTGTGCCTTATCGGTCATTTTCGCGTTCGGCGGGGTCTATGCATGCCTGGCAATATATGTGCTGAGTACCGGCGCTTTCGAGACACTTCAATTTTTGTCGCAAAAATGAACTCTCAGTGCCACTTTTTCAATGTTGTGGGGCAAATGTTTGTGTGCCTAATCGGTCATTTTTCGCGTTCGGCGGGGTCTATGCATGCCTGGCAATATATGTGCTGAGTTCCGGCGCTTTCGAGACACTTCAATTTTAGTCGCAAAAATGAATTCTCAGTGGCACTTTTTCAATGTTGTGGGGAAAATTTTTGTGTGCCTAATCGTTCATTTTTCGCGTTCGGCGGCGTCCATGCATGCCTCGGAATACATATGCTGAATACCGGCGCATTCGAGACACTTCAATTTTCGTCACAAAAATGAATTTTCAGTGCCACTTTTTCAATGTTGTGGGGAAAATTTTTGTGTGCCTAATCGTTAATTTTTCGCGTTCGGCGGCGTCTATGCATGCCTGGCAATATATGTGCTGAGTACCGGCGCTTTCGAGACACTTCAATTTTAGTCGCAAAAATGAATTCTCAGTGGCACTTTTTCAATGTTGTGGGGAAAATTTTTGTGCGCCTAATCGTTCATTTTTCGCGTTCGGCGGCGTCTATGCATGCCTGGCAATATATGTGCTGAGTACCGACGCTTTCGAGACACTTCAAATTTTCTCGCAAAAATGAATTCTCAATCCCACTTTTTCAATGTTGTGGGGAAAATTTTTGTGTGCCTAATCGTTCATTTTTCGCGTTCGGCGGCGTCCATGCATGCCTCGGAATACATATGCTGAATACCGGCGCATTCGAGACACTTTAATTTTCGTCACAAAAATGAATTTCCAGTGCCACTTTTTCAATGTTGTGGGGAAAAATTTTGTGTGCCTAATCGGTCATTTTTCGCGTTCGGCGGGGTCTATGCATGCCTGGCAATATATGTGCTGAGTTCCGGCGCTTTCGAGACACTTCAATTTTTGTCGCAAAATCGAATTCTCAGTGCCACATTTTCAATGTTGTGGGGAAAATATTTGTGGCCCAATCGTTCATTTTTCGCGTTCGGCGGCGTCTATGCATGCCTGGCAATATATGTGCTGAGTACCGACGCTTTCGAGACACTTCAATTTTTGTCGCAAAAATGAATTCTCAGTCCCACTTTTTCAATGTTGTGGGGAAAATTTTTGTGTGCCTAATCGTTCATTTTTCGCGTTCAGCGGCGTCTATGCATGCCTCGGAATACATGTGCTGAGTACCGGCGCATTCCAGACACTTCAATTTTGGTCACAAAAATGAATTTTCACTGCCACTTTTTCAATGTTGTGGGGAAAATTTTTGTGTGCCTAATCGTTAATTTTTCGCATTCGGCGGCGTCTATGCATGCCTGGCAATATATGTGCTGAGTAGCGACGCTTTCGAGACACTTCAAATTTTGTCGCAAAAATGAATTCTCAGTCCCACTTTTTCAATGATGTGGGGAAAATTTTTGTGTGCCTAATCGTTCATTTTTCGCGTTCGGCGGCGTCTATGCATGCCTCGGAATACATGTGCTGAGTACCGGCGCATTCCAGACACTTCAATTTTGGTCACAAAAATGAATTTTCAGTGCCACATTTTCAATGTTGTGGGGCAAATGTTTGTGTGCCTAATCGGTCATTTTTCGCGTTCGGCGGGGTCTATGCATGCCTGGCAATATATGTGCTGAGTTCCGGCGCTTTCGAGACACTTCAATTTTAGTCGCAAAAATGAATTCTCAGTGGCACTTTTTCAATGTTGTGGGGAAAATTTTTGTGTGCCTAATCGTTAATTTTTCGCATTCGGCGGCGTCTATGCATGCCTGGCAATATATGTGCTGAGTAGCGACGCTTTCGAGACACTTCAAATTTTGTCGCAAAAATGAATTCTCAGTCCCACTTTTTCAATGATGTGGGGAAAATTTTTGTGTGCCTTATCGGTCATTTTCGCGTTCGGCGGGGTCTATGCATGCCTGGCAATATATGTGCTGAGTACCGGCGCTTTCGAGACACTTCAATTTTTGTCGCAAAAATGAACTCTCAGTGCCACTTTTTCAATGTTGTGGGGCAAATGTTTGTGTGCCTAATCGGTCATTTTTCGCGTTCGGCGGGGTCTATGCATGCCTGGCAATATATGTGCTGAGTTCCGGCGCTTTCGAGACACTTCAATTTTAGTCGCAAAAATGAATTCTCAGTGGCACTTTTTCAATGTTGTGGGGAAAATTTTTGTGTGCCTAATCGTTCATTTTTCGCGTTCGGCGGCGTCCATGCATGCCTCGGAATACATATGCTGAATACCGGCGCATTCGAGACACTTCAATTTTCGTCACAAAAATGAATTTTCAGTGCCACATTTTCAATGTTGTGGGGAAAAATTTTGTGTGCCTAATCGGTCATTTTTCGCGTTCGGCGGGGTCTATGCATGCCTGGCAATATATGTGCTGAGTTCCGGCGCTTTCGAGACACTTCAATTTTTGTCGCAAAATCGAATTCTCAGTGCCACTTTTTCAATGTTGTGGGGAAAATTTTTGTGACCCAATCGTTCATTTTTCGCGTTCGGCGGCGTCTATGCATGCCTGGCAATATATGTGCTGAGTACCGACGCTTTCGAGACACTTCAATTTTTGTCGCAAAAATGAATTCTCAGTCCCACTTTTTCAATGTTGTGGGGAAAATTTTTGTGTGCCTAATCGTTCATTTTTCGCGTTCAGCGGCGTCTATGCATGCCTCGGAATACATGTGCTGAGTACCGGCGCATTCCAGACACTTCAATTTTGGTCACAAAAATGAATTTTCACTGCCACTTTTTCAATGTTGTGGGGAAAATTTTGTGTGCCTCATCGTTAATTTTTCGCATTCGGCGGCGTCTATGCATGCCTGGCAATATATGTGCTGAGTACCGACGCTTTCGAGACACTTCAAATTTTGTCGCAAAAATGAATTCTCAGTCCCGCTCTTTCAATGATGTGGGGAAAATTTTTGTGTGCCTAATCGTTCATTTTTCGCGTTCGGCGGCGTCTATGCATGCCTCGGAATACATGTGCTGAGTACCGGCGCATTCAAGACACTTCAATTTTCGTCACAAAAATGAATTTTCAGTGCCACATTTTCAATGTTGTGGGGAAAATTTTTGTGTGCCTTATCGGTCATTTTTCGCGTTCAGCGGGGTCTATGCATGCCTGGCAATATATGTGCTGAGTACCGACGCTTTGGAGGCACTTCAATTTTTGTCGCAAAAATGAATTCTCAGTCCCACTTTTTCAATGTTGTGGGGAAAATTTTTGTGTGCCTAATCGTTAATTTTTCGCGTTCGGCGGCGTCTATGCATGCCTGGCAATATATGTGCTGAGTACCGGCGCATTCGACACTTCAATTTTCGTCACAAAAATGAATTTTCAGTGCCACTTTTTCAATGTTGTGGGGAAAATTTTTGTGTGCCTAATCGTTAATTTTTCGCGTTCGGCGGCGTCTATGCATGCCTGGCAATATATGTGCTGAGTACCGGCGCTTTCGAGACACTTCAATTTTAGTCGCAAAAATGAATTCTCAGTGGCACTTTTTCAATGTTGTGGGGAAAATTTTTGTGCGCCTAATCGTTCATTTTTCGCGTTCGGCGGCGTCTATGCATGCCTGGCAATATATGTGCTGAGTACCGACGCTTTCGAGACACTTCAAATTTTCTCGCAAAAATGAATTCTCAATCCCACTTTTTCAATGTTGTGGGGAAAATTTTTGTGTGCCTAATCGTTCATTTTTCGCGTTCGGCGGCGTCCATGCATGCCTCGGAATACATATGCTGAATACCGGCGCATTCGAGACACTTTAATTTTCGTCACAAAAATGAATTTCCAGTGCCACTTTTTCAATGTTGTGGGGAAAAATTTTGTGTGCCTAATCGGTCATTTTTCGCGTTCGGCGGGGTCTATGCATGCCTGGCAATATATGTGCTCAGTTCCGGCGCTTTCGAGAAACTTCAATTTTTGTCGCAAAATCGAATTCTCAGTGCCACATTTTCAATGTTGTGGGGAAAATATTTGTGGCCCAATCGTTCATTTTTCGCGTTCGGCGGCGTCTATGCATGCCTGGCAATATATGTGCTGAGTACCGACGCTTTCGAGACACTTCAATTTTTGTCGCAAAAATGAATTCTCAGTCCCACTTTTTCAATGTTGTGGGGAAAATTTTTGTGTGCCTAATCGTTCATTTTTCGCGTTCAGAGGCGTCTATGCATGCCTCGGAATACATGTGCTGAGTACCGGCGCATTCCAGACACTTCAATTTTGGTCACAAAAATGAATTTTCACTGCCACTTTTTCAATGTTGTGGGGAAAATTTTTGTGTGCCTAATCGTTAATTTTTCGCATTCGGCGGCGTCTATGCATGCCTGGCAATATATGTGCTGAGTAGCGACGCTTTCGAGACACTTCAAATTTTGTCGCAAAAATGAATTCTCAGTCCCACTTTTTCAATGATGTGGCGAAAATTTTTGTGTGCCTAATCGTTCATTTTTCGCGTTCGGCGGCGTCTATGCATGCCTCGGAATACATGTGCTGAGTACCGGCGCATTCCAGACACTTCAATTTTGGTCACAAAAATGAATTTTCAGTGCCACATTTTCAATGTTGTGGGGAAAATTTTTGTGTGCCTTATCGGTCATTTTCGCGTTCGGCGGGGTCTATGCATGCCTGGCAATATATGTGCTGAGTACCGGCGCTTTCGAGACACTTCAATTTTTGTCGCAAAAATGAACTCTCAGTGCCACTTTTTCAATGTTGTGGGGCAAATGTTTGTGTGCCTAATCGGTCATTTTTCGCGTTCGGCGGGGTCTATGCATGCCTGGCAATATATGTGCTGAGTTCCGGCGCTTTCGAGACACTTCAATTTTAGTCGCAAAAATGAATTCTCAGTGGCACTTTTTCAATGTTGTGGGGAAAATTTTTGTGTGCCTAATCGTTCATTTTTCGCGTTCGGCGGCGTCCATGCATGCCTCGGAATACATATGCTGAATACCGGCGCATTCGAGACACTTCAATTTTCGTCACAAAAATGAATTTTCAGTGCCACTTTTTCAATGTTGTGGGGAAAATTTTTGTGTGCCTAATCGTTAATTTTTCGCGTTCGGCGGGGTCTATGCATGCCTGGCAATATATGTGCTGAGTACCGGCGCATTCGAGACACTTCAATTTTCGTCACAAAAATGAATTTTCAGTGCCACTTTTTCAATGTTGTGGGGAAAAATTTTGTGTGCCTAATCGGTCATTTTTCGCGTTCGGCGGGGTCTATGCATGCCTGGCAATATATGTGCTGAGTTCCGGCGCTTTCGAGACACTTCAATTTTTGTCGCAAAATCGAATTCTCAGTGCCACTTTTTCAATGTTGTGGGGAAAATTTTTGTGGCCCAATCGTTCATTTTTCGCGTTCGGCGGCGTCTATGCATGCCTGGCAATATATGTGCTGAGTACCGACGCTTTCGAGACACTTCAATTTTTGTCGCAAAAATGAATTCTCAGTCCCACTTTTTCAATGTTGTGGGGAAAATTTTTGTGTGCCTAATCGTTCATTTTTCGCGTTCAGCGGCGTCTATGCATGCCTCGGAATACATGTGCTGAGTACCGGCGCATTCCAGACACTTCAATTTTGGTCACAAAAATGAATTTTCACTGCCACTTTTTCAATGTTGTGGGGAAAATTTTGTGTGCCTCATCGTTAATTTTTCGCATTCGGCGGCGTCTATGCATGCCTGGCAATATATGTGCTGAGTACCGACGCTTTCGAGACACTTCAAATTTTGTCGCAAAAATGAATTCTCAGTCCCGCTCTTTCAATGATGTGGGGAAAATTTTTGTGTGCCTAATCGTTCATTTTTCGCGTTCGGCGGCGTCTATGCATGCCTCGGAATACATGTGCTGAGTACCGGCGCATTCAAGACACTTCAATTTTCGTCACAAAAATGAATTTTCAGTGCCACATTTTCAATGTTGTGGGGAAAATTTTTGTGTGCCTTATCGGTCATTTTTCGCGTTCAGCGGGGTCTATGCATGCCTGGCAATATATGTGCTGAGTACCGACGCTTTGGAGGCACTTCAATTTTTGTCGCAAAAATGAATTCTCAGTCCCACTTTTTCAATGTTGTGGGGAAAATTTTTGTGTGCCTAATCGTTAATTTTTCGCGTTCGGCGGCGTCTATGCATGCCTGGCAATATATGTGCTGAGTACCGGCGCATTCGACACTTCAATTTTCGTCACAAAAATGAATTTTCAGTGCCACTTTTTCAATGTTGTGGGGAAAATTTTTGTGTGCCTAATCGTTAATTTTTCGCGTTCGGCGGCGTCTATGCATGCCTGGCAATATATGTGCTGAGTACCGGCGCTTTCGAGACACTTCAATTTTAGTCGCAAAAATGAATTCTCAGTGGCACTTTTTCAATGTTGTGGGGAAAATTTTTGTGCGCCTAATCGTTCATTTTTCGCGTTCGGCGGCGTCTATGCATGCCTGGCAATATATGTGCTGAGTACCGACGCTTTCGAGACACTTCAAATTTTCTCGCAAAAATGAATTCTCAATCCCACTTTTTCAATGTTGTGGGGAAAATTTTTGTGTGCCTAATCGTTCATTTTTCGCGTTCGGCGGCGTCCATGCATGCCTCGGAATACATATGCTGAATACCGGCGCATTCGAGACACTTTAATTTTCGTCACAAAAATGAATTTCCAGTGCCACTTTTTCAATGTTGTGGGGAAAAATTTTGTGTGCCTAATCGGTCATTTTTCGCGTTCGGCGGGGTCTATGCATGCCTGACAATATATGTGCTCAGTTCCGGCGCTTTCGAGACACTTCAATTTTTGTCGCAAAATCGAATTCTCAGTGCCACATTTTCAATGTTGTGGGGAAAATATTTGTGGCCCAATCGTTCATTTTTCGCGTTCGGCGGCGTCTATGCATGCCTGGCAATATAAGTGCTGAGTACCGACGCTTTCGAGACACTTCAATTTTTGTCGCAAAAATGAATTCTCAGTCCCACTTTTTCAATGTTGTGGGGAAAATTTTTGTGTGCCTAATCGTTCATTTTTCGCGTTCAGCGGCGTCTATGCATGCCTCGGAATACATGTGCTGAGTACCGGCGCATTCCAGACACTTCAATTTTGGTCACAAAAATGAATTTTCACTGCCACTTTTTCAATGTTGTGGGGAAAATTTTTGTGTGCCTAATCGTTAATTTTTCGCATTCGGCGGCGTCTATGCATGCCTGGCAATATATGTGCTGAGTAGCGACGCTTTCGAGACACTTCAAATTTTGTCGCAAAAATGAATTCTCAGTCCCACTTTTTCAATGATGTGGGGAAAATTTTTGTGTGCCTAATCGTTCATTTTTCGCGTTCGGCGGCGTCTATGCATGCCTCGGAATACATGTGCTGAGTACCGGCGCATTCCAGACACTTCAATTTTGGTCACAAAAATGAATTTTCAGTGCCACATTTTCAATGTTGTGGGGAAAATTTTTGTGTGCCTTATCGGTCATTTTCGCGTTCGGCGGGGTCTATGCATGCCTGGCAATATATGTGCTGAGTACCGGCGCTTTCGAGACACTTCAATTTTTGTCGCAAAAATGAACTCTCAGAGCCACTTTTTCAATGTTGTGGGGCAAATGTTTGTGTGCCTAATCGGTCATTTTTCGCGTTCGGCGGGGTCTATGCATGCCTGGCAATATATGTGCTGAGTTCCGGCGCTTTCGAGACACTTCAATTTTAGTCGCAAAAATGAATTCTCAGTGGCACTTTTTCAATGTTGTGGGGAAAATTTTTGTGTGCCTAATCGTTCATTTTTCGCGTTCGGCGGCGTCCATGCATGCCTCGGAATACATATGCTGAATACCGGCGCATTCGAGACACTTCAATTTTCGTCACAAAAATGAATTTTCAGTGCCACTTTTTCAATGTTGTGGGGAAAAATTTTGTGTGCCTAATCGGTCATTTTTCGCGTTCGGCGGGGTCTATGCATGCCTGGCAATATATGTGCTGAGTTCCGGCGCTTTCGAGACACTTCAATTTTTGTCGCAAAATCGAATTCTCAGTGCCACTTTTTCAATGTTGTGGGGAAAATTTTTGTGGCCCAATCGTTCATTTTTCGCGTTCGGCGGCGTCTATGCATGCCTGGCAATATATGTGCTGAGTACCGACGCTTTCGAGACACTTCAATTTTTGTCGCAAAAATGAATTCTCAGTCCCACTTTTTCAATGTTGTGGGGAAAATTTTTGTGTGCCTAATCGTTCATTTTTCGCGTTCAGCGGCGTCTATGCATGCCTCGGAATACATGTGCTGAGTACCGGCGCATTCCAGACACTTCAATTTTGGTCACAAAAATGAATTTTCACTGCCACTTTTTCAATGTTGTGGGGAAAATTTTTGTGTGCCTAATCGTTAATTTTTCGCATTCGGCGGCGTCTATGCATGCCTGGCAATATATGTGCTGAGTAGCGACGCTTTCGAGACACTTCAAATTTTGTCGCAAAAATGAATTCTCAGTCCCACTTTTTCAATGATGTGGGGAAAATTTTTGTGTGCCTAATCGTTCATTTTTCGCGTTCGGCGGCGTCTATGCATGCCTCGGAATACATGTGCTGAGTACCGGCGCATTCCAGACACTTCAATTTTGGTCACAAAAATGAATTTTCAGTGCCACATTTTCAATGTTGTGGGGCAAATGTTTGTGTGCCTAATCGGTCATTTTTCGCGTTCGGCGGGGTCTATGCATGCCTGGCAATATATGTGCTGAGTTCCGGCGCTTTCGAGACACTTCAATTTTAGTCGCAAAAATGAATTCTCAGTGGCACTTTTTCAATGTTGTGGGGAAAATTTTTGTGTGCCTAATCGTTAATTTTTCGCATTCGGCGGCGTCTATGCATGCCTGGCAATATATGTGCTGAGTAGCGACGCTTTCGAGACACTTCAAATTTTGTCGCAAAAATGAATTCTCAGTCCCACTTTTTCAATGATGTGGGGAAAATTTTTGTGTGCCTTATCGGTCATTTTCGCGTTCGGCGGGGTCTATGCATGCCTGGCAATATATGTGCTGAGTACCGGCGCTTTCGAGACACTTCAATTTTTGTCGCAAAAATGAACTCTCAGTGCCACTTTTTCAATGTTGTGGGGCAAATGTTTGTGTGCCTAATCGGTCATTTTTCGCGTTCGGCGGGGTCTATGCATGCCTGGCAATATATGTGCTGAGTTCCGGCGCTTTCGAGACACTTCAATTTTAGTCGCAAAAATGAATTCTCAGTGGCACTTTTTCAATGTTGTGGGGAAAATTTTTGTGTGCCTAATCGTTCATTTTTCGCGTTCGGCGGCGTCCATGCATGCCTCGGAATACATATGCTGAATACCGGCGCATTCGAGACACTTCAATTTTCGTCACAAAAATGAATTTTCAGTGCCACATTTTCAATGTTGTGGGGAAAAATTTTGTGTGCCTAATCGGTCATTTTTCGCGTTCGGCGGGGTCTATGCATGCCTGGCAATATATGTGCTGAGTTCCGGCGCTTTCGAGACACTTCAATTTTTGTCGCAAAATCGAATTCTCAGTGCCACTTTTTCAATGTTGTGGGGAAAATTTTTGTGACCCAATCGTTCATTTTTCGCGTTCGGCGGCGTCTATGCATGCCTGGCAATATATGTGCTGAGTACCGACGCTTTCGAGACACTTCAATTTTTGTCGCAAAAATGAATTCTCAGTCCCACTTTTTCAATGTTGTGGGGAAAATTTTTGTGTGCCTAATCGTTCATTTTTCGCGTTCAGCGGCGTCTATGCATGCCTCGGAATACATGTGCTGAGTACCGGCGCATTCCAGACACTTCAATTTTGGTCACAAAAATGAATTTTCACTGCCACTTTTTCAATGTTGTGGGGAAAATTTTGTGTGCCTCATCGTTAATTTTTCGCATTCGGCGGCGTCTATGCATGCCTGGCAATATATGTGCTGAGTACCGACGCTTTCGAGACACTTCAAATTTTGTCGCAAAAATGAATACTCAGTCCCGCTCTTTCAATGATGTGGGGAAAATTTTTGTGTGCCTAATCGTTCATTTTTCGCGTTCGGCGGCGTCTATGCATGCCTCGGAATACATGTGCTGAGTACCGGCGCATTCAAGACACTTCAATTTTCGTCACAAAAATGAATTTTCAGTGCCACATTTTCAATGTTGTGGGGAAAATTTTTGTGTGCCTTATCGGTCATTTTTCGCGTTCAGCGGGGTCTATGCATGCCTGGCAATATATGTGCTGAGTACCGACGCTTTGGAGGCACTTCAATTTTTGTCGCAAAAATGAATTCTCAGTCCCACTTTTTCAATGTTGTGGGGAAAATTTTTGTGTGCCTAATCGTTAATTTTTCGCGTTCGGCGGCGTCTATGCATGCCTGGCAATATATGTGCTGAGTACCGGCGCATTCGACACTTCAATTTTCGTCACAAAAATGAATTTTCAGTGCCACTTTTTCAATGTTGTGGGGAAAATTTTTGTGTGCCTAATCGTTAATTTTTCGCGTTCGGCGGCGTCTATGCATGCCTGGCAATATATGTGCTGAGTACCGGCGCTTTCGAGACACTTCAATTTTAGTCGCAAAAATGAATTCTCAGTGGCACTTTTTCAATGTTGTGGGGAAAATCTTTGTGCGCCTAATCGTTCATTTTTCGCGTTCGGCGGCGTCTATGCATGCCTGGCAATATATGTGCTGAGTACCGACGCTTTCGAGACACTTCAAATTTTCTCGCAAAAATGAATTCTCAATCCCACTTTTTCAATGTTGTGGGGAAAATTTTTGTGTGCCTAATCGTTCATTTTTCGCGTTCGGCGGCGTCCATGCATGCCTCGGAATACATATGCTGAATACCGGCGCATTCGAGACACTTTAATTTTCGTCACAAAAATGAATTTCCAGTGCCACTTTTTCAATGTTGTGGGGAAAAATTTTGTGTGCCTAATCGGTCATTTTTCGCGTTCGGCGGGGTCTATGCATGCCTGGCAATATATGTGCTCAGTTCCGGCGCTTTCGAGAAACTTCAATTTTTGTCGCAAAATCGAATTCTCAGTGCCACATTTTCAATGTTGTGGGGAAAATATTTGTGGCCCAATCGTTCATTTTTCGCGTTCGGCGGCGTCTATGCATGCCTGGCAATATATGTGCTGAGTACCGACGCTTTCGAGACACTTCAATTTTTGTCGCAAAAATGAATTCTCAGTCCCACTTTTTCAATGTTGTGGGGAAAATTTTTGTGTGCCTAATCGTTCATTTTTCGCGTTCAGAGGCGTCTATGCATGCCTCGGAATACATGTGCTGAGTACCGGCGCATTCCAGACACTTCAATTTTGGTCACAAAAATGAATTTTCACTGCCACTTTTTCAATGTTGTGGGGAAAATTTTTGTGTGCCTAATCGTTAATTTTTCGCATTCGGCGGCGTCTATGCATGCCTGGCAATATATGTGCTGAGTAGCGACGCTTTCGAGACACTTCAAATTTTGTCGCAAAAATGAATTCTCAGTCCCACTTTTTCAATGATGTGGCGAAAATTTTTGTGTGCCTAATCGTTCATTTTTCGCGTTCGGCGGCGTCTATGCATGCCTCGGAATACATGTGCTGAGTACCGGCGCATTCCAGACACTTCAATTTTGGTCACAAAAATGAATTTTCAGTGCCACATTTTCAATGTTGTGGGGAAAATTTTTGTGTGCCTTATCGGTCATTTTCGCGTTCGGCGGGGTCTATGCATGCCTGGCAATATATGTGCTGAGTACCGGCGCTTTCGAGACACTTCAATTTTTGTCGCAAAAATGAACTCTCAGTGCCACTTTTTCAATGTTGTGGGGCAAATGTTTGTGTGCCTAATCGGTCATTTTTCGCGTTCGGCGGGGTCTATGCATGCCTGGCAATATATGTGCTGAGTTCCGGCGCTTTCGAGACACTTCAATTTTAGTCGCAAAAATGAATTCTCAGTGGCACTTTTTCAATGTTGTGGGGAAAATTTTTGTGTGCCTAATCGTTCATTTTTCGCGTTCGGCGGCGTCCATGCATGCCTCGGAATACATATGCTGAATACCGGCGCATTCGAGACACTTCAATTTTCGTCACAAAAATGAATTTTCAGTGCCACTTTTTCAATGTTGTGGGGAAAATTTTTGTGTGCCTAATCGTTAATTTTTCGCGTTCGGCGGGGTCTATGCATGCCTGGCAATATATGTGCTGAGTACCGGCGCATTCGAGACACTTCAATTTTCGTCACAAAAATGAATTTTCAGTGCCACTTTTTCAATGTTGTGGGGAAAAATTTTGTGTGCCTAATCGGTCATTTTTCGCGTTCGGCGGGGTCTATGCATGCCTGGCAATATATGTGCTGAGTTCCGGCGCTTTCGAGACACTTCAATTTTTGTCGCAAAATCGAATTCTCAGTGCCACTTTTTCAATGTTGTGGGGAAAATTTTTGTGGCCCAATCGTTCATTTTTCGCGTTCGGCGGCGTCTATGCATGCCTGGCAATATATGTGCTGAGTACCGACGCTTTCGAGACACTTCAATTTTTTTCGCAAAAATGAATTCTCAGTCCCACTTTTTCAATGTTGTGGGGAAAATTTTTGTGTGCCTAATCGTTCATTTTTCGCGTTCAGCGGCGTCTATGCATGCCTCGGAATACATGTGCTGAGTACCGGCGCATTCCAGACACTTCAATTTTGGTCACAAAAATGAATTTTCACTGCCACTTTTTCAATGTTGTAAGGAAAATTTTGTGTGCCTCATCGTTAATTTTTCGCATTCGGCGGCGTCTATGCATGCCTGGCAATATATGTGCTGAGTACCGACGCTTTCGAGACACTTCAAATTTTGTCGCAAAAATGAATTCTCAGTCCCGCTCTTTCAATGATGTGGGGAAAATTTTTGTGTGCCTAATCGTTCATTTTTCGCGTTCGGCGGCGTCTATGCATGCCTCGGAATACATGTGCTGAGTACCGGCGCATTCAAGACACTTCAATTTTCGTCACAAAAATGAATTTTCAGTGCCACATTTTCAATGTTGTGGGGAAAATTTTTGTGTGCCTTATCGGTCATTTTTCGCGTTCAGCGGGGTCTATGCATGCCTGGCAATATATGTGCTGAGTACCGACGCTTTGGAGGCACTTCAATTTTTGTCGCAAAAATGAATTCTCAGTCCCACTTTTTCAATGTTGTGGGGAAAATTTTTGTGTGCCTAATCGTTAATTTTTCGCGTTCGGCGGCGTCTATGCATGCCTGGCAATATATGTGCTGAGTACCGGCGCATTCGACACTTCAATTTTCGTCACAAAAATGAATTTTCAGTGCCACTTTTTCAATGTTGTGGGGAAAATTTTTGTGTGCCTAATCGTTAATTTTTCGCGTTCGGCGGCGTCTATGCATGCCTGGCAATATATGTGCTGAGTACCGGCGCTTTCGAGACACTTCAATTTTAGTCGCAAAAATGAATTCTCAGTGGCACTTTTTCAATGTTGTGGGGAAAATTTTTGTGCGCCTAATCGTTCATTTTTCGCGTTCGGCGGCGTCTATGCATGCCTGGCAATATATGTGCTGAGTACCGACGCTTTCGAGACACTTCAAATTTTCTCGCAAAAATGAATTCTCAATCCCACTTTTTCAATGTTGTGGGGAAAATTTTTGTGTGCCTAATCGTTCATTTTTCGCGTTCGGCGGCGTCCATGCATGCCTCGGAATACATATGCTGAATACCGGCGCATTCGAGACACTTTAATTTTCGTCACAAAAATGAATTTCCAGTGCCACTTTTTCAATGTTGTGGGGAAAAATTTTGTGTGCCTAATCGGTCATTTTTCGCGTTCGGCGGGGTCTATGCATGCCTGACAATATATGTGCTCAGTTCCGGCGCTTTCGAGACACTTCAATTTTTGTCGCAAAATCGAATTCTCAGTGCCACATTTTCAATGTTGTGGGGAAAATATTTGTGGCCCAATCGTTCATTTTTCGCGTTCGGCGGCGTCTATGCATGCCTGGCAATATAAGTGCTGAGTACCGACGCTTTCGAGACACTTCAATTTTTGTCGCAAAAATGAATTCTCAGTCCCACTTTTTCAATGTTGTGGGGAAAATTTTTGTGTGCCTAATCGTTCATTTTTCGCGTTCAGCGGCGTCTATGCATGCCTCGGAATACATGTGCTGAGTACCGGCGCATTCCAGACACTTCAATTTTGGTCACAAAAATGAATTTTCACTGCCACTTTTTCAATGTTGTGGGGAAAATTTTTGTGTGCCTAATCGTTAATTTTTCGCATTCGGCGGCGTCTATGCATGCCTGGCAATATATGTGCTGAGTAGCGACGCTTTCGAGACACTTCAAATTTTGTCGCAAAAATGAATTCTCAGTCCCACTTTTTCAATGATGTGGGGAAAATTTTTGTGTGCCTAATCGTTCATTTTTCGCGTTCGGCGGCGTCTATGCATGCCTCGGAATACATGTGCTGAGTACCGGCGCATTCCAGACACTTCAATTTTGGTCACAAAAATGAATTTTCAGTGCCACATTTTCAATGTTGTGGGGAAAATTTTTGTGTGCCTTATCGGTCATTTTCGCGTTCGGCGGGGTCTATGCATGCCTGGCAATATATGTGCTGAGTACCGGCGCTTTCGAGACACTTCAATTTTTGTCGCAAAAATGAACTCTCAGAGCCACTTTTTCAATGTTGTGGGGCAAATGTTTGTGTGCCTAATCGGTCATTTTTCGCGTTCGGCGGGGTCTATGCATGCCTGGCAATATATGTGCTGAGTTCCGGCGCTTTCGAGACACTTCAATTTTAGTCGCAAAAATGAATTCTCAGTGGCACTTTTTCAATGTTGTGGGGAAAATTTTTGTGTGCCTAATCGTTCATTTTTCGCGTTCGGCGGCGTCCATGCATGCCTCGGAATACATATGCTGAATACCGGCGCATTCGAGACACTTCAATTTTCGTCACAAAAATGAATTTTCAGTGCCACTTTTTCAATGTTGTGGGGAAAAATTTTGTGTGCCTAATCGGTCATTTTTCGCGTTCGGCGGGGTCTATGCATGCCTGGCAATATATGTGCTGAGTTCCGGCGCTTTCGAGACACTTCAATTTTTGTCGCAAAATCGAATTCTCAGTGCCACTTTTTCAATGTTGTGGGGAAAATTTTTGTGGCCCAATCGTTCATTTTTCGCGTTCGGCGGCGTCTATGCATGCCTGGCAATATATGTGCTGAGTACCGACGCTTTCGAGACACTTCAATTTTTGTCGCAAAAATGAATTCTCAGTCCCACTTTTTCAATGTTGTGGGGAAAATTTTTGTGTGCCTAATCGTTCATTTTTCGCGTTCAGCGGCGTCTATGCATGCCTCGGAATACATGTGCTGAGTACCGGCGCATTCCAGACACTTCAATTTTGGTCACAAAAATGAATTTTCACTGCCACTTTTTCAATGTTGTGGGGAAAATTTTGTGTGCCTCATCGTTAATTTTTCGCATTCGGCGGCGTCTATGCATGCCTGGCAATATATGTGCTGAGTACCGACGCTTTCGAGACACTTCAAATTTTGTCGCAAAAATGAATTCTCAGTCCCGCTCTTTCAATGATGTGGGGAAAATTTTTGTGTGCCTAATCGTTCATTTTTCGCGTTCAGCGGCGTCTATGCATGCCTCGGAATACATGTGCTGAGTACCGGCGCATTCGAGACACTTCAAATTTAAATCGCAAAAATGAATTCTCAGTCCCGCCCTTTCAATGATGTGGGGAAAATTTTTGTGTGCCTAATCGTTCATTTTTCGCGTTCGGCGGCGTCTATGCATGCCTCGGAATACATGTGCTGAGTACCGGCGCATTCGAGACACTTCAATTTTCGTCACAAAAATGAATTTTCAGTGCCACATTTTCAATGTTGTGGGGAAAATTTTTGTGTGCCTTATCGGTCATTTTTCGCGTTCGGCGGGGTCTATGCATGCCTGGCAATATATGTGCTGAGTACCGACGCTTTGGAGACACTTCAATTTTTGTCGCAAAAATGAATTCTCAGTCCGACTTTTTCAATGTTGTGGGGAAAATTTTTGTGTGCCTAATCGTTAATTTTTCGCGTTCGGCGGCGTCTATGCATGCCTGGCAATATATGTGCTGAGTACCGGCGCATTCGACACTTCAATTTTCGTCACAAAAATGAATTTTCAGTGCCACTTTTTCAATGTTGTGGGGAAAATTTTTGTGTGCCTAATCGTTAATTTTTCGCGTTCGGCGGCGTCTATGCATGCCTGGCAAAATATGTGCTGAGTACCGACGCTTTCGAGACACTTCAAATTTTCTCGCAAAAATGAATTCTCAATCCCACTTTTTCAATGTTGTGGGGAAAATTTTTGTGTGCCTAATCGTTCATTTTTCGCGTTCGGCGGCGTCCATGCATGCCTCGGAATACATATGCTGAATACCGGCGCATTCGAGACACTTTAATTTTCGTCACAAAAATGAATTTCCAGTGCCACTTTTTCAATGTTGTGGGGAAAAATTTTGTGTGCCTAATCGGTCATTTTTCGCGTTCGGCGGGGTCTATGCATGCCTGACAATATATGTGCTCAGTTCCGGCGCTTTCGAGACACTTCAATTTTTGTCGCAAAATCGAATTCTCAGTGCCACATTTTCAATGTTGTGGGGAAAATATTTGTGGCCCAATCGTTCATTTTTCGCGTTCGGCGGCGTCTATGCATGCCTGGCAATATAAGTGCTGAGTACCGACGCTTTCGAGACACTTCAATTTTTGTCGCAAAAATGAATTCTCAGTCCCACTTTTTCAATGTTGTGGGGAAAATTTTTGTGTGCCTAATCGTTCATTTTTCGCGTTCAGCGGCGTCTATGCATGCCTCGGAATACATGTGCTGAGTACCGGCGCATTCCAGACACTTCAATTTTGGTCACAAAAATGAATTTTCACTGCCACTTTTTCAATGTTGTGGGGAAAATTTTTGTGTGCCTAATCGTTAATTTTTCGCATTCGGCGGCGTCTATGCATGCCTGGCAATATATGTGCTGAGTAGCGACGCTTTCGAGACACTTCAAATTTTGTCGCAAAAATGAATTCTCAGTCCCACTTTTTCAATGATGTGGGGAAAATTTTTGTGTGCCTAATCGTTCATTTTTCGCGTTCGGCGGCGTCTATGCATGCCTCGGAATACATGTGCTGAGTACCGGCGCATTCCAGACACTTCAATTTTGGTCACAAAAATGAATTTTCAGTGCCACATTTTCAATGTTGTGGGGAAAATTTTTGTGTGCCTTATCGGTCATTTTCGCGTTCGGCGGGGTCTATGCATGCCTGGCAATATATGTGCTGAGTACCGGCGCTTTCGAGACACTTCAATTTTTGTCGCAAAAATGAACTCTCAGAGCCACTTTTTCAATGTTGTGGGGCAAATGTTTGTGTGCCTAATCGGTCATTTTTCGCGTTCGGCGGGGTCTATGCATGCCTGGCAATATATGTGCTGAGTTCCGGCGCTTTCGAGACACTTCAATTTTAGTCGCAAAAATGAATTCTCAGTGGCACTTTTTCAATGTTGTGGGGAAAATTTTTGTGTGCCTAATCGTTCATTTTTCGCGTTCGGCGGCGTCCATGCATGCCTCGGAATACATATGCTGAATACCGGCGCATTCGAGACACTTCAATTTTCGTCACAAAAATGAATTTTCAGTGCCACTTTTTCAATGTTGTGGGGAAAAATTTTGTGTGCCTAATCGGTCATTTTTCGCGTTCGGCGGGGTCTATGCATGCCTGGCAATATATGTGCTGAGTTCCGGCGCTTTCGAGACACTTCAATTTTTGTCGCAAAATCGAATTCTCAGTGCCACTTTTTCAATGTTGTGGGGAAAATTTTTGTGGCCCAATCGTTCATTTTTCGCGTTCGGCGGCGTCTATGCATGCCTGGCAATATATGTGCTGAGTACCGACGCTTTCGAGACACTTCAATTTTTGTCGCAAAAATGAATTCTCAGTCCCACTTTTTCAATGTTGTGGGGAAAATTTTTGTGTGCCTAATCGTTCATTTTTCGCGTTCAGCGGCGTCTATGCATGCCTCGGAATACATGTGCTGAGTACCGGCGCATTCCAGACACTTCAATTTTGGTCACAAAAATGAATTTTCACTGCCACTTTTTCAATGTTGTGGGGAAAATTTTGTGTGCCTCATCGTTAATTTTTCGCATTCGGCGGCGTCTATGCATGCCTGGCAATATATGTGCTGAGTACCGACGCTTTCGAGACACTTCAAATTTTGTCGCAAAAATGAATTCTCAGTCCCGCTCTTTCAATGATGTGGGGAAAATTTTTGTGTGCCTAATCGTTCATTTTTCGCGTTCAGCGGCGTCTATGCATGCCTCGGAATACATGTGCTGAGTACCGGCGCATTCGAGACACTTCAAATTTAAATCGCAAAAATGAATTCTCAGTCCCGCCCTTTCAATGATGTGGGGAAAATTTTTGTGTGCCTAATCGTTCATTTTTCGCGTTCGGCGGCGTCTATGCATGCCTCGGAATACATGTGCTGAGTACCGGCGCATTCGAGACACTTCAATTTTCGTCACAAAAATGAATTTTCAGTGCCACATTTTCAATGTTGTGGGGAAAATTTTTGTGTGCCTTATCGGTCATTTTTCGCGTTCGGCGGGGTCTATGCATGCCTGGCAATATATGTGCTGAGTACCGACGCTTTGGAGACACTTCAATTTTTGTCGCAAAAATGAATTCTCAGTCCGACTTTTTCAATGTTGTGGGGAAAATTTTTGTGTGCCTAATCGTTAATTTTTCGCGTTCGGCGGCGTCTATGCATGCCTGGCAATATATGTGCTGAGTACCGGCGCATTCGACACTTCAATTTTCGTCACAAAAATGAATTTTCAGTGCCACTTTTTCAATGTTGTGGGGAAAATTTTTGTGTGCCTAATCGTTAATTTTTCGCGTTCGGCGGCGTCTATGCATGCCTGGCAATATATGTGCTGAGTACCGGCGCTTTCGAGACACTTCAATTTTTGTCGCAAAAATGAACTCTCAGTGCCACTTTTTCAATGTTGTGGGGCAAATGTTTGTGTGCCTAATCGGTCATTTTTCGCGTTCGGCGGGGTCTATGCATGCCTGGCAATATATGTGCTGAGTTCCGGCGCTTTCGAGACACTTCAATTTTAGTCGCAAAAATGAATTCTCTGTGGCACTTTTTCAATGTTGTGGGGAAAATTTTTGTGTGCCTAATCGTTAATTTTTCGCGTTCGGCGGCGTCTATGCATGCCTGGCAATATATGTGCTGAGTACCGACGCTTTCGAGACACTTCAAATTTTCTCGCAAAAATGAATTCTCAATCCCACTTTTTCAATGTTGTGGGGAAAATTTTTGTGTGCCTAATCGTTCATTTTTCGCGTTCGGCGGCGTCCATGCATGCCTCGGAATACATATGCTGAATACCGGCGCATTCGAGACACTTCTATTTTCGTCACAAAAATGAATTTCCAGTGCCACTTTTTCAATGTTGTGGGGAAAAATTTCGTGTGCCTAATCGGTCATTTTTCGCGTTCGGCGGGGTCTATGCATGCCTGGCAATATATGTGCTGAGTTCCGGCGCTTTCGAGACACTTCAATTTTTGTCGCAAAATCGAATTCTCAGTGCCACATTTTCAATGTTGTGGGGAAAATGTTTGTGGCCCAATCGTTCATTTTTCGCGTTCGGCGGCGTCTATGCATGCCTGGCAATATATGTGCTGAGTACCGACGCTTTCGAGACACTTCAATTTTTGTCGCAAAAATGAATTCTCAGTCCCACTTTTTCAATGTTGTGGGGAAAATTTTTGTGTGCCTAATCGTTCATTTTTCACGTTCAGCGGCGTCTAATCATGCCTCGGAATACATGTGCTGAGTACCGGCGCATTCCAGACACTTCAATTTTGGTCACAAAAATGAATTTTCACTGCCACTTTTTCAATGTTGTGGGGAAAATTTTTGTGTGCCTAATCGTTAATTTTTCGCATTCGGCGGCGTCTATGCATGCCTGGCAATATATGTGCTGAGTAGCGACGCTTTCGAGACACTTCAAATTTTGTCGCAAAAATGAATTCTCAGTCCCACTTTTTCAATGATGTGGGGAAAATTTTTGTGTGCCTAATCGTTCATTTTTCGCGTTCGGCGGCGTCTATGCATGCCTCGGAATACATGTGCTGAGTACCGGCGCATTCGAGACACTTCAAATTTTGTCGCAAAAATGAATTCTCAGTCCCGCTCTTTCAATGATGTGGGGAAAATTTTTGTGTGCCTAATCGTTCATTTTTCGCGTTCGGCGGCGTCTATGCATGCCTCGGAATACATGTGCTGAGTACCGGCGCATTCAAGACACTTCAATTTTCGTCACAAAAATGAATTTTCAGTGCCACATTTTCAATGTTGTGGGGAAAATTTTTGTGTGCCTTATCGGTCATTTTTCGCGTTCAGCGGGGTCTATGCATGCCTGGCAATATATGTGCTGAGTACCGACGCTTTGGAGACACTTCAATTTTTGTCGCAAAAATGAATTCTCAGTCCCACTTTTTCAATGTTGTGGGGAAAATTTTTGTGTGCCTAATCGTTAATTTTTCGCGTTCGGCGGCGTCTATGCATGCCTGGCAATATATGTGCTGAGTACCGGCGCATTCGACACTTCAATTTTCGTCACAAAAATGAATTTTCAGTGCCACTTTTTCAATGTTGTGGGGAAAATTTTTGTGTGCCTAATCGTTAATTTTTCGCGTTCGGCGGCGTCTATGCATGCCTGGCAATATATGTGCTGAGTACCGGCGCTTTCGAGACACTTCAATTTTAGTCGCAAAAATGAATTCTCAGTGGCACTTTTTCAATGTTGTGGGGAAAATTTTTGTGCGCCTAATCGTTCATTTTTCGCGTTCGGCGGCGTCTATGCATGCCTGGCAATATATGTGCTGAGTACCGACGCTTTCGAGACACTTTAATTTTCGTCACAAAAATGAATTTCCAGTGCCACTTTTTCAATGTTGTGGGGAAAAATTTTGTGTGCCTAATCGGTCATTTTTCGCGTTCGGCGGGGTCTATGCATGCCTGGCAATATATGTGCTGAGTTCCGGCGCTTTCGAGACACTTCAATTTTTGTCGCAAAATCGAATTCTCTGTGCCACATTTTCAATGTTGTGGGGAAAATATTTGTGGCCCAATCGTTCATTTTTCGCGTTCGGCGGCGTCTATGCATGCCTGGCAATATATGTGCTGAGTACCGACGCTTTCGAGACACTTCAATTTTTGTCGCAAAAATGAATTCTCAGTCCCACTTTTTCAATGTTGTGGGGAAAATTTTTGTGTGCCTAATCGTTCATTTTTCGCGTTCAGCGGCGTCTATGCATGCCTCGGAATACATGTGCTGAGTACCGGCGCATTCCAGACACTTCAATTTTGGTCACAAAAATGAATTTTCACTGCCACTTTTTCAATGTTGTGGGGAAAATTTTTGTGTGCCTAATCGTTAATTTTTCGCATTCGGCGGCGTCTATGCATGCCTGGCAATATATGTGCTGAGTAGCGACGCTTTCGAGACACTTCAAATTTTGTCGCAAAAATGAATTCTCAGTCCCACTTTTTCAATGATGTGGGGAAAATTTTTGTGTGCCTAATCGTTCATTTTTCGCGTTCGGCGGCGTCTATGCATGCCTCGGAATACATGTGCTGAGTACCGGCGCATTCCAGACACTTCAATTTTGGTCACAAAAATGAATTTTCAGTGCCACATTTTCAATGTTGTGGGGAAAATTTTTGTGTGCCTTATCGGTCATTTTCGCGTTCGGCGGGGTCTATGCATGCCTGGCAATATATGTGCTGAGTACCGGCGCTTTCGAGACACTTCAATTTTTGTCGCAAAAATGAACTCTCAGTGCCACTTTTTCAATGTTGTGGGGCAAATGTTTGTGTGCCTAATCGGTCATTTTTCGCGTTCGGCGGGGTCTATGCATGCCTGGCAATATATGTGCTGAGTTCCGGCGCTTTCGAGACACTTCAATTTTTGTCGCAAAATCGAATTCTCAGTGCCACTTTTTCAATGTTGTGGGGAAAATTTTTGTGGCCCAATCGTTCATTTTTCGCGTTCGGCGGCGTCTATGCATGCCTGGCAATATATGTGCTGAGTACCGACGCTTTCGAGACACTTCAATTTTTGTCGCAAAAATGAATTCTCAGTCCCACTTTTTCAATGTTGTGGGGAAAATTTTTGTGTGCCTAATCGTTCATTTTTCGCGTTCAGCGGCGTCTATGCATGCCTCGGAATACATGTGCTGAGTACCGGTGCATTCCAGACACTTCAATTTTGGTCACAAAAATGAATTTTCACTGCCACTTTTTCAATGTTGTGGGAAAATTTTTGTGTGCCTAATCGTTAATTTTTCGCATTCGGCGGCGTCTATGCATGCCTGGCAATATATGTGCTGAGTACCGACGCTTTCGAGACACTTCAATTTTTGTCGCAAAAATGAATTCTCAGTCCCACTTTGTCAATGTTGTGGGGAAAATTCTTGCGTGCCTAATCGTTCATTTTTCGCGTTCGGCGGCGTCTATGCATGCCTGGCAATATATGTGCTGAGTACCGACGCTTTCGAGACACTTCAAATTTTTTCGCAAAAATGAATTCTCAGTCCCGCTTTTTCAATGATGTGGGGAAAATTTTTGTGTGCCTAATCGTTCATTTTTCGCGTTCGGCGGCGTCTATGCATGCCTCGGAATACATGTGCTGAGTACCGGCGCATTCGAGACACTTCAATTTTCGTCACAAAAATGAATTTTCAGTGCCACATTTTCAATGTTGTGGGGAAAATTTTTGTGTGCCTTATCTGTCATTTTTCGCGTTCGGCGGGGTCTATGCATGCCTGGCAATATATGTGCTGAGTTCCGGCGCTTTCGAGACACTTCAATTTTTGTCGCAAAATCGAATTCTCAGTGCCACTTTTTCAATCTTGTGGGGAAAATTTTTGTGGCCCAATCGTTCATTTTTCGCGTTCGGCGGCGTCTATGCATGCCTGGCAATATATGTGCTGAGTACCGACGCTTTCGAGACACTTCAATTTTTGTCGCAAAAATGAATTCTCAGTCCCACTTTTTCAATGTTGTGGGGAAAATTTTTGTGTGCCTAATCGTTCATTTTTCGCGTTCAGCGGCGTCTATGCATGCCTCGGAATACATGTGCTGAGTACCGGTGCATTCCAGACACTTCAATTTTTGTCGCAAAAACGAATTCTCAGGGCCACTTTTTCAATGTTGTGGGGAAAATTTTTGTGGGCCCAATCGTTAATTTTTCGCGTTCGGCGGCGTCTATGCATGCCTTGCAATTTATGTGCTGAGTACCGACGCTTTTGAGACACTTCAATTTTTGTCGCAAAAATGAATTTTCAGTGCCACTTTTTCAATGTTGTGGGGAAAATTTTTGTGTCCCTAATCGTTAATTTTTCGCGTTCGGCGGGGTCTATGCATGCCTTGCAATATATGTGCCGAGTTCCGGCGCTTTCGAGACCCTTCAATTTTTGTCGCAAAAATGAATTCTCAGTCCCACTTTTTCAATGTTGTGGGGAAAATTTTTGTGTGCCTAATCGTTCATTTTTCGCGTTCAGCGGCGTCTATGCATGCCTCAGAATTCATGTGCTGAGTACCGGCGCATTCGAGACACTTCAATTTTCGTCGCAAAAATGAATTCTCAGTGGCACTTTTTCATTGTTGTGGGGAAAATTTTTGTGTGCCTAATCGTTCATTTTTCGTGTTCGGCGGCGTCTAAGCATACCTGGCAATATATGTGCTGAGTACCGACGCTTTCGAGACATTTCAAATTTTGTCGCAAAAATGAATTCTCAATCCCACTTTTTCAATGTTGTGGGGAAAATTTTTGTGTGCCTAATCGTTCATTTTTCTCGTTCGGCGGCGTCCATGCATGCCTCGGAATACATATGCTGAATACCGGCGCATTCGAGACACTTCAATTTTCGTCACAAAAATGAATTTTCAGTGCCACTTTTTCAATGTTGTGGGGAAAATTTTTGTGTGCCTAATCGTTCATTTTTCGCGTTCAGCGGCGTCTATGCATGCCTGGCAATATATGTGCTGAGTACCGACGCTTTCGAGACACTTCAAATTTTGTCGCAAAAATGAATTCTCAATCCCACTTTTTCAATGTTGTGGGGAAAATTTTTGTGTGCCTAATCGTTCATTTTTCGCGTTCGGCGGCGTCTATGCATGCCTCGGAATACATATGCTGAATACCGGCGCATTCGAGACACTTCAATTTTTGTCGCAAAAATGAATTCTCAGTCCCACTTTTTCAATGTTGTGGGGAAAATTTTTGTGTGCCTAATCGTTCATTTTTCGCGTTCAGCGGCGTCTATGCATGCCTCGGAATACATGTGCTGAGTACCGGCGCATTCGAGACACTTCAATTTTCGTCACAAAAATGAATTTTCAGTGCCACTTTTTCAATGTTGTGGGGAAAATTTTTGTGTGCCTAATTGTTAATTTTTCGCGTTCGGCGGCGTCTATGCATGCCTGGCAATATATATGCTGATTACCGGCGCTTTCGAGAAACTTCAATTTTTGTTGCAAAAATGAACTCTCAGTGCCACTTTTTCAATGTTGTGGGGCAAATGTTTGTGTGCCTAATCGTTCATTTTTCGCGTTCAGCGGCGCCTATGCATGCCTCGGAATACATGTGCTGAGTACCGGCGCATTCGAGACACTTCAATTTTCGTCACAAAAATGAATTCTCAGTCCCACTTTTTGAATGTTGTGGGGAAAATTTTTGTGTGCCTAATCGTTCATTTTTCGCGTTCGGCGGCGTCTATGCATGCCTGGTAATATATGTGCTGAGTACCGACGCTTTCGAGACACTTCAATTTTCGTTGCAAAAATGAATTTTCAGTGCCACTTTTTCAATGTTGTGGGGAAAGTTTTCGTGTGCCTAATCGGACAGTTTTCGCGTTCGGCGGGGTCTATGCATGCCTGGCAATCTATGTGCTGAGTTCCGGCGCTTTCGAGACACTTCAATTTTTGTCGCAAAAATGAATTCTCAGTGCCACATTTTGATGTTGTGGGGAAAACGTTTGTGTGCCTAATCGTTCATTTTTCGCGTTCGGCGGCGTCTATGCATGCCTGGTAATATATGTGCTGAGTACCGACGCTTTCGAGACACTTCAATTTTCGTTGCAAAAATGAATTTTCAGGGCCACTTTTTCAATGTTGTGGGGAAAATTTTTGTGTGCCTAATCGTTCATTTTTCGCGTTCGGCGGCGTCCATGCATGCCTCGGAATACATATGCTGAATACCGGCGCATTCGAGACACTTCAATTTTCGTCACAAAAATGAATTTTCAGTGCCACTTTTTCAATGTTGTGGGGAAAATTTTTGTGTGCCTAATCGGTCATTTTTCGCGTTCGGCGGGGTCTATGCATGACTGGCAATATATGTGCTGAGTTCCGGCGCTTTCGAGACCCTTCAATTTTTGTCGCAAAAATGAATTCTCAGTCCCACTTTTTCAATGTTGTGGGGAAAATTTTTGTGTGCCTAATCGTTCATTTTTCGCGTTCAGCGGCGTCTATGCATGCCTGGCAATATATGTGCTGAGTAGCGGCGCTTTCGAGACACTTCAATTTTTGTCGCAAAAATGAACTCTCAGTGCCACTTTTTCAATGTTGTGGGGCAAATGTTTGTGTGTCTAATCGGTCATTTTTCGCGTTCGGCGGGGTCAATGCATGCCTGGCAATATATGTGCTGAGTTGCGGCGCTTTCGAGACACTTCAATTTGTGTCGCCAAAATGAATTCTCAGTGCCACTTCTTCAATGTTTGGGGAAAATTTTTGTGTGCCTAATCGGTCATTTTTAGCGTTCGGCGGGGTCTATGGATGCCTGGCAATATATGTGCTGAGTACCTACGCTTTCGAGACACTTCAATTTTTCTCGTAAAAAGGAATTCTCATTCCAACTTTTTCAATGTTGTGGGGAAAATTCGTCCCGCACCAGGACGAATTTTTCTTCAACTTTGAGGCTTTTCTTTCGAGGAACCCGTTTGGGTTTCCTTTGTAGCAATTGCTACGAAATGGGTGGATGTCTCATTTTCCCTTTATTCATTGCTTCTCTCCACCTTGCGGGTTTCCGCAGAACTACTACGTCAAAATTTTTGTGTGCCGAATCGTTCATTTTTCGCGTTCAGCGGCGTCTATGCATGCCTCAGAATACATGTGCTGAGTACCGGCGCATTCGAGACACTTCAATTTTGGTCACAAAAATGAATTTTCACTGCCACTTTCTCAATGTTGTGGGGAAAATTTTTGTGTGCCAAATCGGTCATTTTTCGCGTTCGGCGGGGTCTATGCATGCCTGGCAATATATGTGCTGAGTTCCGGCGCTTTGGAGACACTTCAATTTTTGTCGCAAAAATGAATTCTCAGTGCCACATTTTCATGTTGTGGGGAAAATTTTAGTGTGCCGAATCGTTCATTTTTCGCGTTCAGCGGCGTCTATGCATGCCTCGGAATACATGTGCTGAGTACCGGCGCATTCGAGACACTTCAATTTTGATCACAAAAATGAATTTTCACTGCCACTTTCTCAATGTTGTGGGGAAAATTTTTGTGTGCCAAATCGGTCATTTTTCGCGTTCGGCGGGGTCTATGCATGCCTGGCAATATATGTGCTGAGTTCCGGCGCTTTCGAGACACTTCAATTTTTGTCGCGAAAATGAATTCTCAGTGCCTCATTTTCAATGTTGTGGGGAAAATTTTTGTGTGCCCAATCGTTAATTTTTCGCGTTCGGCGGCGTCTATGCATGCTGGCTATATATGTGCAGAGTCCCGGCGCTTTCGAGACCCTTCAATTTTTGTCGCAGAAATGAATTCTCAGTCCCACTTTTTCAATGTTGTGGGGAAAATTTTTGTGTGCCTAATCGTTCATTTTTCGCGTTCAGCGGCGTTTATGCATGCCTAGGAATACATGTGCTGTGTACCGGCGCATTCGAGACACTTCAATTTTCGTCACAAAAATGAATTTTCAGTGCGACTTTTTCAATGTTGTGGGGAAAATTTTTGTGTGCCTAATCGTTAATTTTTCGCGTTCGGCGGCGTCTATGCATGACTGGCAATATATGTGCTGACTACCGACGCTTTCGAGACACTTCAGTTTTTGTCGCAAAAATGAATTCTCAGTCCCACTTTTTCAATGTTGTGGGGAAAATTTTTGTGTCCCTAATCGTTCATTTTTCGCGTTCGGCGGCGTCTATGCATGCCTCGGAATACATGTGCTGAGTACCGGCGCATTCGAGACACTTCAATTTTCGTCACAAAAATGAATTTTCAAGGCCACTTTTTCAATGTTGTGGAGAAAATTGTTGTGTGCCTAATCGTTCATTTTTCGCGTGCGGCGCCGTCTATGCATGCGGGGCAATATATGTGCTGTGTACCGAGGCATTCGAGACACTTCAATTTTCGGCGCAAAAATGAATTATCAGTGCCACTTTTTCAATGTTGTGGGGAAAATTTTTGTGTGCCTAATCGTTCATTTTTCGCGTTCGGCGGCGTCTATGCATGCCTGGCAATATATGTGCTGAGTTCCGGCGCTTTCGAGGCACTTTAATTTTTGTCGCAAAAATGAATTCTCAGTCCCACTTTTTCAATGTTGTGGGGAAAATTTTTGTGTGCCTAATCGTTCATTTTTCGCGTTCGGCGCCGTCTATGCATGCCGGGCAATATATGTGCTGTGTACCGAGGCTTTCGAGGCACTTCAATTTTCGGCGCAAAAATGAATTATCAGTGGCACTTTTTCAATGTTGTGGGGAAAATTTTTGTGTGCCTAATCGTTCATTTTTCGCGTTCGGCGGCGTCTATGCATGCCTGGCAATATATGTGCTGAGTTCCGGCGCTTTCGAGGCACTTTTATTTTGGCGCAAAAATGAATTCTCAGTGCCACTTTTTCAATGTTGTGGGGAAAATTGTTGTGTGCCTAATCGTTCATTTTTCGCGTTCGGCCGCGTCCATGCCTGCCTCGGAAAACATGCGCTGAGTACCGGCTCTTTCGACACACTATAATTTTTGTCGCAAAAATGAATTCTCAGTCCCACTTTTTCAATGTTGTGGGGAAAATTCTTGTGTGCCTAATCGTTCATTTTTCGTGTTCGACGCCGTCTATGCATGCCGAGCAATATATGTGCTGTGTACCGAGGCTTTCGAGACACTTCAATTTTCGGCGCAATAATGAATTATCAGTGCCACTTTTTCAATGTTGTGGGGAAAATTTTTGTGTGCCTAATCGTTCATTTTTCGTGTTCGGCACCGTCTATGCATGCCTGGCAATATATGTGCTGTGTACCGACGCTTTCGAGACACTTCAATTTTCTGCGCAACAATGAATACTCAGTGCCACTTTTTCAATGTTGTGGGGAAAATTTTTGTGTGCCTACTCGTTCATTTTTCGCGTTAGGCGGCGTCTATGCATGCCTTGGAATATATGTGCTGAGTACCGGCGCTTTCGAGACACTTCAATTTTTGTCACAAAAATATATTCTCAGTCCCACTTTTTCAATGTTGTGGGCAAAATTGTTGTGTGCCTAATCGTTCATTTTTCGCGTTCGGCGGCGACTATGCATGCCTGGCAATATATGTGCTGAGTACCGACGCTTTCGACACACTTTAATTTTTGTCGCAAAAATGAATTCTCAGTCCCAGTTTTCCAATGTTGTGGGGAAAATTTTTGTGTGCCTAATCGTTCATTTTTCGTGTTAGGCGGCGTCTATGCATTCCTGGTAATATATGGGCTGAATAACGGCGCTTTCGAGACACCTTAATTTTCCTCGCAAAAATGAATTCTCAGTGCCACTTTTCCAATGTTGGGGGGGAAATTTTTGTGTGCCTAATCGTTCATTTTTCGCGTTAGGCGGCGTCTATGCATGCATGGGAATATAGGTGCTGAGTAACGGCGCTTTTGAAACACTTCAATTTTCGTTGCAAAAATGAATTATCAGTGCCACTTTTTCAATGTTGTGAGGAAATTTTTGTGTGCCTAATCGTTCATTTTTCGCGTTAGGCGGCGTCTATGCATGCCTGGGAATATATGTGCTGAGTAACGGCGCTTTCGAGACACTTCTGTTTTCGTCGCAAAAATGAATTCTCAGTGCCACTTTTCCAATTTTATGGTGAAAATTTTTGTGGGCCTCACCGTTCATTTTTCGCGTTAGTCGGCGTCTATGCATTCCTGGGAATATATGTGCTGAGTAACCGAGCTTTCGAGACACTTCTATTTTCGTCGCCAAAATGAATTCTCAGTGCCACTTTTCCAATTTTATGAGGAAAATTTTTGTGTGGCTAATCGTTCATTTTTCGCGTTAGGCGGCGTCTATGCATGCCTGGGAATATATGTGCTGAGTAACGGCGCTTTCGAGACACCTTAATTTTCGTCGCAAAAATGAATTCTCAGGGCCACTTTTCCAATGTTGTGGGGGAAATTTTTGTGTGCCTAATCGTTCATTTTTCGCGTTAGGCGGCGTCTATGCATGCCTGGGAATATATGTGCTGAGTAACGGCGCTTTCCAGACACTTCTATTTTCGTCGCAAGAATGAATTCTCAGTGCCACATTTCCACTTTTATGGGGAAAATTTTTTTACCTAATCGTTCATTTTTCTAGTTAGGCGGCTCCTATGCATGCCTGGGAATATATGTGCTTAGTATCGGCGCTTTCGAGACACTTTTATTTTCGTCGCTAAAATGAATTCTCAGTGCAACTTTTCCAATGTTATGGGGAAAATTTTTGTGCGCCTCACCGTTCATTTTTCGCGTTAGTCGGCGTCTATGCATGCCTGGGAATATATGTGCTGAGTAACGGCGCTTTCGAGACACCTTAATTTTCGTCGCAAAAATGAATTCTCAGTGCCACTTTTCCAATGTTATGGGGAAATTTTTGTGTGCCTAATCGTTCATTTTTCGCGTGAGGCGACGTCTATGCATGCCTGGGAATATAGGTGCTGAGTAACGGCGCTTTCGAAAAACTTCAATTTTCGTCGCAAAAATGAATTCTTAGTGCCACTTTTCCACTTTTATGGGGAAAATTTTTGTGTGCCTAATCGTTCATTTTTCGCGTTAGGCGGCGTCTATGCATGCCTGGGAATATATGTGCTGAGTAACGGCGCTTTCGAGACACCTTAATTTTCGTCGCAAAAATGAATTCTCAGTGCCACTTTTCCAATGTTGTGGGGGAAATTTTTGTGTGCCTAATCGTTCATTTTTCGCGTTAGGCGGCGTCTATGCATGCCTGGGTATATAGGTGCTGAGTAACGGCGCTTTCGAGACACCTTGATTTTCGTCGCAAAAATGAATTCTCAGTGCCACTTTTCCAATTTTATGGGGAAAATTTTTGTGGGCCTCACCGTTCATTTTTCGCGTTAGTCGGCGTCTATGCATGCCTGGGAATATATGTGCTGAGTAACCGCGCTTTCGAGACACTTCTATTTTCGTCGCCAAAATGAATTCTCAGTGCCACTTTTCCAATTTTATGAGGAAAATTTTTGTGTGGCTAATCGTTCATTTTTCGCGTTAGGCGGCGTCTATGCATGCCTGGGAATATATGTGCTGAGTAACGGCGCTTTCGAGACACCTTAATTTTCGTCGCAAAAATGAATTCTCAGGGCCACTTTTCCAATGTTGTGGGGGAAATTTTTGTGTGCCTAATCGTTCATTTTTCGCGTTAGGCGGCGTCTATGCATGCATGGGAATATATGTGCTGAGTAACGGCACTTTCTAGACACTTCAATTTTCGTTGCAAGAATGAATTCTCAGTGCCACTTTTCCACTTTTATGGGGAAAATTTTTTTACCAAATCGTTCATTTTTCTAGTTAGGCGGCTCCTATGCATGCCTGGGAATATATGTGCTTAGTATCGGCGCTTTCGAGACACTTCTATTTTCGTCGCAAAATGAATTCTCAGTGCAACTTTTCCAATGTTATGGGGAAAATTTTTGTGCGCCTCACCGTTCATTTTTCGCGTTAGTCGGCGTCTATGCATGCCTGCGAATATATGTGCTGAGTAACGGCGCTTTCGAGACACCTTAATTTTAGTCGCAAAAATGAATTCTCATGCCACTTTTCCAATGTTGTGGGGGAAATTTTTGTGTGCCTAATCGTTCATTTTTCGCGTGAGGCGGCGTCTATGCATGCCTGGGAATATAGGTGCTGAGTAACGGCGCTTTCGAAAAACTTCAATTTTCGTCGCAAAAATGAATTCTTAGTGCCACTTTTCCACTTTTATGGGGAAAATTTTTGTGTGCCTAATCGTTCATTTTTCGCGTTAGGCGGCGTCTATGCATGCCTGGGAATATATGTGCTAAGTATCGGCGCTTTCGAGACACCTTAATTTTCGTCGCAAAAATGAATTCTCAGTGCCACATTTCCAATGTTGTGGGGGAAAATTTTGTGTGCCTAATCGTTCATTTTTCGCGTTAGGCGGCGTCTATGCATGCCTGGGAATATAGGTGCTGAGTAACGGCGCTTTCGAGACACCTTAATTTTCGTCGCAAAAATGAATTGTCAGTGCCACATTTCCAATGTTATGGGGGAAAATTTTGTGTGCCTAATCGTTCATTTTTCGCGTTCGGCGCCGTCTATGCATGCCGGGCAATATATGTGCTGTGTACCGAGGCTTTCGAGGCACTTCAATTTTCGGCGCAAAAATGAATTATCAGTGGCACTTTTTCAATGTTGTGGGGAAAATTTTTGTGTGCCTAATCGTTCATTTTTCGCGTTCGGCGGCGTCTATGCATGCCTGGCAATATATGTGCTGAGTTCCGGCGCTTTCGAGGCACTTTAATTTTTGTCGCAAAAATGAATTCTCAGTGCCACTTTTTCAATGTTGTGGGGAAAATTGTTGTGTGCCTAATCGTTAATTTTTCGCGTTCGGCGGCGTCTATGCATGACTGGCAATATATGTGCTGACTACCGACGCTTTCGAGACACTTCAGTTTTTGTCGCAAAAATGAATTCTCAGTCCCACTTTTTCAATGTTGTGGGGAAAATTTTTGTGTCCCTAATCGTTCATTTTTCGCGTTCGGCGGCGTCTATGCATGCCTGGCAATATATGTGCTGTGTACCGACGCTTTCGAGACACTTCAATTTTCTGCGCAACAATGAATACTCAGTGCCACTTTTTCAATGTTGTGGGGAAAATTTTTGTGTGCCTACTCGTTCATTTTTCGCGTTATGCGGCGTCTATGCATGCCTGGGAATATATGTGCTGGGTAACGGCGCTTTAGAGACACTTCAATTTACGTCGCAAAAATGAATTCTCAGTGCCAATTTCCAAATTTTACGGGGAAACTTTTTGTGTGCCTCATCGTTCATTTTTCGCGTTAGGCGGCGTCTATGCATGCCTGGGAATATATGTGCTGAGTACCGGCGCTTTCGAGACACTTCAATTTTTGTCACAAAAATATATTCTCAGTCCCACTTTTTCAATGTTGTGGGCAAAATTGTTGTGTGCCTAATCGTTCATTTTTCGCGTTCGGCGGCGTCAATGCATGCCTGGCATTATATGTGCTGAGTACCGACGCTTTCGAGACACTTTAATTTTTGTCGCAAAAATGAATTATCAGTGCCACTGTTTCAATGTTGTGGGGAAAATTTTTGTGTGCCTAATCGTTCATTTTTCGTGTTAGGCGGCGTCTATGCATTCCTGGTAATATATGGGCTGAATAACGGCGCTTTCGAGACACCTTAATTTTCGTCGCAAAAATGAATTCTCAGTGCCACTTTTCCAATGTTGGGGGGAAATTTTTGTGTGCCTAATCGTTCATTTTTCGCGTTAGGCGGCGTCTATGCATGCATGGGAATATAGGTGCTGAGTAACGGCGCTTTTGAAACACTTCAATTTTCGTTGCAAAAATGAATTATCAGTGCCACTTTTTCAATGTTGTGAGGAAATTTTTGTGTGCCTAATCGTTCATTTTTCGCGTTAGGCGGCGTCTATGCATGCCTGGGAATATATGTGCTGAGTAACGGCGCTTTCGAGACACTTCTGTTTTCGTCGCAAAAATGAATTCTCAGTGCCACTTTTCCAATTTTATGGGGAAAATTTTTGTGGGCCTCACCGTTCATTTTTCGCGTTAGTCGGCGTCTATGCATGCCTGGGAATATATGTGCTGAGTAACCGCGCTTTCGAGACACTTCTATTTTCGTCGCCAAAATGAATTCTCAGTGCCACTTTTCCAATTTTATGAGGAAAATTTTTGTGTGGCTAATCGTTCATTTTTCGCGTTAGGCGGCGTCTATGCATGCCTGGGAATATATGTGCTGAATAACGGCGCTTTCGAGACACCTTAATTTTCGTCGCAAAAATGAATTCTCAGTGCCACATTTCCAATGTTGTGGGGGAAAATTTTGTGTGCCTAATCGTTCATTTTTCGCGTTAGGCGGCGTCTATGCATGCCTGGGAATATAGGTGCTGAGTAACGGCGCTTTCGAGACACCTTAATTTTCGTCGCAAAAATGAATTGTCAGTGCCACATTTCCAATGTTATGGGGGAAAATTTTGTGTGCCTAATCGTTCATTTTTCGCGTTCGGCGCCGTCTATGCATGCCGGGCAATATATGTGCTGTGTACCGAGGCTTTCGAGGCACTTCAATTTTCGGCGCAAAAATGAATTATCAGTGGCACTTTTTCAATGTTGTGGGGAAAATTTTTGTGTGCCTAATCGTTCATTTTTCGCGTTCGGCGGCGTCTATGCATGCCTGGCAATATATGTGCTGAGTTCCGGCGCTTTCGAGGCACTTTAATTTTTGTCGCAAAAATGAATTCTCAGTGCCACTTTTTCAATGTTGTGGGGAAAATTGTTGTGTGCCTAATCGTTAATTTTTCGCGTTCGGCGGCGTCTATGCATGACTGGCAATATATGTGCTGACTACCGACGCTTTCGAGACACTTCAGTTTTTGTCGCAAAAATGAATTCTCAGTCCCACTTTTTCAATGTTGTGGGGAAAATTTTTGTGTCCCTAATCGTTCATTTTTCGCGTTCGGCGGCGTCTATGCATGCCTGGCAATATATGTGCTGTGTACCGACGCTTTCGAGACACTTCAATTTTCTGCGCAACAATGAATACTCAGTGCCACTTTTTCAATGTTGTGGGGAAAATTTTTGTGTGCCTACTCGTTCATTTTTCGCGTTATGCGGCGTCTATGCATGCCTGGGAATATATGTGCTGGGTAACGGCGCTTTAGAGACACTTCAATTTACGTCGCAAAAATGAATTCTCAGTGCCAATTTCCAAATTTTACGGGGAAACTTTTTGTGTGCCTCATCGTTCATTTTTCGCGTTAGGCGGCGTCTATGCATGCCTGGGAATATATGTGCTGAGTACCGGCGCTTTCGAGACACTTCAATTTTTGTCACAAAAATATATTCTCAGTCCCACTTTTTCAATGTTGTGGGCAAAATTGTTGTGTGCCTAATCGTTCATTTTTCGCGTTCGGCGGCGTCAATGCATGCCTGGCATTATATGTGCTGAGTACCGACGCTTTCGAGACACTTTAATTTTTGTCGCAAAAATGAATTATCAGTGCCACTGTTTCAATGTTGTGGGGAAAATTTTTGTGTGCCTAATCGTTCATTTTTCGTGTTAGGCGGCGTCTATGCATTCCTGGTAATATATGGGCTGAATAACGGCGCTTTCGAGACACCTTAATTTTCGTCGCAAAAATGAATTCTCAGTGCCACTTTTCCAATGTTGGGGGGAAATTTTTGTGTGCCTAATCGTTCATTTTTCGCGTTAGGCGGCGTCTATGCATGCATGGGAATATAGGTGCTGAGTAACGGCGCTTTTGAAACACTTCAATTTTCGTTGCAAAAATGAATTATCAGTGCCACTTTTTCAATGTTGTGAGGAAATTTTTGTGTGCCTAATCGTTCATTTTTCGCGTTAGGCGGCGTCTATGCATGCCTGGGAATATATGTGCTGAGTAACCGCGCTTTCGAGACACTTCTATTTTCGTCGCCAAAATGAATTCTCAGTGCCACTTTTCCAATTTTATGAGGAAAATTTTTGTGTGGCTAATCGTTCATTTTTCGCGTTAGGCGGCGTCTATGCATGCCTGGGAATATATGTGCTGAGTAACGGCGCTTTCGAGACACCTTAATTTTCGTCGCAAAAATGAATTCTCAGGGCCACTTTTCCAATGTTGTGGGGGAAATTTTTGTGTGCCTAATCGTTCATTTTTCGCGTTAGGCGGCGTCTATGCATGCCTGGGAATATATGTGCTGAGTAACGGCGCTTTCCAGACACTTCAATTTTCGTCGCAAGAATGAATTCTCAGTGCCACATTTCCACTTTTATGGGGAAAATTTTTTTACCTAATCGTTCATTTTTCTAGTTAGGCGGCTCCTATGCATGCCTGGGAATATATGTGCTTAGTATCGGCGCTTTCGGGACACTTCTATTTTCGTCGCAAAAATGAATTCTCAGTGCAACTTTTCCAATGTTATGGGGAAAATTTTTGTGCGCCTCACCGTTCATTTTTCGCGTTAGTCGGCGTCTATGCATGCCTGGGAATATATGTGCTGAGTAACGGCGCTTTCGAGACACCTTAATTTTCGTCGCAAAAATGAATTCTCAGTGCCACTTTTCCAATGTTGTGGGGGAAATTTTTGTGTGCCTAATCGTTCATTTTTCGCGTGAGGCGACGTCTATGCATGCCTGGGAATATAGGTGCTGAGTAACGGCGCTTTCGAAAAACTTCAATTTTCGTCGCAAAAATGAATTCTTAGTGCCACTTTTCCACTTTTATGGGGAAAATTTTTGTGTGCCTAATCGTTGATTTTTCGCGTTAGGCAGCGTCTATGCATGCCTGGGAATATATGTGCTGAGTAACGGCGCTTTCGAGACACCTTAATTTTCGTCGCAAAAATGAATTCTCAGTGCCACTTTTCCAATGTTGTGGGGGAAATTTTTGTGTGCCTAATCGTTCATTTTTCGCGTTAGGCGGCGTCTATGCATGCCTGGGAATATAGGTGCTGAGTAACGGCGCTTTCGAGACACCTTAATTTTCGTCGCAAAAATGAATTCTCAGTGCCACTTTTCCATTTTTATGGGGAAAATTTTTGTGGGCCTCACCGTTCATTTTTCGCGTTAGTCGGCGTCTATGCATGCCTGGGAATATATGTGCTGAGTAACCGCGCTTTCGAGACACTTCTATTTTCGTCGCCAAAATGAATTCTCAGTGCCACTTTTCCAATTTTATGAGGAAAATTTTTGTGTGGCTAATCGTTCATTTTTCGCGTTAGGCGGCGTCTATGCATGCCTGGGAATATATGTGCTGAGTAACGGCGCTTTCGAGACACCTTAATTTTCGTCGCAAAAATGAATTCTCAGGGCCACTTTTCCAATGTTGTGGGGGAAATTTTTGTGTGCCTAATCGTTCATTTTTCGCGTTAGGCGGCGTCTATGCATGCCTGGGAATATATGTGCTGAGTAACGGCGCTTTCCAGACACTTCAATTTTCGTTGCAAGAATGAATTCTCAGTGCCACTTTTCCACTTTTATGGGGAAAATTTTTTTACCTAATCGTTCATTTTTCTAGTTAGGCGGCTCCTATGCATGCCTGGGAATATATGTGCTTAGTATCGGCGCTTTCGAGACACTTCTATTTTCGTCGCAAAAATGAATTCTCAGTGCAACTTTTCCAATGTTATGGGGAAAATTTTTGTGCGCCTCACCGTTCATTTTTCGCGTTAGTCGGCGTCTATGCATGCCTGGGAATATATGTCCTGAGTAACGGCGCTTTCGAGACACCTTAATTTTCGTCGCAAAAATGATTTCTCAGTGCCACTTTTCCAATGTTTTGGGGGAAATTTTTGTGTGCCTAATCGTTCATTTTTCGCGTGAGGCGGCGTCTATGCATGCCTGGGAATATAGGTGCTGAGTAACGGCGCTTTCGAAAAACTTCAATTTTCGTCGCAAAAATGAATTCTTAGTGCCACTTTTCCACTTTTATGGGGAAAATTTTTGTGTGCCTAATCGTTCATTTTTCGCGTTAGGCGGCGTCTATGCATGCCTGGGAATATATGTGCTGAGTAACGGCGTTTTCGAGACACCTTAATTTTCGTCGCAAAAATGAATTCTCTGCCACTTTTCCAATGTTTTGGGGGAAATTTTTGTGTGCCTAATCGTTCATTTTTCGCGTGAGGCGGCGTCTATGCATGCCTGGGAATATAGGTGCTGAGTAACGGCGCTTTCGAAAAACTTCAATTTTCGTCGCAAAAATGAATTCTTAGTGCCACTTTTCCACTTTTATGGGGAAAATTTTTGTGTGCCTAATCGTTCATTTTTCGCGTTAGGCGGCGTCTATGCATGCATGGGAATATAGGTGCTGAGTAACGGCGCTTTTGAAACACTTCAATTTTCGTTGCAAAAATGAATTCTCAGTCCCAGTTTTCCAATGTTGTGGGGAAAATTTTTGTGTGCCTAATCGTTCATTTTTCGTGTTAGGCGGCGTCTATGCATTCCTGGTAATATATGGGCTGAATAACGGCGCTTTCGAGACACCTTAATTTTCGTCGCAAAAATGAATTCTCAGGGCCACATTTCCAATGTTGTGGGGGAAATTTTTGTGTGCCTAATCGTTCATTTTTCGCGTTAGGCGGCGTCTATGCATGCCTGGTAATATATGTGCTGAGTAACGGCGCTTTCCAGACACTTTTATTTTCGTCGCAAAAATGAATTCTCAGTGCCAATTTTCCTATTTTATGGGGAAAATTTTTGTATGCCTAATCGCTCATTTTTCGAGTTAGGCGGCGTCTATGCATGCCTGGGAATATATGTACTGAGTAACGGCGCTTTCGAGACTCTTCTATTTTCGTCGCAAAAATGAATTCTCACTGCCACTTTTCCAATTTTATGGGGAAAATTTTTGTGGGCCTCACCGTTCATTTTTCGCGTTAGTCAGCGTCTAAGCATGCCTGGGAATATATGTGCTGAGTAACGGTGCTTTCGAGACACTTCTATTTTCGGCGCCAAAATGAATTCTCAGTGCCACTTTTCCAATTTTATGAGGAAAATTTTTGTGTGCCTAATCGTTCATTTTTCGCGTTAGGCGGCGTCTATGCATGCCTGGCAATATTTGTGCTGAGTAACGGCGCTTTCGAAACACTTCAATTTTCGTCGCAAAAATGAATTTTCAGTGCCACTTTTCCACTTTTATGGGGAAAATTTTTTTGTGCCTAATCGTTCATTTTTCGAGTTAGGCGGCTTCTATGCATGCCTGGGAATATATGTGCTGAGTAACGGCGCTTTCGAGACACTTCTATTTTCGTCGCAAAAATGAATTCTCAGTGCAGCTTTTCCAATGTTGTGGGGGAAATTTTTGTGTGCCTAATCGTTCAATTTTCGCGTTAGGCGGCGTCTATGCATGCCTGGGAATATAGGTGCTGAGTAACGGCGCTTTGGAAACACTTCAATTTTCGTCGCAAAAATGAATTTTCAGTGCCACTTTTCCACTTTTATGGGGAAAATTTTTTTGTGCCTAATCGTTCATTTTTCGAGTTAGGCGGCTTCTATGCATGCCTGGGAATATATGTGCTGAGTAACGGCGCTTTCGAGACACCTTAATTTTGTCGCAAAAATGAATTCTCAATGCCACTTTTCCAATGTGTTGGGGGATATTTTTGTGTGCCTAACCGTTCATTTTTCGCGTTAGGCGGCGTCTATGCATGCCTGGGAATATATGTGCTGAGTAACGGCGCTTTCGAGACACTTCTATTTTCGTCGCAAAAATGAATTCTTAGTGCCACTTTTCCACTTTTATGGGGAAAATTTTTGTGTGCCTAATCGTTCATTTTTCGCGTTAGGCGGCGTCTATGCATGCATGGGAATATAGGTGCTGAGTAACGGCGCTTTTGAAACACTTCAATTTTCGTTGCAAAAATGAATTCTCAGTCCCAGTTTTCCAATGTTGTGGGGAAAATTTTTGTGTGCCTAATCGTTCATTTTTCGTGTTAGGCGGCGTCTATGCATTCCTGGTAATATATGGGCTGAATAACGGCGCTTTCGAGACACCTTAATTTTCGTCGCAAAAATGAATTCTCAGGGCCACATTTCCAATGTTGTGGGGGAAATTTTTGTGTGCCTAATCGTTCATTTTTCGCGTTAGGCGGCGTCTATGCATGCCTGGTAATATATGTGCTGAGTAACGGCGCTTTCCAGACACATTTATTTTCGTCGCAAAAATGAATTCTCAGTGCCAATTTTCCTATTTTATGGGGAAAATTTTTGTATGCCTAATCGCTCATTTTTCGAGTTAGGCGGCGTCTATGCATGCCTGGGAATATATGTACTGAGTAACGGCGCTTTCGAGACTCTTCTATTTTCGTCGCAAAAATGAATTCTCACTGCCACTTTTCCAATTTTATGGGGAAAATTTTTGTGGGCCTCACCGTTCATTTTTCGCGTTAGTCGGCGTCTATGCATGCCTGGGAATATATGTGCTGAGTAACGGTGCTTTCGAGACACTTCTATTTTCGGCGCCAAAATGAATTCTCAGTGCCACTTTTCCAATTTTATGAGGAAAATTTTTGTGTGCCTAATCGTTCATTTTTCGCGTTAGGCGGCGTCTATGCATGCCTGGCAATATTTGTGCTGAGTAACGGCGCTTTCGAAACACTTCAATTTTCGTCGCAAAAATGAATTTTCAGTGCCACTTTTCCACTTTTATGGGGAAAATTTTTTTGTGCCTAATCGTTCATTTTTCGAGTTAGGCGGCTTCTATGCATGCCTGGGAATATATGTGCTGAGTAACGGCGCTTTCGAGACACTTCTATTTTCGTCGCAAAAATGAATTTTCAGTGCCACTTTTCCACTTTTATGGGGAAAATTTTTTTGTGCCTAATCGTTCATTTTTCGAGTTAGGCGGCTTCTATGCATGCCTGGGAATATATGTGCTGAGTAACGGCGCTTTCGAGACACCTTAATTTTGTCGCAAAAATGAATTCTCAATGCCACTTTTCCAATGTGTTGGGGGATATTTTTGTGTGCCTAACCGTTCATTTTTCGCGTTAGGCGGCGTCTATGCATGCCTGGGAATATATGTGCTGAGTAACGGCGCTTTCGAGACACTTCTATTTTCGTCGCAAAAATGAATTCTCAGTGCCACTTTTCCACTTTTATGGGGAAAATTTTTTTGTGCCTAATCGTTCATTTTTCGCGTTAGGCGGCGACTATGCATGCCTGGTAATATATGGGCTGAATAACGGCGCTTTCGAGACACCTTAATTTTCGTCGCAAATAATGAATTCTCAGTGCCACTTTTCCAATGTTGGGGGGGAAATTTTTGTGTGCCTACGTTCATTTTTCGCGTTAGGCGGCGTCTATGCATGCATGGGAATATAGGTGCTGAGTAACGGCGCTTTTGAAACTCTCTCAATTTTCGTTGCAAAATGAATTCTCAGTCCCAGTTTTCCAATGTTGTGGGGAAAATTTTGTGTGCCTAATCGTTCATTTTTCGTGTTAGGCGGCGTCTATGCATTCCTGGTAATATATGGCTGAATAACGGCGCTTTCGAGACACCTTAATTTTCGTCGCAAAAATGAATTCTCAGTGCCACATTTCCAATGTTGTGGGGGAAATTTTTGTTTGCCTAATCGTTCATTTTTCGCGTTAGGCGGCGTCTATGCATGCCTGGGAATATATGTGCTGAGTAACGGCGCTTTCCAGACACTTTTATTTTCGTCGCAAAAATGAATTCTCAGTGCCAATTTTCCTAATTTATGGGGAAAATTTTTTGTGCCTAATCGCTCATTTTTCGAGTTAGGCGGCGTCTATGCATGCCTGGGAATATATGTACTGAGTAACGGCGCTTTCGAGACTTCTATTTTCGTCGCAAAAATGAATTCTCAGTGCCACTTTTCCAATTTTATGGGGAAAATTTTTGTGGGCCTCACCGTTCATTTTCGCGTTAGTCGCGTCTATGCATGCCTGGGAATATATGTGCTGAGTAACGGTGCTTTCGAGTCGACTTCTATTTTCGGCGCCAAAATGAATTCTCAGTGCCACTTTTCCAATTTTATGAGGAAATTTTTGTGTGCCTAATCGTTCATTTTTCGCTTTAGGCGGCGTCTATGCATGCCTGGAATATTTGTGCTGAGTTAACGGCGCTTTCGAAACACTTCAATTTTCGTCGCAAAAATGAATTTTCAGTGCCACTTTTCCACTTTTATGGGGAAAATTTTTTTGTGCCTATCGTTCATTTTCGAGTTAGGCGGCTTCTATGCATGCCTGGGAATATATGTGCTGAGTAACGGCGCTTTCGAGACACTTCTATTTTCGTCGCAAAACATGAATTCTCAGTGCAGCTTTTCCAATGTTGTGGGGGAAATTTTGTGTGCCTAATCGTTCATTTTTCGCGTTAGCGGCGGCGTCTATGCATGCCTCGGAATATATGTGCTGGGTAACGGCGCTTCCAGACACTTCAATTTTCGTCGCAAAAATGAATTCTCAGTGCCACTATTTCAATGTTGTGGGGAAAATTTTTGTGTGCCTAATCGTTCATTTTTCGCGTTAGGCTGCGTCTATGCATGCTGGGAATATATGTGCTGAGTAAGGACGCTTTCGAGACTCTTCTATTTTCGTGGCAAAAATGAATTCTCTGTGCACTTTTCCAATTGTATAGAGAAAATTTTTGTGGGCCTCACCGTTCATTTTCGCGTTAGTCGGCGTCTATGCGTGCCTGGGAATATATGTGCTGAGTAACGGCGCTTTCGAGACACTTCTATTTTCGTCGCAAAATGAATTCTCAGTGCCACTTTCCAATTTTATGAGGAAAATTTTTGTGTGCCTAATCGTTCATTTTTCGCGTTAGGCGGCGTCTATGCATGCCTGGGAATATATGTGCTGAGTAACGGCGCTTTCGAGACACCTTATTTTCGTCGCAAAAATGAATTCTCAGGGCCACATTTCAATGTTGTGGGTGAAATTTTTGTGTGCCTAATCGTTCATTTTTCGCGTTAGGCGGCGTCTATGCATTGCCTGGGAATATATGTGCTGAGTAACGGCGCTTTCCAGACACTTTTATTTTCGTCGCAAAAATGAATTCTCAGTGCCAATTTTCTATTTTATGGGGAAAATTTTTTTGTGCCTAATCGCTCATTTTTCGAGTTAGGCGGCGTCTATGCATGCCTGGGAATATATGTACTGAGTAACGGCGCTTCGAGACTCTTCTATTTTCGTCGCTAAAATGAATTCTCAGTGCCACTTTTCAATTTTATGGGGAAATTTTTGTGGCCTCAACGTTCATTTTTGGCGTTAGTCGGCGTTCATGCATGCCTGGGAATATATGTGCTGAGTAACGGTGCTTTCGAGACACTTCTATTTCGGCGCCAAATGAATTTCTCTCGTGCCACTTTTCCAATTTTATGAGTAAAATTTATGTGTGCCTAATCGTTCATTTTTCGCGTTAGGCGGCGTCTATGCATGCCTGGGAATATTTGTGCTGAGTACGGCGCTTTCGAAACACTTCAATTTTCGTCGCAAAAATGAATTTTCAGTGCCACTTTTCACTTTTATGGGGAAATTTTTTTGTGCCTAATCGTTCATTTTTCGAGTTAGGCGGCTCTATGCATGCCTGGAATATATGTGCTGAGTACGGCGCTTTCGAGACCTTCTATTTTCGTCGCAAACATGAATTCTCAGTGCAGCTTTTCCAATGTTGTGGGGGAAATTTTTGTGCCTAATCGTTCAAATTTCGCGTTAGCGCGGGTCTATGCATGCCTGGGAATATAGGTGCTGAGTAACGGCGCTTCGAAACACTTCAATTTTCGTCGCATAAAGAATTTTCAGTGCCACTTTCCACTTTATTGGGGAATATTTTTGTGCCTAATCGTTCATTTTCGAGTTAGGACGGCTTCTATGCATGCCTGGGAATATATGTGCTGAGTAACGGCGCTTTCGAGACACTTCTATTCGTCGCAAACATGAATTCTCAGTCAGCAGCTTTTCCAATTGTTGTGGGGAATTTTTGTGTGCCTAATCGTTCATTTTTCGCGTTAGGCGGCGTCTATGCATGCCTCGGCATTTATGTGCTGGGTAACGGCGCTTTCCAGACACTTCAATTTTCGTCGCAAAATGATTCTCAGTGCCACTATTTCATGTTGTGGGGAAATTTTTGTGTGCCTAATCGTTCATTTTTCGGTTAGGCGGGCGTCTAATGCATTCCTGCAGGAATCTATTGCTGTGTAAGGACGCTTCGAGAACTTCTATTTTCGTGGCAAAAATGAATTCTCAGTGCCACTTTTCCAATTGTATAGAGAAATTTTTGGGGCCCCCATTCGTTCCTCTTCGAGCTTAGTCGGCTTATCAGCGTTCAGCTCGTGGAATATATTGCTGAGTAACGGCGCGTTCGAGCACCTTCTAATTTCGTCGCAAAATGAATCTCGATGCCACTTTTCCAATTTTATGAGGAAAATTTTTGTGTGCCTAATCGTTCATTTATGCGCG